>NC_087257.1:19299375-19668750 GCF_037042905.1 Lytechinus pictus
CGTCGTTTTCAACCATGGTAAAACGGAAATTTAACCATGGTATTGTAACCACTGTTTTTACACTTTCATTAAACCACGGTTAAAACCATGGTTATATAACCATCATTTTCAAACTATCATAAAACCATGGTTAAAATCATGGTGTATAATCGTCGTTTTCAACCTTGGTAAAACGGAAATTTAACCATGGTTTTGTAACCACTGTTTTTACACTTTCATTAAACCACGGTTAAAACCATGGTTATATAACCATCGTTTTCAAACTATCTTAAAACCATGGTTAAAATCTTGGTTTATAACCGTTGTTTTCAACCTTGCTAAGACGAATGTTTAACCATGGTCTTGTAACCAATGTTTTTACACTTTCATTAAACCACGGTTAAAACCATGGTTATATAACAATCATTTTCAAACTATCATAAAACCATGGTTAAAATCATGGTGTATAACCGTCGTTTTCAACCTTGGTAAAACGGAAATTTAACCATGATTTTGTAACCACTGTTTTTACACTTTCATTAAACCACGGTTAAAACCATGGTTATATAACCATCATTTTCAAACTATCATAAAACCATCGTTAAAATCATGGTGTATAACCGTTGTTTTCAACCATGGTAAAACGGAAATTTAACCATGGTATTGTAACCACTGTTTTTACACTTTCATTAAACCACGGTTAAAACCATGGTTATATAACCATCATTTTCAAACTATCATAAAACCATGGTTAAAATCATGGTGTATAATCGTCGTTTTCAACCATGGTAAAACAGAAATTTAACCATGGTATTGTAACCACTGTTTTTACACTTTCATTAAACCACAGTTAAAACCATGGTTATATAACCATCATTTTCAAACTATCTTAAAACCATGGTTAAAATCATGGTGTATAACCGTTGTTTTCAACCTTGGTGAAACGGAAATTTAACCATGGTTTTGTAACCACTGTTTTTACACTCTCATTAAACCACGGTTAAAACCATGGTTATATAACCATCATTTTCAAACTATCTTAAAACCATGGTTAAAATCATGGTGTATAACCGTCGTTTTCTACCTTGGTAAAACGGAATTTTAACCATGGTATTATAAATACTGTTTTTATGCTATCATAAAACCATGGTTTAAATCATGGTTTTATAACATTGATTTCCAACCTTAGTAGAACGGGAGTTAAACCAAGGTTTCCTAACCATTGTTTTTATACTACTGTGAAACCATGGTTACAACCATGGTTAAATTACTATGGTTTTTTCACCAAAGCAGAACGATGATTTTGTCATGGTTTTATAACTATTGTTTTTAACTTTCTTAAAACTGTGGTATAATGATGGTTTTTATAACCATGGTTTTAAAATCGTCATAAAATGACATTTTTATCATGTTATTATAACTATGGTATTTTAACAATGGTATTACCACACTTTCGCCACACATTTACCTTGGTTATGAATTTAAAACCATGGACTACCATCGATCCATTGTAAAACCGCCCCTAACCATGGTTATACCATGATTACGGTTGTAAAACCATGGTTTTTTTTTATAAGGGTGGAGCCCAATCGGCAATCACTTTCAGCTGCATGAGCTAGAAAACTGATTATCCGCAGACAAAGAAAACAGATTACAGTCTTTCTATGCTTGTCTACAGGCTAACATGTTCTTATACTCGTAATCTTCGTCCAACGATCATCAGGGGTTTCATTCAATATCGTCCTTTACATCATGCATGGAGGGCATACTGGAAAAGGTTTTTTGCCGATATAATAAGAGGGACCGTTATGATGGGTAGAAATACATGGAATAATGATTTTGATCTTTAACATGAAGTAGGCCAAGACAGAGGATTTTTTCAATCTAATTTGAATTTCATTTTTAAGTGCGCATGGTGTACATGTACACTCTAAATTTCAAGGCTCTGAAATAAATCCAGGTCGGCTGGAAATAGTGAACCGCCGAATTTTAGATATCTCAACTTAAGGATTTAAATCAAAATAATTTGACTTTATATTTAATTTTAAACCGACATTGTTTGAATCAAAATTCGATTTGTTACTGACCTGCATTTATTCTATATAAATCCTTGGAATTTAGTGTAATATTTTTAATACAGATATTGACTGATGTGGTGTGTAACATAAATATTCTTGGACCGCCGGATTTATATTTTCCCGAAGCGCGTAGCGCTGAGGGAAAATATGATCACGAGGGAAAATATAAATCTTTTAGGCGGTCCAAAGAATGTGTTTTTACACACCCCATCAGTCAATATCTGTAATATTAGATAGCCTTGAATGATAAAGTTAGATCTACAATCATAAAGTTAGGTCTACGATGCATGCAGTAGATCACGACTTGTTAATGATATTTACAGTGAATGATGGAACTGGTATGAGTAACGTTAGTCTAACGTAAGGTATGCCTACAGTGAATGACCCTTTTCTTATAAAAATCAAGTTTGTTTAGGCTTAGATCTAAGTTAGATTCCGGTCCAGGACCCAAGGCAGACCGAGATGGCGAAAATGCCATGTTGAGCCATGATCAGAGATTCTGATCTTACTTTATGATGAGATAAAAACATGACTTAGAGTCCCTCTAGATCTAGATCTGCATGTTAGTCCATGTCAGACTAGGTTGCGGCTGTACTGTTGGTAGGCCAAGTGCTAGTGGTCCTGATCTTTCTGTTGTCGAACCATGTCCAGGACCAAATCTATAAACTAACTTAGGCCTAGATCTAGGCTAATCATATTAATGTTTCGTTAGCACTAACTTACGTTGTCGTTAGCATGATTTAACGTAAGATTTCTCTAACTTTTATAAATTTAGACTCTAGCCTATAGGCCTAGATCTAGATGATACATGTAAATTTAACGTTAGGCCTAACTTAGATCTAACGTTAGATCTAGACTCGATCTACTTAGCTTAGGCCTAACCAATTTTATCTCCCAAAAGCTGATCTTATTCCTCATTTCTCATCAGACATCACCACAAATGTTTGACGTTATACCAAATCCAAAACTAAAAGTTTTAAAACTAGGGGCCTAATAAAGGATTTAACTAACGTTAAGACTTAATGTTAGAATTAGAGTTCTATTAATTAAGTCTAACGTACGCTAACGACAAAAAATGTCAACGGTTAGGCTTCATTCAGTCTCTAACTTTTTTATCTGCTAAACTACGTTTGGCTCCACTCACCAATGCATATCCAGAAATTGTTAAAAGAAACCCCCAGAACCACAAAAACGACAATTATTCTTGTTTGCACAAATCTATAGGCTCCATTTTAGTAACTGAAGAAGGCCTAACGTTTGATCTAACGTTAAACCTAACTCGGAGCAATAGGCTCCTACATGTAGTCCTATATTACATTGTCGTCTTACTCACGTAAATTCGAGTGTTGATCGATTGCAAACGATCGCTACTTTCGTCCCATATATTTATTTATTTTTTTTTATTTTTATTTTTTTTATTATTATTATTATTATTTTTTTTTTTTGCTCCCCCCTCGGTTGAAGGTCTGTGAGGTTGATTTATTTTAGGATGGTGGATAATGTATTAAATGTATTTTCATGCCATTTCCTCACACTTAATGTAAAAGGAATACGAGATAAAACAAAACGAGGGAAAATCTTTAGTTGGTGTATATAAGACGAAATCTGTTGACATAGCATGCTTACAAGAAACATATAGTAGTTCGCCAGATATTGAGGAAAAATGGCAATCAGAGTGGGGTGGGAAATGTATCTTTAGTCATGGTACGCACCATGGAAGAGGAATTCTTGTGTTAATAGACAGTAGGATAGACATTGATATTTGTAATTCCTGGGTAGACGAAAATGGTAGATATGTTTTAATTAAATGTAAGATACAAGGTCAGAAGTTGCTACTTGGAAGTGTTTATTTTCCCACGGGAAATAACGAAAATGACCAAATACAATTTTTAAGTGATTTAGGTCAATTATTATTAAGGAATAATTTAGAGGGAAGTTCAGTTGTACTTGGCGGTGACTTTAATGTTATAAGAGACACCAATTTAGATTATTTTGGACATGTATCAAAAAAAGATTCAAAATTCAGTAAAAAATTGCAAGAGTTTATGGACAGTTTTTTATTAATTGATATATGGAGAAACAAAAATAAAGACAAAAAACAATATACGTATAAACAGCTAAATCCATTTATGCAGAGTCGCTTAGATTATTGGATCATATCAGAGAACTTAGAACAGATAACATCCAACTGTGATATCGTTCCCTCCATAGCCCCAGACCATGCTGCAGTTAATCTAGTTTTCCATAAAAGATCCCAGTCAAAAAATAACAATAAAAGATCTTATTGGAAATTCAATAATAGTCTTTTAAGCGATAATGATTACGTTCAGAAAATGAGAGAAAAAATAAAGACTTTAAAGAAGAAATTGTCAGTTGAAATTAAAGATAAAAGAGTATTGTGGGATTTTATGAAAATGGAAATAAGGAAGTTTACTATTAAAATATCGAGAGAAAGGGCGAAGGAAAGAAAAGAAAAAATTGAAAAACTGGAGGAAGAGATAAAGAACTTAGAGAGTCTTTTGTCGATTGATAGTGGACATCAGAAAGATATTTTTGAAAATATAAGAACTAAGAAACAACAACTAAGTTTACTTTACGATTATGTTAATGAAGGTTTGAAAGTCCGGTCAAGGTCCTCATGGTATGAATGTGGAGAAAAGAATACAGCATTTTTCAAACAGTTAATACAATCAAATAGGAAAAACAATATAATACAGAAATTAATTATAGATGGAAATATCACTACTAACGAAAAGGAAATTATTGAAGGAATAAAATCATTCTACATGCAACTATATAAGGAAACAGATACTATATAGAAGACGACACTTTAAATTTCTTTTCTAGTAACCTACCAAAATTAAATGATACATCACAAAATTTATGTGAAGGAACAATCGTTGAAAGAGAATGTGTAGAGATATTGAAAGGTATGACACTCAACAAATCTCCTGGAAATGATGGTTTATGTGTAGAATTTTATCAGAAATTTTGGTCAGTAATTGGAGATTTAGTACTTACATCTTTTAATGAGGCTCTGCGATTGGGAGAATTATCAGCCTCTCAAAGACAAGCAGTTATTAACTTGATACACAAAGACGGCAAAGATCCAGAACTTATTAAAAACTACAGACCGATTTCGTTACTAAACGTAGATTACAAAATTTTATCTAAGGTACTTTCAAAGAGAATACAAGAAGTTTTACCGGAAATTGTAGGTTTTGATCAGCTGGGCTATGTTGGGGAACGAAACATTGGAGAAGCAATCCGAATAATAGATGATATGATCTTTCATACTTCTTTCTATAGAGAAAGGGCTTTTTTGGTAGCCATTGACTTCGAAAAAGCGTTTGACTCTGTGTCACATTTATTTTTACACAAGGTACTAAAATCATTTAATTTTGGACCAAGGTTTCGTAAATGGGTAAATATTTTTTATACTAATACTGAAAGTTGTGTTATAAATGGATGCGCATCGACAGGTTACTTTAAGATTGAAAGAGGAGTAAGACAAGGAGATCCTCTTTCTCCATATCTATTTGTTTTGTGTATCGAAATTTTAGCTCACATGATTAGGAATAATCATCAGATAAAAGGGATCAGTTTTGGAAATACAGAAGTAAAACAGGTTTTGTACGCAGATGATATAACGCTTTTTATTAGAGACTTACCTTCATTTAAGGAGACTGAACGCATTTTTGAAGCATTTTATAGAATATCAGGATTGAAAATAAACAATGACAAGACGTTTATATTACTTTTAGGCCCACAGTTTTCCACTCATAACTTTCCTTTTGGGAAGCAAGTCGATATTGTTAAGATATTAGGAATTTATTTTTCGATACACGAAGATATCAAGGAAAAAATGAACTACAAAGAAATATTAAGTAAAATAAAAAAATTATTTAATTGGTGGAAGCAACGTGATTTAACATTAATGGGAAAAATTCAATTAATGAAAGTATATGGTTATTCCAAATTGATATATTTATCATCATTGATGCCAGTTCCAGAGTGGGTACATTGTGAGATTGAAGAAATAAGTTTTGATTTTTTGTGGAAAGGTAGAAACAAAATTAAAAATACCATAATAACTTTAGACTATTCGCAAGGGGGGCTCAAAATGATGAATTTCAGACTGTTTGTGAAAGCACAGAGAATAATGTGGATAAAGAGGCTTGTTACAGGAAAGCAAGGTATTAATTGGAAAAAATACTTCAAATATTTGATGAGACCAATGGGAGGTAATTTAATTTTTTATTGTAACTATTGGGATAAGTTTGTGAATATCAAGCTACCTACCTTCTATCAAAGTTTAATAGAAACATGGACGGATATGAAAAATTATGTTAAAGCAGAATAGAATTACAAGGGAAATGAAATTTTGTATAACAATAAATATATTCAGCTCGATGGCAGAACATTATTTGATGAAAATTTGTTTTTGAAAGATATATATCGACTACACCATATTTGTGATGAAAAAGGGCTATTGAAAAATGACGCTTATTTTATTTTAAAGGGTTTAAGTAAAGAAGAAATTACAAAAATTTGAAAAATATATTCAATAATTCCTCATGAATGGAAAAGAAACGTTCAGCCGGAAAGGAAGTCTATCCACTGTGGCCTCAGCCTAGAAATAGTATTTACAAAGAAAGTTTATAAATTTGAAGAAATAAATGCAAAAATGGTGTATAGAAGTCAAATAAGCAATAACGTGGAAATTAGCTCTGCTTTTTATAACTTAATGGAAGTTTATAATATAACAGTTAAGGAAGTGGAAAAGATTTTTGTTCAGCCAAGGTTGTGCACATTAGTTAGCAAATTGAGAGAGTTTCAGTTTAAATTATTGTATAGAATAGTCTATACGAACCATCATCTACACAGATTCAAACTTCGGATAAATGGGTTGTGTTCATATTGTAATATTTTAGAAGAAACATATCAACATGTATTTTTTTAGTGTAATATAATTAAAAGACTGTGGGAGAAATGTGCTGATAAATTAAACTTACCGTTTCTTAAGAGAATAACTTGGAAACAAATTCATATTGGAATAAATGGAACTAATGTAAAAACATAACAATTATTAAACCACATTATAATTTTGATAAAATTCATGATCTTCCATGGTAGAGAAAAGGGGTTACCTCCAAATGTAAAGGAAATTAGAGATAGATTAATTGAAAATAGAAAAGAAGAGAAACGGCTTGCAACCGAAAGGGGAACTTTGGCATTTCATTTAAGAAAATGGGAGCACTTTGACGAATCAGCCTCACAGTCTTCAACCACTTAGTAGGTTTTTTTTTAATTTATTATTATTTTTTTTTTTATTACCTTTATTTTTCTTATTCTTTATTCGTCGTTTATGGGGGTTGGGGGGTTTTAAGCGTAGCTAAGGTTTTTTTTTTAAGTTGTGTGTATGTTTGTTTGTTTGTTTGTTCTTTTTTTTTTTTAAATATAACTTCCTCATTAATCAGTTTGATTGAAGAGTATAACGAGGGAGAAAAAAGAATGTTGCATAACTTGAGTTTTATATACAGATTATAAGTGTATTTCCGTAATTCAGCTATGTTGTACCCGGATTCTGTTCTGTATTAATCCCTTTCGTTATTATAAGTTTAAATTTGAAATTCATATATATTCCTTTTCTCACTATGTTAAAAGGTTCATGCGTAAACTTGAAACAATTATGTTAATGATGTCATGTTTATATTTATTTTTTACATGTGATATGAGGAAGAAATAAAATATGATTTAAAAAAAAAATATATATGCCATTTCCGTGTAATTGGTAACAGCTAATCCACAAGAGGGCGCCATACACGTATAAAAATATATTCATGGACTGGCTGGTCAATGTGTGACTTAGTGATCGAAGGTGGACCGCCTGGGAAAATACACCGATTTCGATCATATCACGTGACGCGCTATGAACCAATCGCACTTGGCTATGATCTGTCTTGGCTATCCAATATATTGTTTTCTACAGTAGATATGAATACACTGGTCAACCTTCCATGCTTTTTTATGGGTCTACCATAAAAAAAAGGTAGACCTACGATTTGAGGACCTTTAGGCCAATTGATTGTAACATTTGACTGTAGCTTTTCCACATTGCTTGCCAGTGTTATGTTATGTTATGTTGTGGTATGGTATAGGAACTCGGCAGGACAGCTTTTTGCTGGTTTAACGCCAAGCTGGTAGGCCTATATAACAAATTACATAGGACACATTTTACGTTTAAGTCAATCAGGCATGGTGGTTGACCTTATATTGTACTATGATTACCTGTACTGTTACATCGTCCATATATATCCCTACTAGAATGGTCACAGTGTCCCACAGTGTGTTCCACACTGTGTTCACAGTGTGGAACACAATGTGAAATAACGTTCACACTGTTAGATAATGAGCATTTTAACAATGTAAATCACATATTCACATTGTCGACTACACACTGTGAACAGTCACACTGTAGAGGTGTCCACAGTGTGAAATACCTTCACTCTGTTAGTTTTGAGCACTTAAACAGCGAGAGTAATATCTTCACATAGTCCACACTGTGAACATACTGTGCACACATTGTGTGACACTGTTCTTCCCAACAGAATTTCCCCCCAAAACTGTAAATATCGCGATTATACAGATAATCTGCTCTAATTGATTCTTCATCTTACATGTAGGTCCATGATATAATTGATATATTATGATAATAAATGACGTATTTCTGCTAATCCTTACCAGGAGGTAACTTTTACCATTTCATTATAGAGTTTTTAACATACTTTTAAAGTTTGCAGCTCAAAAGAGGTCAATTTTTGCCCCATTCCATCTTAGTTTTTCCCTGCCATGAAATTAATATTGCATCCTTAGCGCGCAGGCGGATTTACTTTTTCCCAACTGGCGGTATAGAAACATAAATTTCCGAGGCGTTTGGGTATATGCGAAACCCGTCGGGTGTGAAACTTTTATTCTAAAATTTCTCCTGATAATACCTATCATCTCCGCTGAGATAATATTGCTTCGAGACATAACACGCATAACTGGATTATACAGTGCGTCCCAGAAAAAAAACGAAACCGAGATTAAGCGATGATTTATCATAACTAAATCACAAAGACAATAGACAAATGACCTACCAATGTAAAGCTTAGAATCTCCTCTTTCATCTGATATTACTTAGATTATTCCTCATTCACGCATGAGTGAGCAAAAACAATTTGAAGAAAGGATACCAAAACTCATTTGGCGGGGGGTATCTGAATTTCAAAAAGAAAATCACATGCCTAAAAAGTTCAATATCTGCTCTTTTATTTGATACCTTAATCACAAAAAATGGTCAAGGAGTAAAAAGGTTATGTTCCTCAAACAATGCTTGTATTTCCATAATTTCATTAAATAAACGTGTTTTCACCGGTTTCCCACAGAAGCTATCGCATGGTTAACAAAAGACTTAATGCATGGCTGATCGTCAACAAAACTGAGTGTCGAGTGAGTTTGAACGCTAGCCTGGAGAACCTCTTAATTTTATGAAATTATTGAAATTCAAGCCCTATTTCAAATAACCAGAACTGTGTTATTTCTTGACCATTTTCTGTAATGGAGGTATCAAATTAAAGAGCAGATATAGAACTTTTTAAAAATGTGGTTTTCTTTATGAAACTCAGATACAGCCCGCCAAGTGAATTTTTGGTATCCCCTCTTCAAATTGTTTTTGCTCACTCATGCGTGAATAAAAAATAATCTAAGTAATATATGAAAGAGGAGATTCTAAGCTTTACAATAGTAGGTCATTTGTCTATTGAATTTGTGATTAAGTTATGATAAATCATCGATAAATCTCGGTTTCGTTTTTTGTGGGACGCACTGCATGAGAAACATGAAGGCACCAAACTAGTTGGTGCATATAAGTTGTCATGTTGGGGTATCTCACTAATACCTCAGTCACATTTCCCCTACGGCGGCCGTATACGGCGAATCGAAAACAGTCATTTTAACATTTTTTGTACCAGCTACATAGGCCTAAATAGTAGGTTGTTTGAATAAAAAATGAATAAAACGGCTTATTTTTGACTCACCGAACGCCGCCTTAGGGAATTGTGACTGAGGTATGAGTGACAAATGCTCGCAAACGTAGCGAATTTTTATTTCAAATCTTTGAAATTTAGTGTGTACATGTACACCATACGCACTTAAGAATGAAATTTAAATTAAAATGAACATAATACTCTCTGTCTAAGCTTAAGAAGACCAAAATTTCATTAGTCATTGAATTTCTTTCTACCCCCATCATAATGGTCCCTCTTTCTATATCGGCAAAAAACCCTTTCCAGTATGCCCTCCATGCATGATGAAAAGGACGATATTGAATGAAACCCCTGATGATCGTTGCAGGAAGATTAACGGTATATGTCAGAACATGTTAGCCTCTGGGCAAGCATAGAAAGACCTTGATCTGTTTTCTTTGTCTGCGGATATTTAGTTTTCTAGTTCACGCAGCTGAAAGAGATGACGGTAAATTGCCGATTCGGCTTCAACCATTTCGTCTACGTTCCGTTTCGTCTAACCTGACATGGTCTAATCCTACTTGGTCTGTGACCATTTTAGTCTACTAACTAGGGCCTATGTGGTCTATTTGTCATTGGGCCAATTGACCATGTATATCATCAGGCTATACCCATTTCGTCTATAAGGTCCACTATTGTTTTCACCACCACCATCGTCGTCATCATATCATCATCATCATCATCATCTTCATCACCATCATCATTATCATCATCACCATCATTATCATTATCATCATCATCATCATCATCACCATCATCACCATCATCATCATCATCATCATCACCACCGTCATCATCATCATATCATCACCACCATCATCATCATCACTATCAGCAGTATCATCGTCATCATCATCTATTGAAAAGAGAATCGGTGTGTGGTGGTGTCGATCAATACACAATATGTTTTACACTAGCTTTTCAGATAATAGTTCAATGTTTGGTTTTAGGGATCGCTTTCAATAAATTTCAGTCGTCATCAATTACAAGGGTCATAGCCTATAGGTAAGTGTAATATAATCCGACGGGATGGTGTGAGCGTCCTTTGTGCTATTTTGTCTCCTGATACATTCTTAAGGCTAAACAGGGTTAAGGGAATAAGAAAACTTAAATAAAAAATATAAAGGACGAGAATGACTATGATCCTCAATTAAGAGATTCTCTTTCCATATCCCTACGGTGTACGACGGAAATTCGAAGTTGAATTACCGCGAATTGATATGTAAGCTCTTCAGAAGAGTTTTAAAACAAGATTCCCGTTTTTGTATCCCGTAAAAACGATTTATCATAGCTTTCTGCTGTGGAAACCAAATTCTATTCACCTTTTCTCTATTCCATTCCTTTGGAAATTGCTTCCAATCGAGCTCTACAGCAGGCGCACACCCGCTATGAATCACATATTTTTCAGATTTAGCCATATAACTAATTAGGTGACATCCTATCCTATCCGGTATTGACCTTTGGTGTTATTGTTAGTTATTTTTTATACCCTACAACACATCACCAAACTTCAATTGTAGCTGGGCGAGGGTCGGATCTCACAAGATAGCAAGTTGTCATTGATTTAAAGGTTTTTGATTGATTTTATTAGAAATAAGTATACAAGATTACGTATATAAAGAGGTTATAACAAATCAATAATACAGAAGTAGTAACATAGACAATGAAAATAAATATCAACAGAATTAACGTATTATTCATTATTCATTAAACAGAATTATAATTTGCGTTTGATGTTTGGTAAATTTTCAAGCAACATTGCGTAAAATCTACACAACATTCTGACATTATTGTATGCCTCAGTCTTGCGTGTTCCCTCTGTACACAACATTGGGTAAACCTGTTTAATTTGTAGTTCCCCTTTAAAACGACTTGAATGTTGATGTAAGTGTAGGGTGGGAGGATGAAGACGTGCCCCCATCTTGCCCACTGAGAGGCACTGTCATTCTATCTAGGGTGTTTGACAGATGCGATTATCGCCATTTTAGATATGCAAGACTGACATTGGGTAAACCTTGCTTAAGAGAGATTTAGATTTAGATTTATTCATTTTCCGTTCACAAAGCACAATAAAATCAAAGAAACAATACATAGTCAAATTTAAAGTACAATATCAATCGGAATAATGCATTAGAATTAGAAGATATAAACAATGAGAACTAATGCGAACTTAAGTAACTTTGACTAATAACTATATAAAACAAAACGGAGGGCTTGCCAAAAAGCAAAGCTTGTATGGGAGGCAAGCCCCTGTAACTTAGTTTCAATACGTAACTTAGAGACAACATTACAAAACTATAGTATAAAGGAGAGACGGAAGACAGTTTAAAAGGAGGCTATACAAAATATCGAAGGTAACAACGAAAGAGTGACACAAATTAGAATAAATGATAATAGTAATAATAAGAAAAAAAAAGAGAGTTCGTTAGGTCTGGAAGACATTTTTTTCTCCATCCTAAGAAGCGCTAATAATACATGCTTTAAGATTGAAACATCAATATCTTACGTTTTTTTAAATAATAATATTGAAAGCTTGTTGTGGTTTAGGTTAAATAAAAAACTGTACGATCTTTCAAATACTTGGTGGGGACATAAAACTGTACGATTTTTTTTTTTTTCTACATGTTATACGTTGCGATTAATTACAAAATTACTATTAATTGAAATATATATTTTTTCCGGAAATAGAAATAGAGGTATAATATAAGATGGAAACAACAAAAAAAGAAAATAAAATATTTATGATACCAAATGACCTCTGGGTTGTGTGTGTTTGTTTTTATGAGTGTCTATGAGGGAAGGTGGTAATTACTTTTTAAAATTTAAGTTTTTTTGTTGTTGAAAAATCACAGAGGGGCGGTCGCTCCATGCCACCCTGTTGGGCCGCCCCTCAGAAATATAATATGAAATGTCTTTGTCTAAAACGGAGAAAGCGGTTTTAGTAACCAATGGATGAAATTCGGATTAAAATGCCTGACATGGATTCGTACTGAGAAAACAGGCATTTGAAGCCACTTGAAGGAGTTAAAAATTTCCATAAAACTAGAATTTGAATCCACTCGAAAAAAATGAAGTGGTCCCCATCTTAAACGCATAAAGCGACTTCATTTTTACCTGCATGAAGTCACGATCTCATTCACTTGTTGGTCATTCATCAGGTCAGGGAGGAATGACATGGAAATCTTCATCAGATGATATCTCGTTAAGTCCTCAAGACATTTAAAACACCTTGAACATTTTCGAGGAGATCTCAAGCTCGAAAGCAATTCACAGTTTTAGTTTCAGTGGGTGTATTATGTCCAAGAATGCGTAACTTGCTTCTTATGGGGAAAAAGGCATCGTATCAATGAAATAGACTATGCAGTCATTATCAGTGAAATGCCGTTGTCATATTCTATTTTTTTTTATACTAACACAATATAGCGTGAGCCCCCCCCCCCCCCATGAATTTGCACAATCGAAATGAAATTCTTAGAAAATGCAGACAAACGGATTTTGGAGGACAATATCTGTCTTGAGATTATGTTGAGTTTGAAAAAAAGACAAACAAGGAAATCGGATGAGAAAGAAAGTTTTTTAGGGAAAGTAGTATGAATACAGAATAGATCCTTCTAAAAGTATTGTCATATTACTATTCATGCACAAGAAAACACGTGCGTGAATTTGTGTGACTTTATTTTTTATGAATTAAGTGTTTTGGTCGGAAAGAAATGCAACATAGGTCAAAATCATGCAAATAGGATCATAATTATGTTTTCACGCATACAAGCTCAGCGTAAAATGACACAACGCTTCAGTTAGTTTTGCAGGCAAATTAATTCATATTGCGGTTATACGCAGGTTATTAGATAAGGATTCAGCTTAAACAATTAGTATTTCCTTATAAGCGACTTTGTTTGTAAAGACTTTTTAAACCAATAAAGATGCAAATCAGCTGAGAGGTCTTTGTCGAAAGTTGGTGAACTGGAATAGCAGGGCCCCGTCTTACAGAGAGTTGCAATTGATCCGATCAATCACAACTATGGACGGCCAGCAACGTCAACATCTATCATACATGTTTGTTCAAAATATTTTCTAACTATGATGTATATTCATGCATTCAATGTTTTCTTGAAAATTCGCTGTGCTTCTCTTTGTTTACAAAAGACATTGTGCAAATATTCTGTAGAAAAAATATGACACTGATGGATTTCCATAGGGTTACGATTGATTGGATCAATCTAACTTGTTGTAAGACGGGGCCCAGATCGTCCAAAGCTTTCAAGCTGACGAAAGTGCCCTTTTGATTCACCGACTTTCGACAAAGACCTCATCGTCATGAAGGGCACTTAATAATGCATTCTCTGTATGTTTCGGAACCCGTCTTGAGTCGTGAGAGCGAAAACTCGCTATTCGCCCTCTAGCAAGGTTCATGGTAACTCAGCATCAGCGTCTTAAGCATGTTGCTGGGTCGGAAAGATAATTGATGAGGGGGCTCCTCAGGCCCCCGTCAGATCTCCTCATGTTTTATTCATTCCCCAAACATGTGACATTGTCATTCAAGGATTTATCTTTGCTTTTCTTTGTTCTGGCATCCATGTCTGCAGATGCAGCGAAACGCGACCCTTCTTTTGACTCAAGGGAACGGGAAATGAAGGTATTTGCTTTTCCCAGAGATTATTTCCTTCCAAAAATGTAGAAATAACAGATCGAATTTTAATCTCGAAAATGCAATTCTTCCTGCTGGGTTTTTTGCTAACTTTTCATTAATACCAGCTTTAACCGTCAAACTAGGATCGGAGGTATCAATTACAATTTGATATGAATAAAATGACATTTCTGTATACTATTCTCTTTTTTTGCAATTTCATTTGAGACTTCCCCACAGTCGCGTACAGAGGAGGGGGGGGGGGGGGGCTTTCACGACCAAGAAAAAAGAGAAAAGGAAAGATATGAGGGTGAAATATGATATTTTTCTGAATATTATGTAAAAATAAATCAATCACAAAATTGGATTTTTGTAATAGAAATTTCGAAGTTTTTGCCCGATACACCATATCTGACAGACCCCCTCAAATATTTTGGCTCATGACCCCACTGCTTCCCCGTATTAGCTCATTCAAAATACGAATTTCGAGAATAAAATTGGCAGACTTTCATCAAGATTGTTTGGATCTCGTTAGGAAGAGGGAGCCGAAGTTTGAGGGGAGGTGTAAAATGTTAAATGGGTTAGATGGGTGTTTTATAAAACTGTTCGTAAAGGTACGCACGGCTTTACGAACGACTGGAGCACGTTCTTAGGTGCTAAGTCAATAATAGGAATTACATTTAAAAAAAGAAAGGGTCACCAGTCATAAGTAAATTCGTAACTTACAAACAGCTTTATGAAACACCTTCCTGGTCTGACTTGAGACCGCCCGAACTTTGTTGTAGCGTTCCTTGAACGGTAGGGAAGGGGGCCAAATTTCGACAACGCTCGTCACCGCGCACAAAATACCACGGGCGCAGCTTTAGCGGTGCACCGCTGAAGCTGGTGTTGCTTTGGCGTTGGTTTAATGGTAGCGAGCGTTGGTTTAGAGGTGACGCGAGCGTTGATAGAGCGGCGATCTGAGCATGCGGGCGTTGGATCAAAGGGGGTTTAAAGTTGGTTTAGCGGCATACCGCTTTTGACTACGGAGCTGAACGGGTCTCTTTAATAGGAGTTCTGATAGATTCCAAATGGGCTCCTGGTCGATTTCTCCCCGTATTTATAGCCAAATGCTGGTCCCGCTCCGACACCTCCTAACCAAAGTTCATCGTCGCAATGGATCGCTGCTTCAAAGCCCAACACCTTTCCAGCAATCCCGTATCCGCACGTAAAATGCTTACAACCGATCCACCAAAGTTTGTGCAACGTTTTATCAACGCCCGGGCAAAGCTGGCGAAGCAGCAGTGGTCCAGCGTTCAAGATTTCTTCGTTGGCCTAGCCGACCCAAGCGTCCACGAACTTGCGTCTAGTGGTGCAGCTCAAAACTTTTGGAGCGGTAAGAGGGACCATCAGCGGTGGTGGAGCGTATACGGCGTTACCTTAACGGTAGCCAACTTCCGTTAAACGGCGGTGAACGGTAACGAGCGGTGAGGCAATTTTTTCACTGCTCCATGAACGCTCCAGCAAAGTTCTGGCGGTGTGACCAGGCCTATAAGATAATTTAAAGTACTTCATAGAACAGTTAAACATATTTTAATGAATGACCCATCACAGCCTGCATACATGGAGTTGACGATCCTTTCTTTCATCAATATAATCCAAATTCTGTTGCAAGAATATGTTAAGAATTGGTTAAGCTAAGATTTCTTCAAAAGTGCCCAGTCGATGTTTTGTTCAAACTCTCCTTCTACTTTGTGTGGGCGGGATGGGGCGGGGGTGGGAGCCGGTGAACTATTTAAAAAAAATTATTAACAATATTTCCCTTTTCTTTCCTGTGGGAAGAATAACCTTCCTACGAAATTTCATAGCGAGAAGGAAGGGATAAATTTTCTTGAACGTCCAACAAAGTCCGAGGTGATGAGATGCCATACTCACTTCGAGTAACGCGGTCTTCTATAACATCAATAATCGGTGTGCTCTAATGATCATCTCTGTTGAAAACGTTAAGGACCAAAGAGGAGAAATAAGTAGGACACTTAGAGATCGTTGTCATTAATGAGCACTTGATCTAGAAACCTCTCCCGTTGTTTTCTCTTTGACTTGCCCCCGTATAATGATCATTTTAAAAGCCTCCTCTCCATCTATATAAGAGAAATTTATAGGTCGTTGGGTGCCTTCTCTGCGATAAGGTTTCAGAGTATCCTAGAGGCACTTCTGTGTCGGTTTGGTCAGTTTGGCGGACGTTAGGGACCAGCCATCGCATAATTTCAGTCGGTATGAATAATGTTTCGACTCTCCATTTTCATTTAATGTCACTTAACTCAACTTGTCACTAATATCATATTGAGTATCATGATATTATTCAGTGATGCTCCGGTCACACGGACGAAAAGGACTCTAGACCGATTATAGTTGTTTATTACATTATCATCAACGATCATTGGTCGGTTTCGTTGGTGGAAATGTAGCATTTTCTGGTAAAGACATAATAATAAAAATAAAAAAAGTAATGTATAAACAACACCCCAAAATATGACGATTAAAACAGCAAAGAAGTATACTCAAAACTGTTTTAGATTTTGCTATTCATATTAAGATAATTATGCTAAGTGATTAGAAACTGTAAGTCAGGTGAAAAAACTGATAATACGAACCCTTTTTTTTTGGAAGAATTCAAATTCAACATTTTCGCTTTCTGGTTTTCTGTGTGGATGTGCGTAAGTGGGGTAGATTTGAATGTGTGTGGGGGCGGAAGGGGATACCAATTTGAGGGAGAAGAAGGTGAGAGGGGCGGATAACAGAATCGGAGGCTGCTATTTTTTCTTTCATTTACCACTTTTTTCATTCTTCACCCCAAATATACGTGTGTTCTCATCATTAAATAGCGTCGGATGCGTTTCAGTGATGTTTTGCAGGGGGAGGAAGAACATGTTAAGAGGGGGGGGGGGTCTTTCCCTAAGATGTAAAACATTCTCTGAGCATTTATATGCTATTGTGTACACTTCCTTTTTCATTTAATTTACATTCACATGATTCGGTGTTAGATATCCCATTTAAAGCCTTTGATTATCAACGGTTCACTGTAAAAAAATATTGGGTAAAATTTTTACCACCACGTGGGTAATTATGTGTCCAACCAATTTTGGGCAGTATTTTACCCAATGCGGGAAGCATATTGTCCAGAAAGGTTAA
Organism: Lytechinus pictus; assembly: GCF_037042905.1. Taxonomy (NCBI): domain Eukaryota; kingdom Metazoa; phylum Echinodermata; class Echinoidea; order Temnopleuroida; family Toxopneustidae; genus Lytechinus; species Lytechinus pictus. The sequence continues at coordinate 19,317,300 of NC_087257.1, forward strand.
AAAATAAGCAGCAAAGGGCAAAATTTCCATCACACTGGATAAATAAAAATGCCCAATGTTGGTTGGACACATAATTACCCTCATGGAGAACTTTTACCCAATATTTTTTATAGTGTAAGGATTAATCCGTATTATTTAATCTTAGCAGTATCCATCGGTATTCCCGTTCGTGCCAAAAAGCATTTTCCCCATTTTCAGACAAGACATCATCATAAAAAGCACTGAAAACTGGTGACCTTTTTTTCTTTCTTTCTTGTTGAAGAGCTCTTCGAGATTATTGTCTTTGGGAATTGTGGTCGCCTCCACAGTAACTTTCCGAAGTCTTCTTTTTTAATTTAAACCAAAGATTGAATGTTGAAAGCTCTACCGCCTGTGGTTTACATGTTGCTAGTCCGTAAACTTGAATAAAAGCTGTCTGATGGTCTTGTCATCACGATTGTCCCTCACCACATGGAACAAAACAGTTTACAAATTATGGGATGATGTTTCTCCTGTTGTCCCAAACATCTTTCAGTTTAGAATTACAGCATAGGTAAGAATGAGGAGAATGAAGAAATACCGGTAAGCTAAATAATAATGAAACGAATCTAACAAGCGTCCAAAATAATCAAATCAACACTCTAAATTTTAGAACCTTTCTTCGTCCCGTATTTGAACATTTGAAAGGTGTTCAAAGAAGCAAGAAAGGGTTCTAAACAGTCCTAACTCCTTTAGAGCGACACTATAGGCCGTTGACGGCTTTTCCAACAGCGTCTGTGGCGACGGCTGCGTTGACAACATTGAAATCTCATCAAAGATTAAGTTTTTGAAATGTCGTCATAACTTAGAAAGTACACTCTCAAAATATTTGGTAAAAATGCTCCATGAGGGTAATTATATGTGTCCATCCAACATTGGGTATTTCTTTTGGGCATTTTTATGTATCCAGTGTGATAAAAGTTTTGCCAATTCTAAAGTAATTGCAACTTATTTTTAACCATACTGGACAATATGCTTCCCACATTTGGTAAAATACTGCCCCAAATTGGTCTGACCCATAATTACCTTCGCGCTGGTTAAAACTTTACCAAATTTTTTTTATAGTGTATAAGGGCCTAGTACATGAAACTTAGCGAGTCCGACACTAAGTATTTTGTTTGCTGGCGGACGTGTTTTCCTGCTCCCACAACCATGATCGATACATTGATTTCATCTTTATACTAGTGCATGTAGGCCTACATTAATTTTACATTGAATTGAGTAATATTTAACAGAGGGGGGGGGGGGGGCATTGTAAATAAGTTTATCTAATTCATTTCATTATGTTTAATAATAATACATGTTTTGTTATCTATATCAAATTGTTTCATTCTCCCTTTTTTTGTATCTCATTGATGTACGTGTATTTTCTTATGCAATTAAACCATTTGATATGATTTGTTATCAAAGTTGGCAGGGTTGTTACATGAACGAGGTTAAGCATTTTTGTAACCACCCGTTTTCTGCTATCGAGGCATAATAATGTCACGTGACTTGAAGTTGATCCCGTCGATGCTTAAGGCATCTCCGACTGACACCTTACTCAAAGTCAACACGATTCAAGTGTTTACAATGTGACGATTATGGTATCCTTCAATCAATCAGAGTACAAAGTAAAATGTTGGGGATAGGGAAGAGAGTTGATGCAGTCATTGTTTCCTTCCTTTTTTTCTTCGCACTTAAAGGTTTTTGCCAATGCTGACGTAATTTCATTAAGTGATGAATTTTGTTGAAAATGAAATGCGAAATTAATTTTTATTATTACTACATTCACTTTTCTTTTCCACTTACTGATGCTTTTTATTTTTACTTTAAGCGTTATGTTATATCTACTTTGCAGACGGTAACATCGTAGGTCTGGTGCGAAATGCGAGTGTTTTGTAATTTCTCAGTTCATCAACTCATCTTACGGTTATTGCAATGCGGTTGCAGACCGTAATTGATCGTTGGTCAACATAAGGCTGGCGGGAATTTGGATTTAGACGCCAAATTGACAGATAATGTCCGTAATTCAAGATCGTAATGTTGTTGTCTTTCAAAGTTCGATTAGACCAGTTTATTCATGAAAACTTGAACCCATGAGGTATTACCTTCGAAAGGAAGGGCGGGTGGGGTCATTCGCGTAAAACACTGTACGCATGCGCGCCCAAAATTGGCGTCGAAATCTGTCTGTTTTCAGCCTTCCATATAGTCGACGTTATAGAGATGTAAATTTCATGGGCAGGGATTACAAACTTTAGGGTATATATTTTTCGATACTATCGTGCAAGTTTTGCATCGAGTATCCAGTAACACGCCATAGTTGACTCCGGATTAATTTGTTAAGGGTGTGAACGCGTATGGGAAGTATGATATCCACTTATTTCTTTTGCAAAACAAAACACGATTGTATATTTCCATTCGCTGTCACATACACACACCTACACGCACACCCTTTTACACACACACACCCACACACACACTGCACATTCTACCCCTTAACATTATAATGCCCCTATTACAAAATATTTAGATCAATGCAAAACCTGACCGAATGAATAAGATCATACATACACCTTTCCTTTAGTTTGCCTTTTTCTTACCCCACCCCGCCCCTACCCAACCACATTTTGTTTCTCATTGATTGCATTATCACACTCTAGATGTGAAATATGCTCACCACGGCCTAGTTCTTAACCATGGCATACGAGTAGAAACCATTAAAACCAACTCAATTTTACGGGGGGGGGGGGGTTCCTGGTTGCGCGCGTATACATGTGTACGTTGATAATGTTGAGTGCCCCCTCGTCTAAGACATTTTTTTTTTCTTTTTATAACTAGAAGTCTCGTCGGTCTTATATTCTAAGACATTTTTTATTTTATATAACTAGAAGTCTCGTCGGTCTAATATCTTCTAAGACATTTTTTATTTTATATAACTAGAAGTCTCGTCGGTCTTATATATTCTAAGACATTTATAACTAGAAGTCTCCTCGGTCTTGTATATTTAGTACCCTCTTCTTTATGCCTCTTTGCATGTTATACTACGCGAACTTAAGGCAAATTCGACACAAATTGATCGACGCACGCAAATATAGCCAGTTAAATCACGTATCGAACATTGAGATAATTCACACATATTTTTATAGAATAATAACAACATTTTACGATGACATGTCTTCTAATGTATGTTCACGAGATACGTCGCCAGTGAAATACGACTGAATTGTCTCCAGTTCAAAATGTTTACTGTGACCGAGTTCAGTCCCATTCTATGGTCTAAACAATCAAGCGAGATGAATTGCAGCGGATAAATCAAATCCGATTAATTTGCCACATTTAATGATATGGCTGTCGTTGCACTGGGGTGGGAGATGGCACAGAAAGCATTTTTGTCATACGAAAAGGGTTGATGCAATATGACACATTTTACACTCCCTTCAAAGCAATCCCCCATTTCCAACATTCTTGCGGTCTAAAAATATTGATGTTGAATTGACTCAAGTTTTCATTCAATCTATGCTTGGACGGATCAAAGATGGATCATAAAAAAAAATCTTCTCCCCGGAAGCTGGTCACTCGGAAAGGTATATTGATTTCTTATAAGTATTCTGCCCCACTCCTCGGAATCTGTTTTCCTATTTCAACAAGGATATTTTTTATATGAAAAGGCTATTAATTTCGAAATTCGGGCACCTCGCAAAAAGGGGAACCACATTGAGTTAAAGAGCAGAAATATTTTTTTTCTAAATTTCAAACACTATTCATTAGATTAGATTTTTAATTTCCTTTCAAAAGCTTTCATTAAATTTAATTACCTTATTTGTATTTATAAATCATACCAAAAGATCATTTGAATTGTGTGTTTCTTACGATACACTGCCATTCCTATGTCAATTGAAGCATTTCGAATCCTGATACTCTCAAATGTAGTAGATTCTTTATTCATTAAGGGGCCTTTTGCTTTCATCGGAATGTGACAGACGGTGGACGCCAATATAAAAATCAATACATTTCCATATTTTTAGATACAAACATGCTCAATATTAACAGTTCGATGACTGATCTTTCGTGAGGCATCCTTTATTCGATTCTATTTGGCAGATGTTTAAAAATTACAATTTTTTGTCCGTTGTTGAAGAATATTTTATATCATTACGGAGTTTGATAAATTGATATTACTTTGGCTCATGTTTGCAATGCATTCCATTGTACGATTGATTCTACAACAGTTACTGATTGCACAAATTAAAGCAGATGTATCTCGCGCTTTCAAGTTGATGTTATATAATGAAACCATTATTGATAAAAAAGAGCAACTTTTACCACAAAATTTAAATTAAAAAAAAACAATCATTGTATAGCTACAGCAGCTAGACATGGTTTCCCATTTTTTATGTTTGCATATTTGAATACATAATAAGCAGGTGGTTGTATCTAGAAAGGGTTGCTCATTTTCACGCCCCTGCTGATGTAACAACAACTAGGGCGTTGAGTTCACATTATTAGCTCTAGCAATATCGATTTCTTTTCCTTGTGTTCTAAATTCCCATTTGTAGGTTATCTGTAGAGTGCTCGTCTTTCTACTTATTAGTATGTATTTAGACCAAGCATGTGCTTTAATGAATGATCGGCGTAACATCAATGACTTGGTAGATATTTCAATTCATTTTAATTTAAACATAAATTTAAAGTAAAGATTACATAAAACCATATTCGTAGCGTTTATTTCACAATCCACTGTTGTGTAGTCTTTTCAGAAAGCAATTCCCTGCCAAATTGAATATAACATTTATGTTTATATTGTATAGAAAGGCGTAATGAGACACAGCTTCTTTCAGGGGGCTAAACATGGCGAATATGTTTAAACGGCTAAAACGCTACGAGAGAGCGAAACGCGCGAGTACAAACTATGACGTTTTAGTACAAAAGCCTAATTTGCGATACATTTCAACATACTGTATTGTATATGATTTAGTAGATAATTCTATGTTCCACTCTTTTCCAGTTCCTTTTCTTTTTTTTCTCTTTCGTGAAAATTTGTTAGTTGTCCATGACCCTAAACTGTATGCCATTGAGAACATATCACAGAGTGATCAGGGGCCCGGTTCATAAATGACTAATAACTATTGTAACTTTGCCGTTATGTCAACTACCATGGTAACAAGACTGAGCAGCTAATCAAAATTCATGGTATTTTCCATAATGGCAAAGTTAACATAGTTTCAAATCATTATGGAACGGGCCCCAGATAAAAAGAACTCACTATTTCGAAAAGAGCTTTATTATAAGGATTCGCGCCTTTTAATGTCAATGCTGGCGGGTCATACTCTTGTTGCACCGTGGGTTGGGTTTAACAAAGAAATATGTATGTGCTTTTCGGAGAATCTTGAATGCCTTCTCATGAGATTTGGTTTTGGTTCCCAAACCTCACACCGTAATTATAGATTTTTGTCGACTTTTCGAATTGATAGTCATCGATATTCGCTCGATCATCGAGTTATCGAGAATGAAACAGGATTCTGTCTCCCCATGTGGGGCAAACCGCGATTGATAACGTCACAAGGGATTTTTATCATGTTCATGTCGATCACTTGTTAGCGGAAAGATGTGGAGTTGAAGTAGAGATTAAAGTCAAGGTGCAAAGTGTCATTACTTATGTCTCTACTTGGGCGACGCTACAGGAGAGAGAGAGAGAGAGAGGGGGGGGGCGACCGGGCCAATTAGAGGATGTAAAGGGGAAAAGAATGAAAAAAAAAATGGACAAAGAAGAAAATCAAAAGAGATGTCTCGTAGTGTAATTTTCTGATACCCCTTTTTTCAGCTGATAAAAAATGACGTCACAATAAGGATGTCTTGATCTCACCCCAAACCCCGGCGCCACCCCTGTATAATTTCTTTCCATGGCATCTGAACGAATCTTTAGTTTTCTACGATTTCATGATATCGGTGTCATAATGCGCTCATAACTCGACGCCATGGCAAACTGTAACGTGTGACATTTGGAAGAAAGGCGCTCGCGAAACGTCATGAGTTGAGGGTAGTTTTATGAGCAGTGTCTAATTTCAATAATTCGAAATAAGAAAAGAATTTGTAAGGAAATAAATCAATGGTGTCGTTTGGGGTGTTAGGAAAGTTTTATCAAAACAAGGTGACAAATGTGGTTTCATATAATACTCCATTCATTCGTGTGCGTAAGGGTGTGTGTGCGGGTGTGTGTGTGTGTGTGTGTGTTTGCGTGTGACTCGGGATGCCTTGGGTCGTGGCGGTTAAAGAATGAAATTATTTTCTATCCAAATCAAATTCCGACAAGTAAACTTACTTTACAACAGTCTCAGCATCTGATTTTTTCTCTGAGATTCCTTACTTATTGTCTTTTCTTCTACATCTTTATTGAAAAAAAAAAAACAATATCCCGGATAATTTCTCTTTTAGTTTGCCGCTTTCTTATGTCATTCTGCTAAATGTATTTATGCATGTGATTATGTAAGATGTAATGTTTTATTACACATGTTTATAATGTGAGCAAAACGAATTTCCATGTGCACAATAAAATGAAATTGAGTTGAATTGAATTAGCTCCCCCTTTTAGAAGTAGGCCTATGTATATATTCCTGACTATATCTGTTCTAGTTAAAAGAAAAGACACGAATCGTGTCGTTGATGTGAAAGAAAATAGCTATTCCTGTTCAACCTGACTTTAATTCTTTTACGTATTTCAGGCTTTTATCATAGACAACAACTGAATCGACTATGCATGATCGATAAAAAGTTAAATCGCTAAAACGTGAATTGTTATTGTTAAGTAAATTAAATATTGTCTACTTTTGATTTGACTGACGATATAAATTCAGAAAAATAAAAATAGCGTAGTTTTAAGACCATGAGTCGAATATTACCAGGCATCGGGTTACATAGATGAAGTTCAAACAACCCTCAGTTTGCCCAAACAGACAGATGACGACCTTCACAACATGTAATAATAACCTCTGCACGTGGGTGAACAGATGACTATCAAATTAAGATAACAGCTTACAATTTAGGCGCCAAAACAATTATCTATCAATCGTCCCTTCTCTATTCTCTTTTACTACCCTAAACGCCATGAGAGGTATATTGGTTTAGTTTTCCTGACAAATTCTTTTGATAATGAGTATTCAGCTTTCAAGAAACTTATTAAGATTGAAGCGTTTTTACAGGCGATAAAATGTAGACTAATTTATAATTTGATAAACAGGATGGTGACCTTCGGAGGGGTTAGTGGAAGAGTATACTCCTTTTGGTCTTATAAAATAAACTAAACACGGACGAGGGATATTATCTTCAAAGCAAGGGAATGTATTGAGATTGAATTAATGTGCATGTCTTTCATAGAAATTTGTAATTCAATTTTGGTTCCACTCGAAGATAACAAAATACGAACAATTTTGAAATTGATATTTTAGTTCAATTTGATTTGATTTCAAATTGTAAGGAAACTAAATACTGTATCAAAGCTTTAATGCAGTAATTTCCGTATGATTGATCGTCCATCTCGAGAATTATGCTTTTTCCTCTTTATGTTTTTCCTAATTATATTACCTGAGTATGATGGATCAATGGCAGTACCGGGGGAGGAGGCATACACTTCTACCGCCCCCCTTAACTCCAGAAATTTTGAAAAGTGAATAAAAATTTAAAGTCTTGTCCTCCTCTGCCCCCATATTTTGTTTTGTCCCAATTGCTCCCCCCCCCCCTCTATTTAAGAATCCTGGTGCCGCCACTGTGTCTGATGTTCTACGAACCGTCAGCTAACGGCATGTTTATTTGAAATCGATTGGATGTTTCTTCCTCTGCCAATAAAGCTTATTGTACATTAATCCCATTGGGTTGTAATTTATCTGATATCCTAGGGGTTAACCCAATGCACACGATGAAGTTTAGTAGGTGGGGACGACAAATTAAATACCTCTCCGTCTGCTGTTTGAAGCACACCTTTGCTTTTATCATCAACGTGTTAGATGATTGTTTTCTTTTACTAGCTCTTTTGAGGCACTCTAAATCCAATCACCTAACAGGGATTGTGACGAAGTGAACTGCAAAATGAGAACAGTGTCTCGACACCTTCACTACTTCTGTGGTTGTGGTTATACTATAAGGGGGCATTTTTACAGCCACACTTATGGAACCGACTCCAAACCGAATGATGTTCTGTCATTGATAATAACGTAATTGCTTTTGTCGGTCTGGAGTCGATGCTGCCGTAGAGACTGTACCGTAAGTAGCCTCTTGTCGAGGCCCTGTCGGCTGCTTCCCGAGCGAAGCGAGGGAGAGGGATATAGCGAAACAGAGCGCAGCGAGCCAGGGCCTCTTGACATCTGAACCGAATTTCACCGACTCTTTTTGTTTTTTATTGTTTTTACCAATATTCCGACCAAAACTGGTCGGTGAAATCATCCAATGAGCGCGCGGGCTGCTATGACGTCATATTGAATATTCATGAGGTCATCTTGAATGGCGACCCGTGGATTCTTTGCGAAGAGTGACGACGAAATATCAAAGAGCATTGAATATTGCCTCTAAAATGCTGAATATTGATTTGCACTGAAAGGACGAGATGTTTTTGTCAATCTACCCACAGGATATGGAAAAAATGTAATCTTTCATGCGATTCCACTATGCGTCGATTATCGATCTCCGCGGTGCAGTGAGGGAATGCTGGAGTCGAGTTGTTCAGTTGGTGCTTCCCCTTGACTCGAGTCTGACCAGGCCAATCTCCCGGGAAGTTTCGGGGCGGTGATGGGTCTGTTACGGCTAGTACTACTACTACTACTAGTAGAAGTAGTAGTAGTAGTAGTAGTACCACTACTTGTAGCATTTTGCTAGTTATATCCCCTTTAGTGTCCCGCAATTAAATAAATCCCCTGCAGAATAGTGGACTACTAGTATTCCAAACCCCGGACGAAACAGCTTTGACATTTCATTGGTTTACTAGGTGACCGGTAATATTCATGACTCATATTCATTAGGAAGATGTTCCTCATGAATATATAATTCAGCTCAGATGTCAAGAGGCCCTGGCTCGCTGCATTCGCCAGGTCTAATTCGCTTCGCGAATTAGGAAATCCCTCGCTTCGCTCGGGAAACAGTCGCCAGGGCCTTGAAAAGAGGCTATACCATAAAGAGAGTCGGAGGGGGGGGGGGAGCGAAATCATTTTTCCCACCGCAGTTCCGGACCCCAATATGAATATTCATGACTTTCGTCTTCGAAATAAGAGTACAATTCAGATCTATATCTAGACCAAATTCTTAAACACTTATCAAATTGCCATTAATGACAAGACAAAATGCTAGTCTCGGCTAGGGCATTAAATTTATCTCATATCTGGACCTATCTAATGCCGACTGGGTCTGTATATAGATCTAGTTACACAATTGCCGATTTCGAGCACGGGAAATCACAAACTACAAAAAAAATATGTGATGGGTAAGATAGATTTAAGGGTGTTTATGGGTAATAAAATAAAAAAAGAAACGGAAATACAAGACAAAACTGTTCGTCTGTCTTCTACTCAACTCCAACTTGTCACCATACAAGTGTATTGGTGAATTTCTTGATGCATTTTATGAACAAGTGGAATGCCTCTGGCGGTCTCACCTGCATCATGTGATTCAATAAAGCAGCAGTGCTGACTTTGAAAACAACTATAAAATAATTATTCACAAAAAACGCCATTCATATAATGATACAATACTATGTTCATTGACCTTTGACCTTGATCATGTGACCTAAAACTTGTCAGTGAAACTTGATTACCCCTATATCCACATTTTATACACTATATCTATAAACTTTGAAAGTTATGACAGCAATCTTATAATTACCCCTAAAATGGCCAAAGTTCAGTGACCTTAAATGACCTTTGACTTTGGTCAAGTGACCTGAAACTCGGAGGAAATGTTCAAAGATACTTGATTACTCTTATGTCTAAGTTTCATGAATTAGATTCATAAACTTTCAAAGTTATGGTGGTAATTCAACAGATACCCCCCCCCCACATGGCCAAAGTTCATTGGCCTTTGGCCTTGGTCATGTGACCTGAAATTCGCACAGGATATTCAGTGATACTTGATTACTCTTATGTCCAAGTTTCATGAATCAGATCCATAAACTTTCAAAGTTATGATGGTAATTCAACAGATATCCCCATTATGGCCAAAGTTCATTGACCTTTGACCTTGGTCATGTGACCTGAAATGCGCGCAGGATGTTCATTGATACTTGATTACTCTTATGTCCAAGTTTTATGAACTAGACCAATAAACTTTCAAAGTTATGATGGTAATTCAACAAATACCCCCAACTTGGCCAAAGTTCATTGACCTTAAAGGTAAATGCTAGTTTTGGTAACGATATCAAAATGAGTTCGTACAGAATCCAATGAAATGACCACCAAAGTGTCTGTTTGTATAAATAAAACGCATGTGGCAAAGGATTCTGGAAGAAATTGTGTAATTGCTGAGAAATCAGCAAATAAGCACAGGATTCGGGTAGAGCGTCGGGCCCGACGCTCAAAGCAATAATTATACACTGTCCCACGTGCGCTTATCTGTGTTGGGGAAGTTCAGTCTGAACATTATTCAGCGTAGATTTCAAGATTTCACAAAGTTCAGTTTATGTAACTGTACCATGCAGATCTAGATCCTCGATGATATACTGACAATTAAGCCTGGTTTTACAGACTTTCTCATGAAATCAGTGTTTACTGCAACTACTGGAATTTCTCTTTAAATGACTTTTGACCGTAATCATGTGACCTGAAACTTGCACAGGATGATCAGTGATACTTGATTATTCTTTTGTCCAAGTTTCATGAATCAGACCCATAAACTTTCAAAGTTATGGTAATTCAACAGATACCCCCAATTTGGCCAAAGTTCATTGACCCTAAATGACCTGTGACCTTGGTCATGCGACGTGAAACTCAAGCAGGATGTTCAGTAATACTTGATTAAATTTATGTTCAAGTTTCATGAACTAGGTTCATATACTTTCTAAGTTATGCTGTCATTTCAAAAACTTAAACTTCGGTTAAGATTTGGTGTTGACGCCGCCGCCGTCGGAAAAGCGGCGCCTATAGTCTCACTCTGCTATGCAGGTGAGACAAAAATGAAATACCATGCTTGCTCCTTGGGTTTATATTAAAATGTTCTGATTGTGTTAGACCATGATGTTCTATAGCCTATAAATGCAACAATGTGGTATTAAAATGCTATACGATTTTCAGGTCTCCAAATAGTACAAATAAGGTTGTATTTCCATGCAAAATAACTGCTGATGGGTGTACCTCAAGGAACGGTACTTGCACCATCTTGTTTTTGTGTGTTTATTAAAGTTATATCACAATCACTTAAATGTTTAGCAATACAAATATTATATAGTGATTAATTTTTTGTAATTGGGAGTAAGGAAGAGAAAATAACACGATAAAGTCAATTCAATTTGATTTTGCGAATCATTTCACCAACATTGCTCCGTTCCTTTGGACTGCCACACTATGAAGGTACACCCCAGAAAACGTGATCTGAATACGCCACTACCCCGTGTCATGTTCAAAAGGGTGTCGATTACTATATAAGTTAAACGATTCCTGTGTGTATTTGACGCTGGTACAATGCCCTCGTCCATTTACACTTCAACTCAAGTGGATGCGTAAATGATGTTGCCTATGATACCAGATATGTCGTGATATTTAACCATCCATGAGATTTGAATAGATAAGTTAAGTGCATCTGGAAAAAATTAAGTGTCAGTAAGGGGGGAGGGGGGTAGTCGTGACATTCAACCAACTATTATTTGCATAGGAGAGTTAAGAATCTTTTTTGAAATGGCTTCAGGGATGAGGGGGAGGTGAGATGTACAACCGCTGCCACATAGAGTGCATAGAAAATGTAGGCAAGGCTTTTTCCATTTTAAATGGAAGGGGGAGGGCAAGACGAATAAAATGTGATGTTTTGTTCTTAATATAATAATAGGGGTGAACTGCGAAGTGCTTCGGACTTTCTGCTGTAGCTAAAAAGACCAAAAAAGTTGACCAATCTTGCCTTTTCCCCAGCCATGGAGTAATTTCCTTCTGCAAGAAATTTATCCACATTGTGCTGCACTCAACCCAGGTGAGGTGAATGGGTACCCGGCAGGATTAATTCCTTGAATGCATGAGCGCTGAATGGCAGCTCGAGCTAAAGCCGGGGTAATAACAATAACAACGCGCCTCGGAATATAATATTTCTAAATAGATGGCGCTATATAAATGCCTATTATTATTATCATTATTATTAAAGGTGCAATGGATTCCTCTATCACTTTCGAGAGGAAAACGTAAGTTCGGAAAAAGAGAGGACATAAACATAACAATAACAGAACATTAAGTCTACCCGACGGAACTAAAAGTTGTGCTCGTGAACCCTTTCAATATTTAGTTGGACAAAGAATGTCTGAAAATGTCTTTAAGAAAGTGAAATCCTGAACATTAAATCCCTTGTGATATTATGTGAAATGTAAGAGGCAACAAGAATTGAATGTCAGTTTTTACAAATTTCAGTTGATTGGTATGAAATATCTTCTGATGGGTAAGTAATCGATACCATAAAAAGAAGACGAAGAAGAAAAAAAAAACATTAAGCGTCTTTCATTTCTCGGAAGACATACGATATATACCCATATTTTATTTATTTTAATAGAAAGCAATGCCCAAGACATATATTTATTTATTCATTAGAAAAAAATTGTCTCATTCAACGTTGGAAATCGATTTTTAACAAGTATAAAATAGAATCAAAGAAATTCATAATTATATTTCCGTAAAGTAATGGTACGGATGCCTTATTAGATAAAAATAAGTTTCTCGATTAGGTAGTGAATTGTTTGACAGATCTACCTCCTGGGCAAATAGAAGCAAATAGTAAAATAGGAACAAACATTTCCTGTCCTTCACACCGTCATAACCATGCCCATATTATGCTTGCCCGACATACCGCCTAGCCACAAAAGTGACGTGTAATGAAACTTACCCTTGGTAGGCACTATTATATCAACACTTTAAGAACTTGGGCCGATTTCATCAAACCTTTTATAAAAACAAATTTGCAGTATCGGTTTTAAGCTACTGAAATAATTCAATTTGATTGGCTGATAGTGAATTTGTTATAGAAATTGTGCATTTGCGATTGTAACAAGCCTTTATGAAACTGGACCCTGGTTACAATGAACTACTTTATGCATGATATGAATGTAGTGGAGCTAACATGAATGATTGACCTGAAAACTGTGAACCTAAGAAAGATCATTCACTTGATATTGTTTGTTTTTATCATGTTTGAAACATGATTCCGTCGAACGCGAGGAGACCTTTGTATCCAGCGTGAAAAAGACAATGCTAGTGCCATCATATTGGGTTATCGCGTAGGGTTGTTCAATCGCGTATACCCGATCATTCGAGATAAGGGCCCCCGAAAATCCCGAAACGTTGGGTCCAGTTTACCCGACCATTCGAGAATTTTGCTATAAAATTTTCACATCGGGTAAACTATACCAGACCTTTCGGGAATTTAACGTGCCCTTTTTTTCGAATGGTCGGGTAAAATGGAACCGACGTTTCGGGTCCTTTTCTCGAATGGTTCGGGTTTCGCAATTACCCGACCCGACGCGATACCCCGATGTGATGGCACAGGTCATGGTATCTACGGTAGATATGAAGTAATTTGTTTACCATTATGTATATGTGAAGACAGCTTTCATGTGTATTGGGGCCTGTGGGTATACGGTATTAATGTCGATATTTAATTCATGAACAGTATATTCATACATTATTTTTCAAACGCAAGCACTATAGGGTATTGTAACTCGTAATAAAGAGAACATTTGCCCCCGGACATCAAGGTTTTATTTCGAGAAAAGGAAGAAAATGTTAGGAAATATGTTTCTTTGTGAAATCAAACGCGAGAAAAGTTTGCCAAATCCCCAACAAATAATGGCTATGTTACGATTATTTTTAATAACATTTTGTTACGTCACATGAGAGGGGTTCTATCTAATCAAATACCATATTCCCAAAAAGGATTTGTTTTTGTCGGGTTTTTTTTTGCTTGTTAGAGTCCTTTTCCATGCTGAAGAAACTGCGAACAGGCTTGATTTTCGGTGAAGCATACAGTATCATGAAATTTGCCTAAAGTTTGAGGTAACATCTATCGTCTTTCACTACCATGCATCATTTTTCTTTTCATTTAATACGGATTTTCGTTTGCATTAGATATTGATTTCTTACATTAATTGATGTACATCTGACAGATTGATTTATTGTTTTATGTTTTTTTCCTTTATAGCTCTTCATAATGTCTTGATACCAAGCCAGAGAAGGTCATCTCACTCACCATGGCTACTATCGATAAAAACACCTCCATCGCTCCGATGAGCACAGCATTCACTTCCGGGAACCAAATATCCGTCGAAAACTGGCTCGTTCCAACCATCTTCTTCTTAATCACCCTCATTGGGGTCGTGGGCAACTTCCTCGTCATCTACGTCATCATACGTCATGGTCAGATGAAGACGGTGACGAATTACTACATCGTCAATCTCGCGATCACCGATGTATCTTTTTTGCTCTGCTGTGCACCGTTCACGGCCATTGTGTACGCTATCCCGACGTGGGTTTTCGGGAGGTTTATGTGCAAATTCGTATTCTTTATGATGCAGGTAAGGCTGGGTTAAAATGTCCACTTACAAATCCAACACTGCTAAAATATTGTTTAAGCCCGTTACTCTAACACATATTTTTCAAGAAACTGTTTAAACTTTTAAACAAGTTATTTAAGAGGATTGTTCAATAAACAGGTTGTTTATAAAAACTTTCAAAGTTTACAGTGTACAGTTGTTTATACTTTTAACAAGCTATCTAAAGTTTCAGCAATAATTGTTATAGTGACAGGCTTGAACAACGTGTTTGAAGTTTAACAAGTAAAACACTTTTAATGTTTACAGTGTACTGTTGTTTGAAATTTTAAACAAGTTATTCAAAAGTTTTAAGAACATTTGTTCGAGTGACAGGTTTGAACAGCATGGATTGCTTAAATGTTAAACAGCGTTCTTACAGCGCGCAGTCACAACGGCGAAACCAATTGTTTTCTGCCCACAAGAACTGTAAAAATATTACCAATGCTATCTATACCATTGGTCGCTTTGGAACCGATTTTGTTGATGTGGCTGTAGCTAGCGTAAAGCGGAATGCCAACCTAGATGGTAAGTTGTTTTAAACGGAAAGATTATCAAAGAAGGAGAATGGTAAAAGTTTGGGTAAAATCAGACTATCGATAAGAAGGTCATGGAATATCAAAAGTTGAAAAAGTTCTGATCTCCATAAATGGGAAGAGGCCAAAGTAACCAACTTGTCAATGTTAAGTCAATATTAGCCAGAATTCTGGTACATTTTAACTAATAAATTGCTTGATCCTGTCTATGTTCTTCGGTCGGAAACATGTTCGGCAACACGTTGGATGTTTTAAGTTCACCAGTCCCTTTTCAGAGTGAATGTGGAAAAGGTCTATAAATAATTTCACCCCCGCTCCAGCCAGTCATGTTTGTGATCCGGGCTTCATCGAATAAGCCACTTAACGTATTCATTTCATGTAATAGAACTCCCGTCTAGGCGTGATTTTATACAACAAAAATACCCATGGCATGCAAGGTATGGCATTGACATTTAAGTTTGATTAAGGGCGACAGCTACTCCAAGATATCTCAGTTTGGGTGCAATGTTGGAGCAAAAATTTGGTACTGAATCAAATAAGATGGAAAAGATAATTTTAAAATCCAGGTTCAAGTTCAGTTTTCTTCCAACATAACACGGGGTATTTTTGTTTCCTTTTGTAGATGAATATCGTCATAAGCATGTGAAACCCTTCACTTTCGTCAAAACATGGTGAATGTCTGCTTGACAGGATGCGATATTGGAGAGCAGAACGCAATTTTGTGAGATTTTATAGAGGAGGGTGGGGTGAAACTGCCCTTTCCCGTAGACTGAAGTTCAAATTTGAAAATCAATGGGGATGTCCCCCGCCCAGAACAAACGTCAACACAACAAGTACAAAAACTGTTCCTTCCCTTTGTTTTCTAAAAATCTCTGTAACTATTTTTACTGAAAGCTTCAGCCATTTTCAGCCCTGAACAGTCTATGCTGTTTAGCAATTTGACCATTGTGTGGTCTTCCACATACCTTACAATTATGATGCCAATATAATAAAATCGCCTAAGAGGCTGAACAGTCTCATTCCATCGAGGAATTATTTTGCTACTGTTAACATCATCTAAACATTTCAATTTGAATAACTGGCTGGAAAATAAGCGATGTTCTTAAAGAAGAACATCATTTTGCCGCATAGGCTTCTGTATAAATTCAAATTTGGGTCCAATGTATTTAAAATGTTAGCAGTTAAAACTGGCAATTTTAAACTGTCTTTTAGTGTCCATGAAATTGAGTTCAGTGTTTATTTGCTTATTTGTTTGTTGTTGTTTTTCCGATCAACTTTCAATGCCTTCTTAAGGCTTTCTTTCCTGTCTCATACTCCACCTTCTAATGTTAATCCCACTTGGCCAGAAGCTAGGATACGTCACAGTTCCCGCGTTGTCTTTACATATTACGATGTGGAAGGAATTGACCTTCGCATCCTCATGACTTATTTTTTCAGGTTTTACTTCATCAATGTTCTTCTCAGTTAAATAGTCATGAAGTTGTTTCTCACTATCTCCTTTACATGCACAAAAAATCGCGATTGGGTCTGGGAGTAGATCTCAGTCCTTTAACGTCTTCCGCGTTACCTGAAATATGAGACCTTTTCTTGTCGTCTGTTCCTTTCTATTTTTTATGCTGCTCAGTTGTGAATCTGGAACCATCCTCAATGGCATTCAACCGATTGTCCCCTCTCCTCTGATTTAAAGTATGACTGCTTTGGTTACTCGGTACATGCTGGGATGTCCTGGCAACACCTGCAGACCTTGATGCTGGCTTCTGACCCATAGGCGTAGTTGTAGAACTTCCTCGCGCCACAATTTCTGACAGAAGTGGTTTATTTTCAGTGACTTCTTGGCTATTACTCGTACTCATGTGACCTTGATCTACATGTATATTACCATGTCATCCATTTCGACTTGATGTGCTTTAATCTCAGAGAGTGAATTTTCAAAAACTTTGAACTTTGCTTAAATTTGTGCAAGCCTTTCTGCAACGCTCAAATCAGACATGCTCTCAGGATCTATCCTAGGAATCTTAGCCCGTTTGACAGCGGCACAAAGAAGATCAAATTCTCCATTCTCATCGATATCTGATAATGCATCAATGATATATCGCAAACCTTTTTCTGAGCGATTTTGAGATTCTTTTACGATTTTCTTTGTTTCTGAGGAAATGAGTTCACCAAATTCCTGAATCAACCTATTCTTAGTATCAACAATCTCAGCATGAGCAAGATTACATGTCATCACTTTCACCTCTTGCTACCTTCCATCATTGTAATGTCGCTTTAAAAATCGAGAGAGTGTTATTCTGATTTTATTAGCCTACATCTAAAACAGAAGGCATCATTATTTATGATCACCCGAATGCATGCATTGTGTTAAATATGTGCATATCGAAATGCCAAACAGCACATAAAGCCCGGGGCGTAGGTTCCTTCTTTTAAACAGAAGGCTCAATTTTTGTTTGTACCACTCATCTTTACGTCAAATGGTCGAGGCAGATCAGAAAAAAAGATTGATGACTTTTTATAGCAGTCAGACATTGATATCCCAGATGGCACTTCGCGTCTCTCCTTCGCGGAAGCTTTACACCCCGGCCACTTTACTCAGTTTTCATTTCATAACGGTCTGTAGCTCCGAACAGGTCGACTGGGACCTGGCTATAACATGGCTTTCGTCATATGGGGAGTCCATGACCTGATGAAATTCATGTAAGCTCAAATATTATGATCACTTTAACTTGAACAACCACATTTTCTTAAATCAGAGTGGTTAAGAGTTTTCAAGAGTTTCCATGTCTTAGGCAATTGCTAAGCACTCGACATGATCGACCAGGTTGGTTTGTATGTGGTTATGAGCCACGCTGAATATTGCCCTGAGGGAGCCCCTTCTATCATGCATTAATTGAATAAATGGCAATTTTCATTTAATCTGCACCGGTATGGAACCCCCTCTCAGAAAGAAAACAAAAGGTGGAATAATATTGAATTAATAATATAGGCCTAATCTGTCAAATTGATTTATTTTCATTATCCTGCTGACAAGAAAAAAAGAGCCCATCTTATCGAAACTACAATGTCATATCAGTAGAATAAAGCTCCATCAATCATTCAATCATTTAATCAATCAAATCACAATTAATTGTACATTAAAAACACATAATTTGTTACATCACTCGCTCGCACGCTTACAGTTTTTATGTTAAAATCAAGTTGTGCGAGATGATTGGGACCCCAATGGTCGATGTATATTTCATTTATTAAGAAAACAAAGAAGGATATAAGGAGATGGGTGGTATTTCGATTTCGACATTATCTTCATAACTGAACAGAACTAAACCCAATGGCCCGTATTCTGAAGTCAGGTTCAACTTAAACTCAGGTTTAAAGTTGTGGTTTAAGTATGGGAAGCCAAAAGTATCAATTTTTTTATTAAGTTGTACGTTTTTTATGTTTACTGTGCTCTTTCCTGATTCACTTTAAACCTGAGTGTAAGTTAAACCCGACTTCAGAATACGGGCCAATAAGATCAGACTCAATAATAACAATTCGTAGTTATAGGATCATGTATCATTATCAATATAATTAGTTTTATTTCATCATTGTTATTAGTTATGTACTGCGCTTTTGAAACAAGTCAACCATTAATCCATCGGTTAATGCCTCACTGACATTCCTATTGTGAAATGTCATTAATATTCAAAACGCCACGACCGCAAGTTGTTTTCGAACAAAAACTAACTTTATAGACCTATGGGTCCCTGTTTAGGGTGGTTAATGTCAAGGAAAGTCTTAAAAGGCCATCTGCTTGATAATGTTGTCGAAGAGGCAAGACACGTTATTTTCAGAGTCCAAAATGTTATAATGTCGTCATCGCGTAATAAATAATGATAAAGTAAATCAAAATGACGAAATATCAATACAATAAGGGTGTTATATCGACTTGATATATTACCATCTCGTTAAGTTAATTGCGCTTTAAAGCTTCAGTTGCTTACCTATTATACAATTTTAATTCTAATCTATTCCCCCTATCATTATTCTTAATTCACCGCACGCGCCACGATAAATTGATTCGGTCACGTCGACGCTGAAATGCCTCAGTGAATTATTTTCACTTGTCACGGTTGAACACGTATTCATATTTGAGCTTTTAATATGCGGCATGGTGGAAATGCAGAAAACCTTCTTTAAATTACATAGTTGTTACCAAACAAAGATATATTTTCGCAAAATCTGCATCAAACAATAAATATAATGTCTGCTTCTTCCCTGAAAAATGTCCGTATTTTGTTAGCCCTTCCCCTTATTCTTTTTTTTTGTTCTTCCTTTTCATTTTCTGATATTTCTTCTTTTTCTTTATACATGTATTCCACTTTTTCTTTTATTCCCATAGCATCGCCCTTTTCTTCATATTTTCTCTCTGTCATTTTAACCTTTTGAACTATATTTCTTTGTCCCCCCCCCCTCTCCTCCATCTTCTTCTTATTCTTCTTCTTCTTCATCATCATCTTCTTCTTCTTTTTCTTTTTATCCTCCTCCTCCTACATCTTCTCTTCTCCTTTTTCTTCATCTAGATGTGGTACTTTTCCACCTGCTCTCGACTTCCTAGTTGTCTATTCATTGGAACCATGTTCACAGGAAATGCAGTAGGTGATTGTCTATCGAAGTAATGAGAAGCATTTTCTTGTCCAAATCCCCAATCAAGGGTAATTCTTTTCTTGGAAGGCGAAGCCTGGATTGAACGATCGTTACCTTAACCTGAATCGACAATAATGCTCATCAGTGGCTGGTGATAGAGGGTCGTCTGCAGTCCTCTTCACAGACGCATACGAGTCCCCTCAAAAGTAATATGAATAAATAAATAAATGAATAATGAATACATGAATAACTAAATAAATGAACAAAAACTTGTAAAAACAATGAATAAAGTTGAATTTAAAAAAGGGGGAAGAAAAAGAAAATATAAAAATAGTAAATATAACTAATAATAAATGAAAAACAATTTGAGAATATAAAAAGTGAAATGAATTAATGAATGAAATATATCAAACAGATTAGAATTAAATAAATTTGAACATATTACAATAAACTTGTGTTAAATATGAGGCGAAATGATATCAAAACACACACATACATATTTATTAATTTCCTAGTTCAATGTACGTATAATAGGAGCACTGTAGAATGTACATTTCAGGTTTCATGCTCCACATTGCTAGTGTGATTCAAACCCATGATTTATGACACAAAATTAGCATCTTTACACTCTTAAAAACGTTGGGCAACATACGGTCCACACAACAATTGGTTAAAACTTTATCAAATTCTGAGTAGCTTTAAACCAATAATGTGTGCTTTTGGTGAAAACTACACAGTATTGGTTGAAAACTACCCAGAGTTGGATAATGTTTTAACCAATTGTTGTGTGGACCGTATGTTGCCCAACGTTTTTAAGAGTGTATGACACAAACACATACCTCACGCATACCCATGCACACTAGAGCACAAACGCAAAATAAGTTCAAAGTTCTTATTTTTGCTGTCATTTGATTTCTAAAGACGACTTAAATCATGCCAAGAAGATTTAATGGTCGTATTTACCCGTTTAGTCTTTATTCACTAGAGTTGACTATTCCTGTAATTCTGCGATTCGTAATTTTATGTTTTTGATGATTTCTGGCGCCGTTGAAGGATACGTCATACCCCCTGAATTTCACCTACTGCAGGAACGATAAGGACACTTTAGATGCCATGTCAGATGTCTTCTTTCAATCGATCTGTCATGTAAACCCCATTATTCAGAAATCTAACCACTTAAGATGTGTTGAGATCAACAAAGAAAACACAGATACTTTGGGCAATGCAGGTGCAACACAATGATTCTTTTTTTTAAATGCATACCTCGTAATCACTTTAAAAAATTCGATAATAAACCACGAGAATCTTTCTATTTTAGTACTGGTTAGATTTTATAATAAATGACCTTAACGGAATTTGGATACAGGTACTGAAACCGCTATTATCGTCAATATTATACACATCATCGTGAAATAAACATTGAATGACTTGGGCCCGTCTTACAAAGACTTACGATTGACCCGATCAAACACATCTATATGGATAGCCAGCAATGCCAACATCTAAAATGAAAGTTTGCTAAAAGAAAATTCTAGATATATGATGTATACTCATACATTCATCGTTATCTTAAAATTCGGTGTGATTTTCTTTGTTTACAAAGGATATTTTCATGTAGGAAAATTATGACATTGATGGATTTCCATATAGTTGAGGTTGATCAGGTCAATCGCAGCTCTTTGTAAAACGGGACCCTGGTGATGCAAACGACATCTCCACCTTTCCTTTTATTTTTTATGAGATCAAATTTTGATCAATCTCTTGTCACAGCATAGGCTACATTGTACATCAAAGATAACCCCATCCCCCCAAAAAACGGAACGGTTAAAAAAGGGCTTCCTTTTAAAAACTATCGAGAAAAAAAATGAAAGAGGAAGACTTCTGCCCATTTACCCTCATGACTTATCGATGTATAATGATACAAATCCCTGTGGGGAAAAAATCACACAATTCATCCACAATTCTTCTCCTTCAACCATAAACATTCTAGCTTATTTGCTGGCGGCTGTCGCGGTGTTTTCTGCCACATGCATGAATGATTGCCGTATATTTATCATTAACGGAAGCGATGCATTCTACCTGGAAGTCATTTTCATTCATCATTTTAAGATTAAATGCGAAGCAGAGTAAGAAAAGGGCACGACTGTACCATTAATAAGGCTGACGAGGTACTTAAGCTTGAGAACGATGCCAAATGCGTGGCGACTTAATAAATTAGCACATGAGCCTTAGGCTGAGTCGAAATGTTTAAAACTAAATCTGAGTAATCGCAGTGAGAAAGAATTTCGAGAGAAAGCCTTTAATTTAAAATCATGGTTACTTGTAAATACATCAATTAATGCTTCGTAAAATGTGGCATATAGTTTACGTCGTAAACTTTTTCGTCGAGTACGCCGCGTATCGCCAACATGCAGTCATATATATCTACGTGCTCATTTTCTACAATAATTTTGTTCGCACAAATTTCTTAATCGTTTGAATACCAACGCTTGGATGCTCGTTTTGTTAGATTCGTTGCGAACTTACTTTATGACCACTCTCACAATTAGAAGTTACATTTACGTCATCTTATGATTTATATCTTTGGATAAAAAAATGTTATATCGGGGATAGACCAAAGAACTAATAGAATACGATTTACCGTAACTGCATATGTGGTAGGGATATGACAAATAAACTCTTTTAAACTTTTAAAACTGTTAAAAACAGTAGTGAAGAGTAGTCGAAGCCCAAGTTATGAATATGTGTTAATCTAGTAATAAACTTGGGTAATTTACATGTAATACAGGCTTTGTATTTAGTTCTTTTGAACGTTTTTTTCTTAATTAGAGTGCTGTTTATCGCGGTGAATTGATGCCTTAGATAATGAATTCACTGAGATTTTAAAAACTTACCTTTCGTTTATTTTTCTTTTGCAGGTCACTGCCCAAGCAACTTGCCTAACATTGACTGCAATGAGTGTTGATCGATACCGAGCGATAGTGCGTCCCTTGCAATCGTTGAAGACCAGAACAACTCGAGCTGCTGTAATCATCAACGTCTGTATATGGGCAGGTGAGATCAGATATTCTCGGCCCAGCACGATTTCCTATTTGTGGGGGAAACACATTTGTATAGCAAAAAAATGGAAATTATGTATTTACCACAAATGTGCAACTGGGGTAGCAGGGGGGCAACCGGTTTCTGTGTTTTTTAGTCGTGAAGACAAGAAGGTGAATAAGGGAATAAAAACAACAAATAGGGATCAGCTAAAAAGAAGAAAATTTAACCAAAATCACCTTCATTTTGTAGTGAAACTTTTTTTTCTTGGGGGGGGGGGAGGGTTGTCAAATGTTTCTTCCAAACCAGCACCACCTATTGAAGAAATCGTTCCCAGGGCCCCCCTCCCCATTAAAATACCCTGGACTCCTGGAGTCACACATAGCTGTGTCCACCCCCTCCCAACTCTCTCTAAATATCCGCTCTCTTTGATAGTCCTTTGAACAGGGCCCCCGTTTCATAAAACTTGCCATGATAACATATCCAAAAAATACTTTAAAGTTAATGAAATCATTCTATTTGCAGGGGCAGAAATCTCTCCCAAACGGTAGGGGGACAAGGGACTGGAAAATTTGACAAGCAAAAAAAAAAGGTTTTCACCCCAAATTTAAGGTCATTTCGACGAAAATAAATTTTGACAAGCAAAACAAAAAGGGTATCATCCCAAAAGAAAGGTCATCTCGTCCTAAAATACATGCATGTTTTATTTCGATTTTGAATGATGTATTTATCACCATCACAAAAGAACAAAAATAGTAGGGGGCACATTTGATATTGTGTCCCCCCTACAATGTTGAGTAGGGGGACACGTCCCCCTGGGATTTCCGCCTATGTCTATTTGATTGGCTGATATAAATAGCTTGAAATGATATGGAAAGCATGCATTTTTTTATCATAACAAGTCTTTAAGAAACGGGACCCTGATATTAAAGAAGAAAGAAGGAACAAACCAATCCAATTACAGACTAATTTAGTACATAGTATTTTTTTTTTTACCGAAATCTGCAATTTGGCTGAAGTTCGATGACTGCAGCTTACGTCATCGTAAGTTGAATTTTCACCCAAGTTCAACATTTCACAATCAATATCGTAAAGTGTCGGTTTCGCTCCAGGCTCGTGTTTCTAAATCCAGATTGGATTTAAGAGACTAACCAACATTCTTTAGATATCCCTCGTCCTCGAGAAATTAGTAAGGTGTGCATTCTAGAGTTTCATTTCAAAGAAACAGAGATAATGATAGAGAGAGAAAGAGACAGAGACAAGAAGAGAGAGGGGGAGGGGGAGAGAGAGGCACACACACACATAAATTAAGAGAATGAAATGGAAAAAGAAAAGGGAAAATACAATAAAAGGAGAGAGTTGATGGAGAGAAATATAGATGGAGAAAGAGAGGGAGGGAGACAGACAGACAGTGAGAGAGAGATGGGCAGTGGATGGGGGGGGGGTCTTGAAAATAATCAAAGAAACATGGATGCAATTCAGTTTTACAGCAGTACAAACCTAACCATTCATCACGTTGTTACCAATACGCCAAAGAGGTTAATTTGAAGATTTAAAGAGCATAGATTATAGTCGCCATCACACCGTCCCAA
Source organism: Lytechinus pictus (assembly GCF_037042905.1). Lineage (NCBI taxonomy): Eukaryota > Metazoa > Echinodermata > Echinoidea > Temnopleuroida > Toxopneustidae > Lytechinus > Lytechinus pictus. The sequence continues at coordinate 19,341,836 of NC_087257.1, forward strand.
CCTGATAAACCATAGAAGCAAAGCGACTGTAAAGTCAGCTCTGATCAACAATCTAATGTTTGGTATGAAATGTGATCTACATGTATGCTGGCCGGTGGCAACAAGGATATGCCTACACCGAGGATCCAAAACAAATCTAGAAAATGAAAGAGCGAAGTTGTCGAAAACAAATATTTACAAGAATTTCAAAAAGAGAAATAGATATTAGTGTATGCGTTTTTTAATCAATCGATATTATTATCTCTGCAAGTACAGCTACTTGAGACAACTTTCAACAACAGAAAATCGCTTTAATATACCATAAGTCTAATGGTATTCTTAGTCATGTAATACATAAGCTTGGGATCTTTCGGAATTGGCCTTTAAAGCATCAATATAAATATGGATAAGTGTGGTTTCTTTGAAACAGAATGTTATCCCACGGATTTGCATGCTTCGCTCCTGTTCTCTCCTGTTCTGTGGTATTGTTCATACCCCCTTTTCCTTTTTTTTTGGTTCTATTTCTTCTTATTTTCATTTATTCATGTTATTGATCGATTGTCCCGAATCCCTGGATCCTACACTTCGAGGTCGAAGCGTAACCGATGCATGCAACTCCTTCTCGCCACAATCATGTTATGTGTAATGCCCAAGTCACACAGGTTATATTGACTCCAGGCCGACCAGAGCTATTACGTTACAATTATCATACATTCGGTCAGTCTGGAGTCGATCCCGTACGTGTGGCTGCACCGTACTGTTCACCATTTTAAATCAAAAGACCATAATTTAAAAGGGAGATGCAAATAACAATAATCCCTATAATTGGACGATTGTGACTATCATGACGAGTAACGTGGATAAGATTGATATGTTTTGTGGTTATTTATTAATTGGTTTAATATATGTATTACTTTTTTGCATTTGTTTGTATTTTTGTCTATATTTTGTTGGGTTTTGGGGTGAAGGGGGGGGGGGTGCCCTTGTGTGAATTACGCTTTGAGGATAAAATATTATAGTTCAATGACCTAGTCACTTATGCATGTTTATTTTATTCTTTCATCCTATTCCGTGTGCCCATCACATAAAATCGTGGTCGCCTCCACCAAATGGAAGAGAATATGGTCTTCGTCTTCTCTCCCACTCTTTTTTTGGGTGGGGGCAATCAATCCATGCCCGATCTGCTATCTAGTTTCCTCCCCATATTCACCATCAATATTTATCATTCTAAGTAGCCTTTAATCATAATAGAATAACTTCTTTTTCGGGGAATCATGCCCTTGTCCAGACCATTGTATTGTTCCTGCTATTTTATTTTCTCGTTTAGATCCTTGTTTTCCTTAGGGAAAATAAAATATAGAACATAGTCGAGGATAGAGAGTGATACTCTGATGAAATGGGAGGTGGTGGGGAAGAACATGGAACCGTACATTGTTTAAAAAAACCGTGATTTTACAGAATAAAAGAGAAGATTTTGCAAAAAGCAATAACATAATCATTCTGTAAATTCATAAAACAGGATTTTTTCTGCAATTTAACTGAACAGGTATGTTTAAAAAGGGGAAAAGGGTGTTTTATTTAAGGAAATTTGTAAGATTCCATACACCAAATACCAATTTCCTGTAAGATTACGCAATCTGGTAAGATTACAGGTGTTTTCGAGACTCTGCTGCAGGAACTTCTTTTATTTTAAGGATAAATTTTCTAACAGTGTATGAGAAATATTAATCAAACATGGTCAACCACTCAGTTTATTTGACTCTCATATCTCCGTAGAAGGCGATGTAATTGAGTATCGAAGTTTCGACTGTCGATGCTGATCCGAATTCCATATCCTCACCCAAAATCACTGATACGACCAATACCGGTTAGTTTATTGGCAGAAGTAAAAGTGGCTGCACTTTACAAAATGGCTAGATCTGACATGTCTGATATGATTTCAGTATAATTTTTCATTCTTCATATCTGCGTGTTTTACTTTTATTTCTGTTTTTTTAACACAAAAGATTTATTGATTGGTCCTTATTTTCCAATGCATTGGCATGCGTGACTGCAAGTGAAAGCAAATTTGATGCCATAAAGGTTGAAATGTTCACCATGAAAATATAGTTTCTACCTTCTTTGTTAGAAGGCGTTTGGTTTGGCCATGATGATGGATGTGATTTAACAAATAATATAAATATGACTACAAATACGTAAATCAAATAGAAAAGAAAGAGAGTTTCTTTTATGATTACAGGAAACAGGTTAGTCAAGACCTAAGAATATATTTCATATAAATTTCATTCAAATACTGCAAATTCTATTCATAATCACCTTCAGGACTCCCCCCCCCCCTCCCGAAAACGTCATGCTGGTTAAAATTTGACACTTAGCATATTGTTGGATTATCGAGTCTACATTTTGATCTGATCACCCTGCCTTTGAGCGTACGGATTCTTACGATATTTCTACGTTCACCTTCAGAGTCGTTCAACAATCTCCAGTATGCCTTCAGGGGGCGTTTCAATCATACCTCGTCAGATCTGCCCTCAATAATTGCGCTCTTTCAAAGTATTTTCGTGGTGAATTTGGAATCACCTCCTTTCTCGCTTTCGCCATGAACCGTCATTTCAAGTGCCCTATTGTAAACATACCCTCGTTTTCTTTCCCTAATCTAGGCCAGTGTGTATTCAGATACGTAAGGCGTGGGGCCAGTAAAGGCCGCGACCAGATATTGGATTTTGACTGGACCCATACGAATAGCGATGTTGCCTCGGTCGAGCTCCAGTAATGGTGGAATGATCTCGTGGTCATATAGCGGGGCAATGGTTGTATAGGATATTTCATATAGGGCATATGGAGGAGAACAAAGCTGTTAAAAAGGGCGATTAAAGGGAATTCCTATGTTATGTGCATATGCACAGACTGGTCGACAAGGTAGTACATGAAATGTGTCTCATACCTTAATTTGATGATTTATAACAAGGGATTTAAATATTGTATAAGCTGTTTGAATTTTGTTTTTGTTTTCACCTATTTCCGTAGAGATCCGAAATCCTCATGAGACAGAAAAAAAACTCATTTTCAACGATACATAATCATACACTTTCAACATTGTTACCTACCTGTATGTATGACAACTTAAATCAGAAGAAAGAAAATCGTCTCCAAATATTCTCATATCTAGCATTCTCATTTTATTTGAACGCCATATAATAAATGTCATTATATATATATAAATAGCGTCCATTACTTAAGAGCTATACAGGTATCGAGACTTTTTCGGAGCACATCTTGCAGGGAGCTGCGGAACGATTTTGAAAGGGGGATGACCATGCAAAAAAAAATCACAATAACATGGTCATTTCTACGTTTTCTGATGTTTTGGGGGGTAAAAGTGTTGGGGTTGAAACCAAACCAGCCCCCCCCCTCCGTTTCCGCGGCCCCTGTCTAATTTGAGCGTCACCTACTTATCTTAAGGTGAATTGAAACCGCCAATAACTTCACATCTTCAGTAGATAGTAGATAGCTCGTCATACAAATCCGTATACATTCGAGCACATGCACACATTCGAGCACATCCTGACGCTTATACACAAACATACATCTGCATGCACCCATGCATGCACAAACAAACTTTTTTTCAACTTACGATGACACCATATAGTTAAATACGTACTAACTCTATGGATGACACCCACACATGCGCGCCCTCACTATCGGATACTTGAAACACGCACACTTTCGAAAACACACACATTATCCAACATTCACGAACCCGCACACCACCTTACGCCGGACCTTACGTTATCTATCCCATTTCATGAGACACATTCCCCTCCTATTTTCTCTTTCTTATTCCTTTATTATTTAACTAATGTTGACTATCTTTCAAGAACCGACCGTTATATATCGATTTTTTCTCTTTGTCTTTTGTGTAAAGGTTCCGTGTGTGCAGCCGTGCCTACCGCTATCTATTTTGACGTGACAAAGTTTGGTGACACCCTTGTTTGTATCGACATGTGGCCCCGCCCGGAGATCTTCTACCCCGGATACGCCATCTACGGCATGGTCGCTCTCTACGTCGTGCCTCTCATCATCATATGCGTCTGCTACAGCATCATGCTGAGGAAACTATGGCAACGCGTCTCGCCTGGCGAGCAGACTAACAACGCTCAGGCGGTGATGGCGCTGCAGCAGAAACGCAAGATAACCCGGATGATCATGGTGGTCGTGTTACTCTTCGCGCTCTGCTGGCTACCCCTGTACATCTTCACCACGTGGTTTCGATTAGACCGGACTTTCCCGAAGAACAATGCAACGTATTTCTTCAAGGTGTTCGCCCATACGCTTTCCTACGCCAATTCCTGCGTGAATCCCTTTGTCTACGCTTTCATGGGAGAGAACTTCCGGCGGTATTTCAAGAAGGCGTTCCCGCTCTGCTTCAAGAAGAAGGAAGGGAGCGGAAACTCAACGCGAGCTGAGCCGGTTCCAACGGTGCAGCAAAGAGCAGCAGATGGGGAAAGGACTCAAAATACTAGATCTGTTATAGTAAGATAACAGTTCAACATAACGTCGTGAAGACTGCATGTAGGCCCTATTTACGATCAAGAAATTCTTTTGATATGTCCTGGGCATTTTGACCGATATTTTAAAACTAGTAGTCAAGATGTTGAAAATGCCATTCTCAGAAAAGTGGGTCCTTGTGCACGTGTAAAGCAATTCCTTGTTGATGAGCGTGACAAATTATTATTCTAAATGCACTGAAATATGGCGATAAATTCTCACACAACTAATTTTTCATGTGCAATCTTTGGTTAATAAACCTGTGATCACTGAAACTTTTTATGCCTTTTTAGTTTGTAAAGTAGTCATTTGTCTTATAGATATATAAGTATATAAATGGCAAATGGACGTATTTATTCAAATTCTTTAGGTTGTTTACGTCCATTCATTTTCATTGTTAACTTCATAATTTTATGCACGGTACCAATTTGCTGTTTGATTTGATTTGTTGTAATACAATATTCTACGATATGATCTTGAGAAATAATTTTGTCTGATTATTGTTATTATATTTTAATAACTTCATGAATTCTCTTAAATTGACTGGTCGAGAAAACGAGTAATACACAATAGAATTAGTCATTTTTATTTTGAACCCCACATGAGGTATATCGCCGTGTTCTCCTAGGCGGCATAATACAAAGCTCGCAGTCAATTTCAAAATTGCAATGACCAATCAGGATCGTTGTTGCATTCACATTTTGCTCATAACACTGACAAGAAACCAATTGTGTCTTCTTTAACAATAGCAATCTAACGCAAACCTTTCTTTTACTGAGCTCTGGTGCTAACAGAGAGCTTTTGAAAACAACCCGAAAGATAAAGAAGACAAGTGCAATCATTTTTTAATCAATTTGCCAATGAACACCTTTCACACTGTAAAACCATTGTTTAAAATATTAAGCGCGTTGTTTACTTTCTTTACTCCAGCAACTATTGTTTACATTTTTTTATCAAATCTATTTAAAAATTTAAATGATTCTTTAAAAATTGTAACAACTTGTTAGAGTGACTTGTTTAAACAACGTGCTTAAATTGTAAAAAGCGTTTTTACATTTCTTTTACAGGGCATGCGCAGATCAATTTTTATTGTTTAAATTCTCATCCTCATGGCAGTCGATTTACATATAATTATGCAGCTTTTATTTTTAGTTGTCTCATACACAATTTTCTTATATTGAACCTTCAGTCCTCTAACATTAATTAATTGTATAAGGTGTTGTATTCAAATTCAATGCTCTCAATATATTTAGATCTCAGCATGGATTCATAATTATCTATCCTAATGAGAACCATTAACTTATCCTACTATTAATAATATTTTATTGGAATATATTGGAATATTTTTGCCCATTGGAGTCAAAGGCATTTCATTTATTTGCTTTATCTTTGTTATTCGTTGTTATGTTGTCTTATAAATTTAACTAAAGATATTACCAGCTATAAAGGCGTTGACGTACTCAAGTTATGGTTTCACTTCTCTAGAAATCCATGATTATTATATTGGGTTAAGACGTTGAAAAAACGAAAGAACGTTAATCAAATTGGTTTACTATATGAATTGATCGGATGCTGATTAAATTTTGAATTAAGTTTTTAAGATTTAAACAACACTCTTCATTATCATGAATATATCATATCTATTGCTTATCAGTTGAACTCTATTGTTTAACTCTTAAAAAAACCGTTTGTTTAAACACTTAAAAATACATCCGTACGTTCATTTTAGTGAACAATGTTATATAAAGTTTGTACAATTTGTGTTGTTATTACTAGGAAGATGAACTCTGAAACACCTGCGATATAACTAAACAAAACGGCGCCGTTTGTTTCCCCGTATCATGTAGCCGCATTAAAGATTTATCGCGACGAAATAAACACGAACCCGATCGAATGTCGCATCACGCTCACCCTAAAAACACGATACAAAAAGTCGATTGTTGACATCCTAGACAGGTATTAACCCGCTATTACTGTAATAGCGAGATTAATGAGTAAGGGTATACACGTGTACACTGGGGATGTCCGGGATGAAAAGCTTTAACGTTACTAGGTCCATTAACCTACTTAGAATGACCATGGTCCCAGGAGGAGAGTTTTGACAGTGAATATAAGCAGAACTAGGCCCATGCTCCGCAGTGTGGTCGGACTGGTGTGGAATTCGCGAATGGAAGTGAAAACAAAAGAGGGAGATTAATGTTCCGGAGAGGTGTAGGTTATTACAGGGGCTGAGGGCATATACAATATGACTTTCCAACTGATAAGGAATGTAAATTAAGGGAGGAAAGGGGTGAGAAATATACATTTTGGGTATGAATATTATGATATCATACCCGGTTTTTTTACAAAACGAAGTAAGTTTTAAATCGTATTACAGATTTTGGTGAGTGTGTGCGTGTGTGGGTCTGTGACAGGATAGGGGTAGTCTGTTGGGCAAACCCTTCACTCGAGTTAAGGGGCTGAATGTGCAACTACAGCAAGTTTTGTATGTGCTAGTCTTTGCGTGGAGGCACACTTGTTGATCAAAGTTCCAATCAGGGTCTGTGTCTGCAGACTAGGATAGGGGTGAGTGGTGTGTTTGTGTGTGTGTGTGTGTGAGGGTGCGTGTGTTTGTGTGGGGTGTGTTCGTTGCAAAAGCGTAAGACATAAAACAGCGAATGATTTTTAAGAATGCGTTCAGGAACCCCTCAAACATTTGCTTAAGTCAAGTAGCAGGAACGGGGCTAATGAAAGAAAATGGTCGTGGAATTCTAATATTAGAAAATTAGTAGGAATGTTCTGAAATGAAATATCTTCTTATTTTAATTATGTAACTATATTAAGCTTGGTCTACATTTAGTTATTATTGACATATCTAATTTGTTAGTCACCGGTAGCATACTACTTAAAAGTCTTGAATAGTTATGTAAAATCAATGTCTAAACGATAATTCATTCATTATGCTCTGCAACAAAGTGTAAAGGCGATGATATTGTAACTAAAGGCTATATTATCATGGTGCCTATATAACGTCTATAACGAAATATATTTCCTAAATATATATAGTATTCTTGATATTTATTTCATGATAATGTGTCTATACGCTGTACGGTTTGAATAAAAGTAAGTATGTCTCATATGCGTCTGTCGTATCTTGATTAAGTTTGCTTTAGATTTGTGTCTGATGTGGATCGGGTCAGATCTTTGGAACCTGGTCTATCATTCGAGAAAATAAAATGTTTTTTTTTTTCATTCTACTTCCAAAAATGACAACGATGTCAATGGGCAGCTTTTGATCTGCGATGCAAAAGCTGATATGACATGGGGTTTGTATGTTGCACATGCGCATTGCATTATCAACAGAGCGCGTCGCATATCTCATAAGTATTGTGTGCCAACGACTACAGGACGTCGAAACCGTCCACAGAAAATCATAGACGAAAAAGCGCTTATAAGTTGTAATAGCGAGTTTTCGCACCGGAAACCAAATCGAAATTCAAGAACACAGGAAATTTATTGAAAATGAACAACTGGGAGTTCTTTGTCATAAATTATTGAATCGGAACAAGCGTTCGTCCTAATTTGGAAGTGACGAAAAATTTGAAAAATGTCGTTTGTCCAGACTCAAGTATACACATCAGCTCTCCACCAATTTCCGACAAAGACTTCTTGGTTGCTCATAGTCATACAGAATATTTGACAATATATTTTCCATGTTACTGAAAGTGTTCTGCGTCGATGTGCTAAAACTTGCCTTATCTCGCTCTAAGCAAAAACTGCAGCTAAGACAATGTTTCTCGGTATTTTTTGAAGGTCTTTAAGTTCCTCTTCTCGTTTGCGGCCCCCTTCAAGTAGAAAGGTGATATTGCGAAAAAGATCATCAATCAATGGTCTTACTGACCTTTCATCTTTGCGCACTCGGTCCATAACATTCTCTTTCCCCCTCGATATTGATTTTAAAAGATTAACGTATTTACGAACCAGATTCAAGTGGATCTACAGATAAAAACAAGCCGGTGTTAAGGTAGACAGTATTTTCTGAGATTATTTTAAGGTATATGCATCACTTATTTTGACCATTAACTTGAAGCTTGAAATAGTAAAAGAAAAATCAAATCTATCTGAACCAAATATAGTGTATAACAGTAAGCTGGATAGGTTATAAGGACAAAGATGAGTTTTCACAAAGAAAATAAATTCAACCGCAGTTAACTTCTTGACAACAGGCATACCTTACTCCTACATACATGTAGGCCTATTTGAAAAAAAGATCAGTATGTTTGTAGATTGATTCATGGAAATGCATCAGAATTATAAAAAAACATAATAGAAAAGTCGGCTCAATTAAAATGAATTTGTTTTTAAAATGTTATCGATCCTGTAAGTCCAGAGATTTCTTTGGGATGGTTACAATTAGCCTATGGTGAAAATAAAATAACATAAAAGCAATTATTAAACGTTATGATGGTAACTGTTGAAGATGTAGTGGATCCGATGTACATTAGATTTTAATTGAAAATTAATTGTGGCATGTTGAAATTATTAGGTGTTTTAAATCGAAGAGAGTGGAATCGACTTTTACTCACCGCCTCATTTGCTAACTCTGGTTTAAATCTCAATTCTGGTCTAAAGTTGTATTTTAATAATAATAATAATAATAACATAATAATGTTAATGATAATAATATATGATTTGTATAGCGCACGTATCCACCTTGCTCGGTGCTCAATGCGCCTCTATAATTACCCCGGCTAAGTTAGTATACGAATTTCGGTGCTCACAACTATTTGATAAATTACTTCCTGCTGGTACCCATTTACCTCACCTGGGTTGAGTGCAGCACAATGTAGGTAAATTTCTTGCTCAAGGAAAACACGCCGTAGCTTGGAATCGAACCAACGTCCTTCAGATTGAATGACGAGAGTCTTACACCACAAGAACACGACGCCCCCATGCACACGCATTGTGGATTACCATGTGTTACAGATATCTCTCGAAGTACTAACAGTATGGAGTCAATGTATCACCTCATTCGACCAAGTCGGTACTCAATTAATTAATAACTGTATTCTCCATCTTCACCATTAAAGAAAGGGGAAAACGTACAGAAAACACACAAAAAACATTCAAAACCGGATTCTTACATTTGTGGCTTCCCTAAATTTTGGCATAAGGGTTAACCCAGCTAAAATTACACTCCACATCAGAATCCGGGCCATTATATCCACATCCTTTGCCCGAATTTGCCAAATCCAGCAAATAAATGTTTTTGATCCGATTGTACAAACTTACTATCTGAATCTCAATGCTACAAGGAATAAATAATATCCAAGTCCTTTGGAAGCGCATAGAGACGTTATTTATAATGTGTTATGCGCTATACAAGAACTGTCTATTATTATTATTATTATTATTAAATACAGAATCAATGGTCATCAAAATTTAACATCACGAAATATCAAGACAGACTGTACATGTATAGAGCAATGCGATACCTCACTTCTATTCGGGAGAATATTTATCTTTATGATAATAAAAGTTCCTCTCATATTACATATGGTATGAAAAAACATCTTACTGTACAATATGATTAGATACACTGTAAAAAACATACTGGGTAAAATTTTTAGCACCACGAGGGTAAGTATGTGTCCAACGAATTTAGGGCAGTATTTTACCTAATGCGGGAAGCATATTGTCCTGTAGGGTTAAATATAAGCAGCAATTACTTAAGAATGGGCTAAATTTTAATCACACTGGGTAATTATAAAAAATGCCCCAAATAAATGCCCAAATGTTGTTTGGACACATAATTACCCTCATGGAACACTTTTACCCAATATTTTTTAGAGTGTAGTCTGTGCACACTTTTGCACAACAAAACAAGGATGATCTACAATACAAAATTATTCCTTGAAGCTCTTGTCAAACAGGTACCATTTTCCGGATCGGCTGATCGATATTATCATGTTGTATGTAAAGATATCCCGTTCAGTAAGAACGAGAACGAGAACGTAACATGATCGCGATATGCATACGATACACACATACACAGATCTATTTCAATGAACTCACCCAACGTCCTCGACATTTCTCATAAAATAGTCTCCGAGAGATGGATGATTTTAACCCATTTTCTTATCATAAACTTTCTCTCTTTCTCGTTTTCTATCTTTCAATCTTCTATTTATCACGTTTATTCCTCAGTCCCGCACACAAACGCAACCCGGTGCTTTTATTATATTTGATAATAAGCGGGTAAATCTAATTATCATTCATTTTTATTTCATTTCATTCCCAGAAACACAATTACACTCATAACACCAGAATCCCCAATTCCCCAAATGATGGTATGTGACGTACATATTCGACACGAGGGTTTCTAATACCGTGTTTACACACGACGCGGCTCGAGTGTTAAATCCTTTAGGGTCGAACCGTAGTCCAGATTGGACCTTGGTGTTTGGAAGTTCTCTTTCCCAAAGCTAACATAGAGGACACATGACTCCCACTCTCTAATCAGCGCCAATCCACTCATCTTCCCTCCTCTCGTGAGCACAACTCACGTGTCGAACCCCCGAGCCGAGTCACTGTGTAAACGGTACTACAGACCCAAAACACCCCTTTTGGATTCCACGTGAACGTTTTGTTAAACCACCAACCCTTGCAATTTTAAAGGGGATACCTTATATAAGCAGAAAAAATAGAGAACAAAATATTGATGAGGGCATGATGAAAATCCATCAAAGAATAAAGTTATGAATGTTTAAAGTTTTAAATTTGTGACGTCATAATGCGAGCAGCTCCCAAATTTATAATGTGAAAAGAAATCCATAAATTCCAAGTTTTCCATGGAATATGATTAATACAACCATTTTCTTCAAAGAAGGGGGTATTGTGTCTGATGACATATCCACCGCATAACTTAAATCACTCTCGATGTTTTTAGTAAGTGATATCTTAGGGCATTTATATCACACAACATATGCAGAATCTGTGACGTCACAAAATAAATCTTTAAAATCTCATAACTTCGTTCTTCTTTAACGCATTGTCATCACACCTTAACTACCCCCCCCCCCATTTTTTGTTTTTATTAATACATGAGAAAAACGATCTGAAACAAGGAGCATACACTCTTAAAATGTTGGGCAACACACACTCTAAATTCCAAGTATTTAAAGTAAATCCAGTGTTTACTTCATTCAAGGCAGAAATAGAAAATGAGATTGAGACAGAAACTCGAGGGAAATAAGAGTGAGAGCTAGTGGATTGTGTGTGCGTGCGTAAGAGATCGAGGGTATATGTGAGAGAGGGAGAGAGCGAGCAAGAGAGAGGGGGAGGGAGATGGTGGAGGAAACATAAAGAAAGCCTTGAATTTTCGAAATCTTGATCAATCAAACACTGATTGGTTGACTATGGCGCTTTTTCACCTTACAATTTAAAGTTTCACTTATTTTTCACAATTTAGTCACATGCAAATAAGAGAATCGATGATGTCCCTCACTATTTTTTTGTTTTTTATTGTTTGAATTATACAATATTTCAATTTTTACAGATTTGACAATAAGGACCAACTTGACCGAGCCATTAAATGTTAAACAATGGTAATTCCACATGTTCAGGGAGAAATAAAGATTTGTTTCACAGGACAATGATGAGAAAATTAGAATAATAATATTTCATAAAATAAAATACAAAATAAATAGTGAATGAGTGATGTCATCAGATACCTCATTTGCATACCGACCGGGGTGTGCATATAACTGTTTTGTGAAATTAAGGGAAATTTTAACATGACATAACTTTCTTATTTTACATCCGATTTTGATAAAATTTTCAGCTTTTGTTTGTTGAATTTTTCTCTTTTCATTCAAATCAACTCTTGTTGGAGTGGACTTGTCCTTTAAAAATAATACTCTCTCCGTAACTGAGTCGTATTTGGGCAACAAATGTAGCTGCATGATATAACTTGGTATTCAAATTTTCCATTGAATTTTAAGGAAAAATAGTATGGAAATGCATGTTAGGATATAATGAAGTTTGCTTGTGAGAATGTGAATGAATTGACAAATTTTGATATTTTAATGAGTAATCACGGATAATCCTGTTGAGAACCGAAGAAAACTATTACATTAATTTCACTTATATTGTGGTTACGAGTCGGTTTTGCTATGTGGTTGTAGAAAACGAAGGAAATTTTGGCTACTAGCGCGACGTGCGTCTAATTCAAGCCACGAAGTCATGCGTAACGTTTCGAATTTTAGGAAACATCTTCAGCGGACATTAACCATTTAATGGTCACTTGCGAGCGGTTAAATTACATCTTCTGGCCGAATCAACCACAATTGTGACGAGTCCATTACCGTACCCACAACGACCCTATTCTGTTCTCATATTCCTGAAAGGCTGTCGAGAAAAAAAATATGGTCAACGTCTAAAAGTGCAACTTATGAAAAGGAAATGAGAAAAACAACCTGAAACAAGGAGCATACACTCTTAAAACATGTAAAATGTTGGGCAACACACACTCTAAATTCCAAGGATTTAAAAATAAATCGGGATCGACTGTGAATAGTGACCTGCGGAAATTAGATATACATTTAAACCTTGTTGATTTAAATATAAATCTACAAGATTTTAATTTAAATCTTTTGAGATAATCCTTAAGATTAAAAAAAAAATCAAATTCGGCTGGTCACTATTCACAGCCGATCTGGATTTATTTTAAATCCTTGGAATTTAGAGTGTACTGTCCACATAACAACTGGTTAAGAAATGTATCCAACCCTGGGTAGTTTTCAACCAATACTGTGTAGTTTTCACCCAAAGCACACATTATTGGTTTGAAACTACCCAGAATTGAATAAAATTGTAACCAATTGTTGTGTGGACAGTATGTTATCCATCATTTTAAAGAGTGTTACTATACAGTATTGGAAAACAGATATACATGTACATCCAGAATTATCATTTAATGGATCTACCTGACCAAAAAATGCGGAATTCCTCTATATGTTACATATTATTATGCGGCGTTATGGTGACTTATCCATAGTGGTAGTATGGCTATTATGATTTCATTTGTTTCATGCGTCCTTTTGGAGAAAAATCTAAGTAAGACATGCTAACTATTTTAAATATTATTTCCGTAATATTAAGATGTGTTCAGACATATCTACACAGACTATTTCGATTAAGGATCTTGTTCAATTCAATTCAATTAAATTTCCATTTATTTCATTCTCGATAAAAACAATTATAAAGCAAGGTATGAGAAACAATAGATTTACAAGCAAGAGTAAAAATGAAAATGAAATGGGGAACTGCATAAATAAAGCTAAGTGGCCTTGTGTAAGCGCAGTTCCCAAAACAATAATAACATGACATGGTATAGAGAAACAATAAGATAAAGAATCAAACATGATATATAAACAATAAAAAAATATACATTAAAAAAAAAACACAAAAAGGTGTCAATCTACAAGAAAAAAATTACTATACATATTTAAGATATAGGAACTGCTTCAATCTTTTTTTAAATGACCTAACAGACATGCTTTCAATTACATTTCTAGGGGTGGAGTTCCAAATTACAGGGAAATTATGTCTTACACATTTCATTACGTTATTAGTTTTAACTGGCCATAGGTGGAATGAATCTTTAAAACGAGTATTGTGATTATGTATCCGGTGATTAAGGGTAAACATTTTATGGATATTAAGAGGTAGTTTATTCTGGAAATAAAATAAACCAATTAATGCAATAGAAAAATAATACAAATCATAAATATTAAGAAACTTTATTTGTTAAACCCAGCTCATTAACTTGCTGATAAACTTGACTTCTACTTTGATTTTCTTTAGGTGAACTTTAATATTTTGATTTTGATTTGATTTTATTTTATTTCAGCATTTTTCCAACATAGTTAATAGCTTAACGACAATTAAAGCGTCCAAATGTAAACATCCCCCTAAACAAATTATAAACAAGAAAAAGAGGAGAAAAAGAAACAGAAATAGTGAAAAATTATTGTTTGAAAATTTTGTGAAAGGCTATTTGAAAATTTTGTGAAAGGCTATTCAAAAATTATATTTTTGTATAAATAAGGTTAGAATAATTGCTTGCTCACTTCGCTCGCAACTTTTCGAAATTTTGTTTCATCCGCCATATTTTAGCCCCCTCAAAGTTAGCAAAGTGACCACACAAAGTGAGTTGCATTCTGATATCATAATGAGAGAGAGTATTTACACGACCACGACATTTTGATCTATCTGGGTTTTTCCCACCTTTTTCTGCTTTTCGACAAATTCAACCTTTGTCAACACTTTAAAGAAACTCCCCTCTCATTACTCTTTTCAATCAGTTTCTCTTTATCCCATCCCCCTCTCTCTCTCTTTCTCTCTTCCTATCTCCTACTCTCTCCTTAACATATTCTGTCCAATTTAATTCCTAAAATGTTCTTTCTCGTTTTAATGTCTATAAAACAAAATATACACCGTGTTTTTACTGGCCCACATCAATAACATTACGCAGGGTGAAGTGAACTTTTCTGGGGTTATTGGAATCTTTAGTTCTATCTACCCAATCAGTCAATAACAACAAAGAAAGCTATTCTATTTGCATCCGACTTAACTTTTGAATGCCCAAATTGGGTAATACTCGAGCTTTCAAAGAGAAACAGATCTGGTATCCGTTCATTAAGGTTGACACACGATGGGAAATAGCAAAGTGATATCTAGGATAAGGAAAATACATCAGTTCAGCTTTTTTTTTTTTTTTTTTATAGATATACTGACCTCCGACGGGGACATCGGCGGTTATTAAAAAGAACTGAAACCATTTGATGAATAAGCCCAAATAAAAAATAAATGAAGCAATTCGAAGAAATTCTTTAAATGAAAATCAATTACATAATAGAGATCATTTGAAAAATAATTCATTTTTTATAGCAATCCTCACATTAAAACGAACTGCTTAAGAATTGAAAGATTTGTGGACAACTCTCAATATGATTCTACCATAAATTTAAAAGATGTTTTTAACTTCATTTTTACGGATGTATTTTGCCTATTTTGCTTTTAAACGCAACATGACCACAAAGTGAACGTTATGCATACTGAATAAGTTCAACGGAATTGAACTAGAATAGAAGAAGAGAATAAATGCTTTCATACAATGTGGGTCACGCTTTGACGTTGTTCCCCTACGGATTTAAAGGTTTAAAAATTACATGAAATTGAGAACGAATCTCCGATGTATGGGTAAAAGAAAATGAATTTCGGGAAATCCTTGAACTAGGCGGAGAATATGGTTTCGACGATAGTAGCGGTCACATCAACGAATCCGATACTAGACCGATCAAAGCTATTTCTGTTATTTTTAAGTATTACAATCGATCGGTTTGGATTCGGTTTCATTGTTGTGACTTCGACAAAAAGTTTGTTTTTTAAAAACAAAAATGCTATGGTTACATGTTCCTGACATTTAGAATGATGTATGAGGTGACAACAAATACAAAATCAAGATAAATTAGATTGTGCGAACAAACACATGTCAGTCAGAAGGGAAAATATATCGAATTTGGTTTTCCAGATACAAGGAAACCTTAAATATGTATAAAACGGATTCAGTTTTGAAAATGAAACGAGATTAAGAAATAATAAGACTAAACTGAACATACACGCTGTCCCATTATGCGTCTGTCGCACTATGAAGGGTAAGGACAACGATTGGCAAGCATATTGATTTTTTTTCATCTGTTGCGTTCAGGTGGGGTACACGTCCCTATTACCATTTTGAGTTTTGATGGTATAATATGTTCATATAAGGTACAAAATATCCATAAATTGTTTGAAAATGATATATGACATTCTGTAGATCTCGTATACACGGGATGAATAAAATATGTGACCAAATATAGGGAGAACATGAAAGAAACTGAGAGAGAGAGAGGTGGAGGGGAGAGAGAGAGGGGGGCGGGAGATTGTGTATTAGTGAGAGAGGGGGGTAGATGGGGAGAAAAAGGATGAGATGAGAGGAGAGTGTGTATAGTGAGGGGGAGCGTGTGTGAGAGAGAGAAAGAGATTAAGGGAAGAAATGTCCAGTTTATTTCAGTAAGATTTCATTTCGCTATCAGTAGCTGTCGAGAAAAAATAAACCATTTTCCCAAAGATCACCCAACGATTATAACTTCATTAAATGATAAAAGGGCATATGAAATTCATTCTTCAGAATATCAATGGATGTCAAATTTTGACATTATTCATCTGTGAAAGTATGACAAGTGCATTAGGTAACCAATAGTTTCGTCTCGACATTCCAGTGTTTCCGAGTACTACAGGATCAGGTCGAAAGAATCAGGATGTCAGATACTTTAATACAACATCGATAGACTCAAATGAAAAACTAGCACCAGTAAAAGAAAGTAAAAATATGTAGTGAAATAAGGCTCATAGCTTCCACTTTTTATTCCATATCTTAATCACAATATTTGTTACTATGTGAATGACGATTTAAACTCTTCCCTTCCTTAGCTTCTCGACTTGGACACGAAAGTAAATCCGGTCAAACCTGAGCGGATCAGGGTTGGAGGGTATCAATGTGACCCAACCTTTAAATCGATTATCTAATGATTTGCAAAGGGTCCCCCCCCCCTCCTCACTATGTCCAATTTTTGATCCTACCTGCCATCGCCACTACAATTATTTGCATACTAGTTTAAGAATAACATGTTTAAAAGATGTGTTTACATATACTTTAAAGTTCTTGCACTGAAATTATGAATTAAAATGTATATGTTTCTTGAAAAAGCAGCATAAATGAATTTCTTTCACCGATGGTAGTGCTTCACATTCAGTGGGTTTTCATTATTGAAGAGAGTGTGTGTGAGAGAGAGAGTTAGAGAGAGAGGTCGAGATAGAGTGAGACCGAGAGAGAGTCAGGGGACAGACACGGGGAGATTTCATGTACCTGTGGCATTAGTACAGTTGTGCTCAAAAGTTAGTGAACCCCACCACAAAATGCACTCCTTCATGGTAAGGGTTGGATGTAGACAACAACACTACAATGTTCGTCGAGCCCAGAGAAACAAACTTTATTGAATGGATTATTATATCACCTGACTTCGCAATTAAATATTTAAATATGGCTGAACTTGAACACTTTAAAAAGTTAATTTCCTGGTGGGGTTCACGTAACTTTCTAGCACCACTGTATATGTGCAAGGGACAGGGGGGAAGAATCCTCTTGCAAAGTGATGATAAACTGTTCCTAGCGCCATTTTCATATCTTCTTTAGACAGACTTAACACGAATTTTCATTAATTTTATTCCCCAAATTCTTTGCTTTCATTTGAAAGAATAATTTCCTGCAAGAGTAGCTTGATATTCATACGATGGTCTAAATAAGACACACACAAAAAAGTAGCTGCCACAATTTAGCTTAAGTTCTCCAGCACTAGTTTTACATTAACCCTAGACAAACATCATACTTTGCTGACCAACAATGGCGCACTTCCCTTTCTCACTTTGCAGGCATTGACAGTCTTGATGCTCGTCCTTTGCTTTTCGAGAAAACGGTTGGAGAGAAAATGACTAGGTGTTGGTACATTTTTAGTATATTGATTTTTGAGATGGCGGCTGTTCCAGTACAAACATGGTATGAGAGAGAGAGAGAGAGAGGGGAGGGGCTTACGCGCACACACCACACACACACCCTCACACACACACACACACACACACACCCTGGAATTGCATACTTGTTTGTTAATGGAAAAGGAGTGGGTTCATGACTTAACATCGATTCAACTACTTCATTTACATGTGGTTACAGTACTTACATATTCTCAAGTGCGGCTAGTTTCACATCTTCAGTAGATCAACTACTATACAAGTTTGCTAATGGTTGATGATGGCGCTCTCCTCTTTCTTACTTTGATATAATTGTGTCCTATCACTGTGGCAACTCTTCACCAATGAGGGGTAATTTAAAAATACTCACAGTCAATGTAAGAGGGCTAATATATAAAGTAAAAAGAAAGAAATTTTTTCAATGGTGCAAAAGGTCAGGAAATGTAGTATTTTTACAGGAAACATTTAGCACACAAGATATTGAAAATAGTTGGAAGGCTGATTGGGAAGGGGAGATGTATTTTAGTCACGGGAGTAATCACAGTAGGGGAACTATTCTCATGTTTAAATCGAATGTTGATTTTGTGATAGAAAAAGTTTTAATAGACAAAGGCGGAAGATATATTATAATAAAAGGTAAATGTCAAAGTGAAAAGTTGATACTAGGAAGTGTATATTTTCCAACAGGAGATAAAGGAAAGGCCCAATGTGATTTTCTTTCTGATTTGGACAAAATAATTTCATCTGTATTTAGTGAAGAATGCTCTCTGATAATTGGGGGAGATTTCAATTTAACTATAGACCATGACTTAGATTACATGGGTGCGAGAAATGTTTCAAAAAATAAATACAAAGATTTATTAGGTGATTTTCTTGATAAGCTAGATTTGATTGATGTTTGGCGTAAGCGTCACCCAAATAAAAAAGAATTTACTTTTAGACAGAAGCAGCCATTTGTTCAGAGTAGATTAGATTACATTTTCATCTCTTCGAAATTAGAGAAGCTTGTAAAAAAATCTGACATCTTACCCTCTATTACACCTGATCACGCTGGGGTCTGTGTAGAATTTAGCAACTTGGTTGAGAGTTTTATTTATGGGAAATCATATTGGAAGTTCAATAGCAGCTTATGTAATGAGAAAGAATTTGTAGAAGGGATAAAAATGGAGGTTTCTGAAATAGAGGGAACCTGGCGAGACCAAATAAATAGTAAAATTAAATTTTGGGATTTTATGAAAATGAAACTTAGAGAATATATTATGAAATTCTCTCGTAAAAAAGCAGCAATTAGAAAAACAAAGGTTGAAAAATTAGAAAAGGATATTAAAGATTTAGAATATCATTTGGTTACTAATTTTCATAATGGAATTCAAGATGAAATCGAATCGAAAAAAAGTGAATTAGAGCAGCTCTTCGATTACTCTCGTCAAGGATTAAAGGTGAGGTCGAGGGTGGAATGGTCCGAAGAAGGTGAAAGGAATTCAGCTTTTTTTGAACAATTATTGAAATCAAATAAAAGGAAAAGCGTGATTAAGGAGATATACAGTGAAAACGGGGAAATTTTGTGTGATAGCAAAGATATTTTAACCACTATTAAGAAGTTTTATGCGCATTTATATGAATACAAAAATAGTGATAGTGCAGAAGATATTGACAATATGTTTTTTAATGAATTGCCCAAGTTGAGTGAAGAAAATAAGGATTTTTGTGAAGGGCCAATATCATTTGAAGAATGCTATCAAGCGGTAAAGGAAATGAAATGGAATAAGTCACCAGGTAATGATGGTTTTACAGCTGAATTCTATTTTACGTTTTGGCCAATTTTAGGGAAATTTATTGTTGAAGCATTTAATGAAAGTTTTGATACAGAAATGTTATCAAACTCGCAGAGACAGGGAGTAATTACCCTAATTGAAAAGGATGGAAAAGATCATTTGTATATGAAAAACTACAGACCAATAACACTTCTTAATGTAGACTACAAAATATTGTCAAAAGTTTTAGCTAAAAGGGTAAAAGAGGTACTAGGGGACATTATTCATTATGACCAAGTAGGGTATGTTAAAGATAGGAATATTGGAGAGGCAGTGAGGTTAATAGACGATGTATTCTTTCAATCCTTATATCAGCCAGTAGGATTTGTAATTGCTGTAGATTTCGAAAAAGCATTTGATTGTATATCACATAGACTTCTATTTAAAGCATTGGAATCTTTTGGTTTTGGTAATGTATTGTGCTCTTGGGTTAGAATTCTTTATAATGACGTTAGTAGCTGTGTGATGAATGGGGGACACTCAACTGGATATTTTGAGGTTAAAAGAGGAGTAAGACAAGGAGATCCCCTCTCTCCTTATTTATTTATTATAGCTATTGAATTACTTGCTAATTCTATTCGAAATGATCCGGGTATTGAAGGGATTGGGTTTGGTGAAAGAAAAATAAAACAAGTATTGTACGCAGATGATTGTACATTGTTTCTAAAAGACACGTACTCAGTTAATAGGGTGAAGAAAGTCTTCGGAGAGTTTGAGAAATTGAGTGGTTTGAAAATAAACATGGATAAGACAAATTTTATGTGGTTGGGGGAAGAATGTGATAGGCCGGTTTTACCTCTGTTTGGACATAGAATGCAATATATACAAATTTTAGGGGTATATTTTTCACGAGACTCCAAAATAAAAGATGACCTAAATTATAAAGAAATTTTGAGTAAAATCAAAAGATTAATTGGATGGTGGATGCAACGAGATCTGACAATGTTTGGTAAAATTAGATTGTTAAAAATGCATGTATTTTCAAAATTAAATTATGTTTCTTCTCTTATTTCAGTTCCTCAAAATATCTTTAAAGAAATTGAAAAGATTTCTTTTAATTTCATTTGGGGTGGAAATGACAGAATAAAACGGAAAATTCTATATCAAGATTATTGTGCAGGGGGACTCAAAGTAACTAATTTTGAAGTTTTCATTAAAACTCAGAGAATTATGTGGATTAAAAGGCTGCTGTACGGTGAGAAATATTTAGGTTGGAAAGTAACATTTGACTACTTTTTTAGATCATTGGGAGGCCGGAGTATATTTCTTTGTAATTATGATGCAAATAAAATGGACTTACAAGGTATACCAATATTTTATAAAGATATGTTGAAAGCATGGCAAGATTTGGATCAATGTAGAAACTTTGAGGAAAACAAGATCAATCCTGTGATTTTTAACAACAGATTTATATGTCTTCATAATAAACCGTTTTTTGATGTTGAACTCTTTCAGAAAGGTATATTTCAAGCATCAGATATTATTGTAGGAGGTCAACTAAGACCAGTCTCATATTTCCATAACCGGGGTTACACTGCTGATAATCTGCTGATGATTCAAAGAATTTTTTCTGTGATTAAAAAAGAATGGATACAAAGTGATTTTATAGTTATAGATAGTGAAAATTTTCAAATAGAACTGAAGATCTTTGGTTACCTACATAAATTTATGGATTTAAAAGCCAGATATATATATAATTACTTTATTGAGCAATTTCAAAAAGAGTACACTCTAAAGGTTTATGATGGACATTGTGAATATGATCTTGGAATAGGGGAGTTGAAAGAAACCTTTACAAGATTGAAGAATGCTTTTATATGTAGTAAACAAAGGGAGTTTCAGTACAAACTATTACATGGGGTAGTGTATACAAAAGAGAAGCTCTTCCAATTTGGTTTTGAGTCAGACAATTTTTGTTCTTTTTGTAAACAACAGGTAGAAACATACCAACATTTATTTTTAGATTGTTTAAAGGTTAAACAGTTATGGAAGGAGGTCATCAAAAAGCTTCATTTAAAGGAAGTTAGGATTGATGATTGGAAAACAATTTTCATCGGTCTATCTGGTAAATGTGTGAGAATACATGCAATAAACTGTATAATCTTTCTGCTAAAACATATAATTTTTATTTCCAGAGAAAAGGGCGAACCACCGTCCGTACAAAAAACAACAGTTATGATTAAAGGTTACAGAAAAGAAGAATATAATATAGCCAAGAAAACAGGGAATTTGGGAGTACACTTAAGAAAATGGGAACAAATTGGTGCATTTCTTTGACTTATCATTTATCGTATTCTATTTTATTTTATTTTTATTTTTTTCTCTCAATGATACAAAGTTACAGATCGACAGACCAGAACGGATGTGCTACCTGTTGTATGATGTGTGTGCGTGAGGGTTTTTGTGTGCGTGTATGTGTGTGAGGGTGCGTGGGTGAGTGAAAGATTATATATATTTAATCTTCCTCTTAAAGGAGCATAGAGTTTCATGAAAAAAGTAGTTTATTTGATTTGACATAATTTTGAAATAAAAAATATTGAAATAATTTTATGCTATATTATGTACTTTTTGGGGAAAAGTTATGTTTTTTTTTTTTTTTCACATAAAAAAAACAGAAAAAAAAATGTTTCACATTGTCATAGAAGAGAAATTTGGCAGTTTAATTTCATTTGTAATAATTTTTAAAAAATATTTGTAATCTCATTGATATTGATATATTTATTTGTTTGATTGTTTATTGATTGTATAGATGCAAAGAATATTTATTTATATGAATTGTGATTGTCAACTTATTGATTTGAAAGAGGAAGAAAATAAAATATTACTCCAAAAAAAAAATAATTGACCATTGCAATTACATCAGCCGCCGGGAAATGTGTTGAAATTGCGCCCCTATTCAGATTGCCAGGTGGCGGATATATCAACTTTGAAGTCGTTGAACATGTCCGGAGTTCTAAGTGGCTAGTGCCATCAAGTGGTCCCGGATCTTTCTGATCACATCAAGAATTAGAGGGGTGAGCCACTTTCTTGGCAAAATGGTTACAGGTCTCAAACCTTCTTTGGAAAAAAAGGAAGAGGCGCCGTCTCTCAATGGAACACGAAAAGCTGGGAAAGCAGCATACGGAATTCAAACGTATACCCAGAATACACGGATCTTAAGACTACACTAGGCTCATCTTACAATTCCTAAGATGGTCTTTCAAGAGAGCAACTGTCAAATGTCGGTAGCGGTCGATCAAGAGAGGTTTTAGACCGTAGTACTTCCGTAATTCAGCCCGTAGTAGACCGTATATTGTAATCTGCACCATTCTCAGTATTTATATTCACTGCAGTCAAAGACGGTCACTCATTCGCCCCTCACACGCACAAAAACTAGGGGTTGGCGTATGCCAACTTGTATGTTAATTAGATCGGGTAGTGGAAAGGAAGGGAGTTCACGACTAAACATCGAATCAACAACTTCACTTATGGTTGCATATTCTCATGTGCGGCTAGTTTCACATCTTCAGTAGATCAACTACTCTGCAATTTATCTTATGGTCGATGATGGCGCTCTTCTCTTTCTTAATTTGACATCATTGACCATTGCAATGATATCTGCCACCGGTAAATGCATTGAAATTCAGATTGATAGGTGGCGGATATTTCAACTTTGAAGAGGTTGAACATGTCCGGAGTTCTACGTGGCTAGCGCCATCAAGTGGTCCCGGATCTTTCTTATCACATCAAGAATTAGAGGGGTGAGCCACTGTCTTGGCAAAATGGTTACAGGTCTCAAACCTTCTTTGGAAAAAAAGGAGGAGGAGCCGTCTCTCAATGGAACATAATAAGCTGGGAAAGCAGCATACGGAATTCAAACGTATACCCAGAATACACGAATCTTAAGGCTACAATATGCTCATCTTACAATTCCTAAGATGGTCGTTCAAGAGAGCAACTGTCAAATGTCGGTAGCGGTCGGCCAAGAGCGGTTTCAGACCGTAGTACTTCCGTAACTCAGCCCGTAGTAGACCGTTTATTGTAATCTGAACCATTCTCAGTATTTATGTTCACTGCGGTCAAAGACGGTCACTCATTCGCCCCTCACATTAGATAAATGGTCGAGTGTTTATCATTACGGTGGCTAATAGTCTTTTGGGATCGTAATACTGACGTAATTTGAGCGTAGTGAGAACCGCTGAGCTAATCGTATTTACATAATGTTGGAAGGAAGAGTCTTGAAAACACATTTAAAACTTTCCGTTTTACCGTAATAGCTGTAACATTAAAGGTACACTCACACATGTCATAAGCATAGGTCAGAATGGCGATTGAGTGACCATCGTAATTCTTGACCGTTATTAACAGAAATTTTGAGAACGAATATACAAGCATCTACAACAGGTCTATTATGATCTGCAAGAACCACATTACCGCAATAGGCAGTTTTCAAAACTGCAGCGGGGACAGATTCTACAACATAGAACATATATTGACAAAGCCCTTCTTAAAAAGTGTTTTTTTTTTATCGGTGAATCAAAACAACAGTTTTGTCCTGGACTCTGGACAAACGATCAGAATCTTACGACGATCAGCTGTCCCAGTTCCCAAATTTTCGACAAAGACCTCTAAACTGTCTATTGTGACTTGACGGGCATTTACTAACTTGTAGAAACTGTCCCAGTAGCATTTGCAGAAACTCGCTATCACCACGGTCCAGAGCAGTCAAATTGGTCACTTAACCGTGAATGGCCGTCCAGGTCGATAAGTGTCAGAGCATTTTAGAGATATTTTTTTCACTTTTATTGTTTGTATACTTTAACTAAACTACCATACCAAGCACTACAAAGTACGTGTAGCTACCATCATACATTCTGTTTTAAGCGCAAATGAATGAAAATGAAAATTTAAAGTCACATCGTCAGAAGAAATTATTTCAACCAATCTAATTGTTTCCTACGTCAGTACCACATAATCATAATCTCACACTGATAATAGACCAGTTCGTAGTTACTTAATGGACAATTTTGGTCAAATGACCTTTCATTTCTCTCATTATGATAGGCAGATTTCAAAGCAAGATATTACGTAAGCATGCCTTACATAGCAGGATGAAGAAATTGAATAGAAGAGGTGACTAGAATAGCACACCAATTAACACTTTATGAAGGTATTTGTTGCATTCCTACTTTGAATGCATATCATAGCATGTTGCACAATGTACTTGGCAAACTGTGAAATACCAGTCGTTCGTGGACGCATTGTTGTTGTTTTTGGATGTAAATGAAAAACACAATTCAAAAGAATATATGAATAATCAAGGCATCAAAGTTGGTGCTTATCTCATTGAATTTTAAACCACCAAGTCACTTTAGTACACATGAAATTCCTCTGATCATGCGCAGAAAGGAACTACGAACTGGCTAGGATTGAGTGTTCCTTGATAGAGAAGCTTCGAGGGGTTACACATTACAGCATTTTGTATTGTAGACTGTTTTCAAAGACACCAATTACCGCCGCATAGTCAGTTAATCTAATGCAAATTGGTTTTAAGAATATCAAATACCGCGGTAAACTCTGTTAATCTTGAGAAAGTCTTGTCTCGAAAAGGATCACGGATGACTGGTTAATTAGCAAAGATGAGTGAGATTACAAACGGAGATTAGATCCAGAAAATACACGATTTATTGGTTGATCGTGCATTAACTACGATTTGTAGTGACAAGATAAGCTGTCATATCTTAGCTTTTCCCCCACACATTAAGACCTAATACACACGTATTTGGCATAACTGGTAATTAAAACGATCGGGTATTAAACGACATTAATAGTAATTCGTTTTTATATGGCGCTTAATACATCGGGAGGACGTCTCTACAAGGGCTTTACAGATACAGTGTATTTCATTATCCCGATTCTTGCATACAGGCACACAATGCATGCGCTTTCTCCACTCTCTGGGGAGTATTTCATCCAACACTAGTTTCAAAACTCATTTGCTATAGGCATTCTACATAGTATTTTGCATCCTACCGGGTCCCCGTTTAACACCTGGGTGTCGAATTACAAAATGTGGATTGACGCTTTGCCTAAGGACGCTAGACCGCGTTTGGATTCTCAAAGATTCCCTGGAGGTGGATACGATTTTTTGACAGAAAATAAAGTAAGCGGATGGTGGTTATTACGAGTTTTCGTCTAATGACGTGGGGGACGACGCCTAAAGGTAACGCCATTTTTTTTTATCTCGATAGAGTAATGAAGGTAATATAAATTGAGACGACACAAACATCTATTTTTCCCTATTTCAGTTTCTTCCGTGTTTTACCCTTATTTTCTTTACACTTAAAAAGACATAGGGGAGGGGTAGAGGCATTCGCCCTGCCACTGGTGTGCCGACACTGGATACGATTTGATGCATGTATGTAATTCATTGCAACTTTTTATACATGGCTTGCTCTAGGCTCAGTCATCTCTCCAATTGGTTGTAATGTCATGTAGCGGGCGTCAAACTGTATAATCAGAAACCTTGAATGGTATCTAAAAAGACTGGTTTCTCTAATAATTAGACATAGCTTATTATTTATTCATGAGGCCTATTGCCATGACTTTACCATACTTTAACTGGTCAGTCTCGGACCACTGAATTCCTGGTGCCCAGAATGTTAATTAGGCAAAAATAAACTACCGGTCACGTGGTTAAATTCAGCCAATTATAAGGACTGATTAAAAATGGTGGTACAGATGAGAGAGAGGGAGAGAGAGAAAAAAAAGAAATGGAGAGGGGGATAACAAGGGGTGGTAATGAGAGCAGCATATTTTGTTAAGTATTAGTATTGAAGTATTGACGGAAAAACGATGAGGAAAAAACAGAGGGAGAGAGAGAAAACAAAGTGATAAGGGGGGGGGGCGGGGCGATCAATGTAATTTTTCACAGAGGCCCTTATACCGAGAACTGAAAAACTATAACCCCGCAGTGCTTTCAATAAAAATGTATTGATCCTAACCGAACCCCGTAGCAATATCAATTAGTAAATCTATCCCTTAACTATCCTCCATATTCTCAATCTATAAGTTTGATCAATCTGGGTCCCGTAACACAAAACTTAGCAATGATCGTAGAACATTTTCTACGATTGATTCCATTGACTACAATGTACAATCAATCGTGAAAATCAAGCGTACGATCAATCGCTAACCTTTGTGTTACGGGACCCTGGTTGCATTTTCCTCTTTTTTTGACAGACATGTAAGAATGCTCTTTGCCAAAAAAAATAAGGCTGACAGAACATCACTCGTTTTGAAGTTCATTTGTTTTAAGAACAATGCCACCGTTTTTCTTGGAGTCAAAGATAGCAATAGCTTCTAGAAAACGTATTTCTAGCAAAATTTATTATTTAGGTATTATCATATATTTTGATGATAACAATAATAATAACTGATCATATTTTGATCAATCCATTTCAGCAAAATTGTCACAAGCCAGATCCTTAGGAAACCATTCAGCTTTGGCTAAAATCCAACTTTGTGCTGGAAATTGCCAGCACAGATAGGAACTTCGGGGCACTTCTGTCGATATTTATCGTTGGAACAAATACCTGTCTCTTGGAATGCCTGTCGTCAGAATGTCATGCTAACTTTGCCAATTATCATTATAACTGATCAATTACCCATCTTCTACCAGAATAATTTAACATATGACGTTTACTAAAAAAAATGGGTGTTGATTTTATTTGATTATGGTCGAATGAATATTGTGACCGCTACCACAACTAGAATACATATCATTTCAATCGAAATATGTATCGACACATTTGCCATTTGTCTGTGAACATCACACAGTATCTCCTTCTCTATATCAACACGCGTGCGACATTCTTTATGTTCTTAGCGCGCGGTATGTTTCGTTGGATATTCTACACCCTTCCGATCGATCGTTTTGTGCAATCGATAGTTTCCCAGTCAAGGGCGTCTGCTTTAGTGAGAACTCAAGCTTTCTTGATGTATATCACCTTCTATTGGGGGATACAATGGCAACCTC
The DNA here is from genome assembly GCF_037042905.1 of Lytechinus pictus. Classification (NCBI taxonomy): domain Eukaryota; kingdom Metazoa; phylum Echinodermata; class Echinoidea; order Temnopleuroida; family Toxopneustidae; genus Lytechinus; species Lytechinus pictus. The sequence goes on from NC_087257.1 coordinate 19,369,805, forward strand.
CGCATTTTGGGGTATCGGAATGAAACTGCAAGATGCTCATTATTCCCAATTGATCCCTTAACAACCAAATAAAATATTGTTTATTGATTGAATGATTGATTTATTACATCTATGCGCTTCAGTGGCGAACAGATGGGGGGCTTTGGGCATGCTCCCCAAAAAATCAACTTCTAAAAAAATGATAAAAGTAAACAAACATAAATCAAAATAAAAGAGTGATTGTTTTGGTATACTGTCTAAATTTCATCACAAAAATAGCTTTTTGTGTGTCAGAAGCGTCAGAATTCGGCTCGTTCATTCTCATTTAGAGAAAAGATCCTCTGTCTTGTTCGTGTACATTTATTTGTATTTAATCAGGGAAATTCAATTAAACCACGAGCAAATATTGAATTCCTCAAACAAAATCCTTTAATGTTTTCCGGCAGTGCAGATTAATGTTACTTTCCGCCTTTGTATGAGAGAAGATGCATTTCTTTTTGCTACAAAAAATTATTGCTTTGCAACGGAAGAAATAAAAATACTTTGATATTTAAAATTACGAAGCAAAACAACTGTTCTTGTTAAAACTCTGGCACAGTCGGATACGCTAATGTCTGCTGAGCACGGACAGTGAACCGGTATTAAAATTTATGAAATGGATAAAATAGATTTGAAATATTCAACACTGCACGCCATTTGTTATTTCAGTGATATCTGCTATCACTGTCTATGTCTTTCTCAAGTACGAAGAAAAACTACTGCTCTTGCTAAAACTCGGGCGCAGTCGGAAACGCTTATATCTGCTGAGCACGGACAATGAACCTTTATCCAAATATTATGAAATGGATAAAATTTGAAATGAAAACAAGTTTGATAAGAATTGAAATATTTTTAGTAAACGTGCATACCAATCGTTTTTTCAGTATCATCCGCTCTCACTTCTAAGTATGTATCCCCCCACGGTTGTTCCAAGATAGTTTGATATATACATGATATAGGGGGGGGGGGGGGTGGTAGACATAGACAGACTATCTCCTCTTTTATGTACTTGAAGACCATATATGGCTGTCACCCCCCCCCCCCTCTGTGATGCCGCTTTGTTCCTTCCCTTCCTACTTGTCTCTCTGTTCCCCTTTTAAACAAATTATTCTTTTCTATCCTCAGATTTTGAAGATGTTTTTTTTACCCCTCCCACTACCAATCACTAATTAACGATCTTATTCATGCATAATTTCGTAAAAAATGTTCCCTTTGAATACATATATATATATATATATATATATGTATGTATGTATATACACATGGATATATGATCCTTATTAAAAAACCGCCGGATTCAATTTTTGGAATAAAGAAAACTGGAAAGAAAACATGTCAAACTGCACAAAAATATGACATTATGAAATCAGGTACTTCATGTTTTCGGACAAGAGTCGAAATTTTAAGAATCATGCATTCTTAATTTTTGGCGGCCTTCAGCCAGCAGCACATCATGTTACGATATCAAACATATTCGATCCAAGGATAGGATAGCATTCCATACGAATAACCCGGAGGCGATCTATGGAAAGCGATAATTTGCAAGGCGATATTTGCATTGTAGGAATATCGATAGGATAATAACCGAAAATGCCGTCTGAAAATTGATTTTTAGCGCGCCAAAACCACTAACTAGCCTTGATGGTTATTGGAGCTTGCATATTTTGCTCTCATTCTGTTTTATTCACCTGGATCTTCAAGTTGATTATACTTTTATTGGGTTATGATGGGTATTTTCGGACTTATTGCTGCATAATTATACAATCCACAGGTCTGTTCACAGATTCAGATACGGTATGTGATTATGAATACCCACCAACACAGACCCCCCCCCCCCACAAACATCGGTGGTGTTGACTGTTGTATCGTTGGGGACCACAACAGTGATGTAACTCCGGTGTTAATTGTGTTGTGTTAGATCAACACCCATGGGTGCTATCATACCACTCCACACTTGGTTGTAACTTTGACACTCTTTCCTAATACGTTCATTCTTCAGGGTGTAATTTTTAAGACCTATAGGGTCGTGGTCATATAAGGATACCAACTGTTGTTGTTCTTAACACTCCAGTATTTTTTTATACCCTCCTACATGTTAAAAACACAGTGTGACACTGTGCACAAAATGAATATTAGTAGGTGAATAGAGCTACAATGCGCTCTTTTGAGAAAAAAGGGTACTCCAGAAGGTAAAAAGATCAACCACGCACAACGCTCCACACTTTTTCTATTGCGTGAGCGCGTGCGTGTGCGAGTACTTTACGCGTTCTGTAAATTGTGCCTTGGAGTACGTTTTCTTTACCGCGAGGTCGTGGATGCGGCAGCGCACTACACAAGGTTAGCAAATACATACATCACACTCATACACATAAACACCACCACACGGACACGCACTCACGCACACATGTCCTATGATAAGAGACTAGTCTGAAAAAACCCTCCGGAATTTGGTTGGAACGCGTCGTTCGCCGACTTTGCGCGATCGGCCGACATTATTTTGTTCCTATACGGCAACAAACTAAATATCTAATGCGAATGGGCATTAGCTATCGAAAAAAACATGCGTAAATCAGAATTTATGACTCAAATAAAGAGAGCTAGGATGTCATTGACGTTCCATATAAGTGATCAACAAAAGCAAGGTATTAAACAAATAAATTTCATGAATCATTATCTGCACATGCATAATAAATAATCATCCGTTCGTTTTATTTTTATCCTCTACTTTCACGATAATGCAATAAGAGGGGTTACTATCCTATGGGGATTAAGATGTAGAAAACAGGAAATAAAAAAAAGGTCTTGCACACTCTTAACAAATGTTGGGCAACATACTGTCAACACAACAGTTGGTTAAAACTTTATCCAATTATATGTAGTTTTAAACCAATAATGTGTGCTTTGGGTGAAAACTACACAGTATTGGTTGAAAACTACCCAGAGTTGGATATTTTTTTTAACCAATTGTTGTGTGGACAGTATGTTTCCCAACATTTTAAGAGTGCAATTTAAAGATACAAGGCTTTAACAGTCATGAAATATGGAAGTATAGATTACTGCATGCATAGAAGGGAAATGACGGACAAACTTGAAAAAGAAAACTGGCGAAAAGAATAAAGGAAATATATACCCCAAAAAGCCAGTAAAATACTCACCGAAGAGTGAATTCGGACATGACCTGAATTTAGAGTGCACCATGTGCAGAAATGTACACTGTAAAAACGCTGTTTAAATTTTTAAGCACGTTTTTTAAGTCCGTCGCTCTAACAACTACTGTTTAAACTGTTTAAATAACTTGTTTGAAATTTTTAAACAAGTTGTTTAAAAGTTTGAACAATTACAACAAAGTTTAACAGGTTGTTGTTAGAGAGACATGCTTTAAACTACGTGCTATTTTCTTTTTACTTTGTAGGGAAGAGTATGAACTTTGAGTAACGCTTATGTCATAAATTTCAAATGTCAAAAAGTGAATATTAGAAGTTTCATATTTTTAAGTAATTTTTCTTGTCAACAACAATATCAAAGTAAATTCATACACGGTAAACAAAATGAAAATTCAAATGAATATCCAATTTATACGACACAATATGCCAAAATCAATCATTTCTTTGAGGGTCCTATATACATCATAAAAATGCTTATCAATGACATATTGAACACAGACTATATCATTAATTTTAAAGGAGTAATAGAAGAAACAACATTAAACACACAAAAAAGAAGAGAATGTAGAAGGGGGAGACAGAGAAAGAGAAAGAAATGATGAGAAGGAGATGTAAAGAGAGGAATAGAGAAGGAGAGAGAGGGGGGAGTGGAGATGGAAAGAGAGAGAAAGAGAGAGAGAGAGAGAGAGAGAGAAAGCACTGATTGTCAAAAACAAAAATAAAATTTCGGCAGAAATCGACCTTCACATTTCGCGGACCAAATAAAATCATATATGGAGATTGATGAGAAACAAATTGAAATGCACATTCATATTCTGAAAATCATTAGTGTAAATTCCAGAAATGAAGATGCTCATTGGTCCACAAATTACAACAATCACTCCTCATTTAGAGTAAAAGTGTTTTCCCCATAGAAATAATTTCCTTTCTCATTTTTGTGTTCTTATAACAGTCCAATTAATGCAGCATAAAATCACTCTATTCAATGTTTACTTCTTCGTATTCAATTTTCGCATCATAATTATGATTATCGTGGGGGATTATGAAAAATGGTAAAAGAAATTGACCTCTTCTTGTGTGAGCGATATGTCCAATTCAAATGTTGATTGAAAACAAAGAGATATTTGTATATATCTCTATGATTGAAAATAACAACTATAGGATAGCACAGAAAAAATATTAAAGGGATCGTCCAGGCTGGAGATATTTATATCTCAATAAATAGAGTAAAATTCACAAAGCAAAATGCTGAAAATTTGATCAAAATCGGATAACAAATAACAAAGTTATTGAATTTCAAAGATTTGCATTATTCCGGTGAAACAGTTCTAGGCATGTCTTCATGAATATTCATTAGGTGGACTGCAACTTATTTCCTCATAATAGAGACACATCATTTACACATTTATAAGAAAAAATAAAAAAATATTATTTCATGTAATAACATGAGAAAAAAGAAAGTGGGGATGTGACATCATCTGCCCACCTATTGAATATTCATGAAGACATGCCTAGAAATGTTTTACCGGAATAAAGCAAATCTTTAAAATTCAACAACGTCGTTATCCGATTTTAATGAAATTTTCAGCATTTTGCTCTGTGAATTTTACTCTGTTTATTTAGATATAAATATCTTCAGCCTGGAGTATCCCTTTAAGATTACAATACAATATGACAAAAATTAATAATATTGCACGATTCAGGAAATATGAAAAAGAAAGACAAATAGATGTTATAAAGATAATGAAAGAAAAAAAAATAATGATTTAAAATGTTTGTCGAAAATCATTATCGTTTTATCAATGAGACACAGCACGTTTCTCACTAATACACACAAACACACACATTATAGTTTATACCGTACAGGGTCTGACAGCTAATTTACGTTATTATCGTCTCTCTAGTACATGTAGGCATCTTAATCAAAGTGACATTTATGTTATCATCAAATGTCTGGCTTTAGTTTATTACCGACATTCAATGAATCTCTCTCTGTAAATCAAGGGTCGATTTCCCCTTTCTCCTCTCTTGCTCTTGTACCAGGGCAGTGGCGTTAAAACTGTGTTGGTTAAAGGGGAATCCAACCCAAATAAAAACTTGTTTTTATAAGGAAAAGAAAAATCAGACAAGTTGATAGGTGAAAGTTTGAACAATATTGGACAAACAACAAGAAAGTTATGAATTTTTAAAAGTTGTAAATATTGATAATCACTATACCCATGGAGACTTCAAATTGGCCGCATATGGGATGTCATAGTGATTTTAAGGCAAGGACTACTCTTCCATGTACTCCAATACATATTATGGCTAAAATGTCATTTCCCCCAAAAGTCTTATTTCAAATTATATTTTTCTTTCATGAGGACATAAAACAATATACTACCTGGGTTATATTTAGATTACTGCCCCAGGGGATTGGGTTCTTAGGAGAAAACCACAAATCCCTGATAATAAAGTACTTGGCCTATGGGAAAGTTGTCCTTGCCCCTTGTCATAATTTACTTACCCAGTTGCCAATTTGAAATCTACATAGTATTAGTGATCTCAATTTTAAAGCAGCCATTACTTTCTTATTGCTTGTCCGATTTCTTTCAAACTTTCACCATTCTGTTTAATTTATTTTTCTCCTTCCCAACACAACATTTTATGGCCAAGGCTGGATTCCCCTTTAAAGAAACGTTTTTTTTTTATTTGACAGAGAAAATGGCACGGGTTTCGCCAGTATTTCGTTATAGGGGAGGGGAAACATTTACCTACGAGTGATGTAATCTATTCTTGGTTGATAAATAAGGGGTATTAAAAGCTTCCACCATAAAAGAAAGAGAGAGAGAGAGAAAATAATTATGTGGAAAGGGAAGAAAAGAAAAGTGAAATGTGATTCTATTTTTTTTAATATTATGTCAATATTTATCGCACAATTAGATTTCTATCTATTTTCGCTCGCTCTCTTGTGACCTTTCAAAGGGGGAGTTTACCCAGTTTTTTGCCTTCAATTCTCTTGACTTATTAAGGCAACATTATACTAATCAAAGTAGTATTTATAACAGTCATACATATTATTATTATTCATATTTTATTCCTAGTCAGTTTAGGGATCGTCGAGACGAAACTCCCTCACACAAAATTTCATGTAGGGGGGGGGGGGGGAGTCCCCTGAAATCACCGACCGTGTCTATAGCAGTACAGTTTAGAGTAAACTAGAAGAAGCGGCGTGACGGCGTTATTCAATCTTGACAGATGACTCCTCACTTTCACCGAGTATGGCGTTGTCTTAGCTACCTGATTCTTCCTGTCAATGACCTGTTTCATAAAATGTAGGTCATTCTATTAAACAAAACAAGGTGGCGTCCTTCATTTTATCGAGTGGTTTTACAATCATGCGCGTAATACATATCCGATGCGTCACGGATCATGATCTGCCTAATCGCCTGTTTAAGATCTCCTCACGTACTCACTTGATCAGGTATCATCAAATCACGTTCGGCAATAAAGGCGACGTTTAAAATTCGTATTTAACCTTGAACCGTGATGTCCGTCCACTTGGCATTGACCCAGTAATACATGGTGCAGACCAAAAAAAAAGAGAAAGTTGATAGAAAGAAAATTAAAACATTAGAGACATCGGGATTTAATGAAGGCGAGTCTCGACTAATTTTTTTCAAGTTGAAAAAAAATATGAGTAGGGCATACTTTGCAGTGTATATGACGAGGTCTCTCCGGTCCATTTGCTTTCTTCTCCTTTTTATCTTTTTTATATTTTTGTTCAGAACTTTGAAATCTGAGTGTGTGCGTCAGTGTGTGCAGGAGGAGGGGATGGGGTTGTTACTATGCATTCTGTAGTGCGGCCCCACATTTAGACCATGACTGAAATGTATTTCGTAATTTCTCTAAAGATGAACGAAATTAGTAGCAAAAGTAGAAAGAAAACATATTTCAATGGCCTGCTCCTCCGTTCATTCTTCGTTCAGATACTTCTGATGTTTTTGTTATATCGATTTTGTTTTACTTTTTTTCTGCAATGGATATGATAATAATAATAGCGGTATATTTACCCAGGGTAGCCACTTCAGTTTCGAAAACTGTTCTCCCAGCAGGCCCTGCTATTATTACCCCGGCTTTAGCTGGGCTGCCCAGGCGCTCAAGCATTCAATTCAAGGAATTAATCCTGCCGGGTACCCATTCACCTCACCTGGGTCGAGTGCAGCACAGTGTGGATAAATTTCTTGCTGAAGGAAAACACGCCATGGCTGAGATTCAAACCCACGACCCTCTATCCAAACCATTTTCCGAGGGTAAGAGTTTCTGGTTAATTTGCTCCAGGGACGATGCACCAGCTATATCAGAACGATGCCCCCTTTTAACACTAGTCCTTTATGGAGAGAAAGCTCATTCCGTAAGTGAACGACCTTTGTCATTTATTTTCCCCACATTTGAAGTTATTTCCGTATATAAATCATATAAGCCTACATTATAAGTTCGTGAAGGGGCATTAGACCAAACATGTCGTAGCTTCGGGTGGATACAACGTGTCCCAATGAGTTTTAATCATGTCTAATGGGCCGCGTTACGACCTCATCTAGGATAATATCAGTCCTTTATCCCCATCCTATCAACTCAACTGTGCAAGAAATAATTATCCCCGGCTTCTATCATCAGAAACACACAGGTGTATATCCATTATTCAGTTTGTAATTAAAGAACCGATGGGAAGAATATGGTTGGAGGATACGTACCTGTCGTAGAGTCAAGGGGGGATAAAGAAGAATTGCTTAATGCCTGGTGGATTTCCAGGAGAAAAGGGCATTCCAGGGCGACCTGGAGAGAGATCAAAGGATTTCCCGCCTCTCGGATCGCAAGATGGAGCCACACGCCCGGGCCCAGCATCCCCGGAGCTAAGGAACCGAGACAGGGGTGGTGGTACTGGAAGCGGAGAAGAGGTCACCATCCGTGGTCTGAATTAAGATTTTTCCTGAGATGAAGGGGTAAATCTCATCCATGTGTATTAACGCACATCCCACGGATCCGGCCCTTATTAAGATACAGACAAGGTGTTAAATAAAAGAGAGGAATAAGGACAGGCCAAGGGGGAGGAGAGGGGAGGATATTTTAAAGAAGGAACAAAATGAAGAATGAAAAAGAGGAGAAAGAGAGAGAGACAGACAGAGAGGTAGATGGATGGAAATAGCGCTCGAGTTAAAGAGACTTTCACACATTTTACATTGTTAACAGTAATGTTGGGGGTGGGGGTTATGGATGGCGGGGCAGGGAAGGAAGGTAGGAGAGATAGATAGAGAGACAGACAAACAGAGAAAGAGAAAGGGGGATATATAAAACAAGGGATGGAGAGATGGGAAGAGAAATGGAAGAGAAAAAGAGAAGCGTGTATTTGAAGGAATCGAAGCAGATACAGGAATATAATTTTCAGAATCATAAATCCTCAAATAAGTTTTCCCGAAAAACAAATTAAAATTTTGCCAGATACAATTAGATCTTGAATGACCAAGACATTTAAACATACAAGAAGAATAGATCCTAACTGACGTATTGCTCCATTCATTACATTAAAAATGTAGAAAATATAAATGAAATAAAGAAATAGAACCATACGCAAGATTTTATGGGATACTCGGGAGTTAATGAATAGGAAAATGATGATACCGATCCTTAAAGGTCATTGAATTTCATGAATAACCTATACAGGAATGTATTTGATAACTAGATTTAAAAGAAATAATTGTAACATCATTAATATTATAAAATTCGTTTAATTGACAATGCATGAAAACGAAAGGGTAATTTGTATCAAATTACTCAAAAATGGTTTTACATTGTTTTCAGACATGCCTTGTTCTCGAACAAGACACAATTGACTACTTTGTCCAATAACCAAAAAAAGCTTGCTTTTATATATTACTTACATTATTTCGCCGGTAAAAGGATGTCTTAATTTTCATAAAGTATATTAAACCAATTCAATTATGTACTTATATTTCTTCAATCAATCAAATTAAGTTACATCAGTTAAATGAAATTATCAATCAGAATATCACAATACACCACATGCAATGATAATTCAATTGTTTATGTATTTCTAGTGTCGAAAGTTATGAAACCATTTTCATTTCAGTTAAAAGAGGCTCAGATATTACTGCTTAACCATTAGTATTGAAATGATAACACATACCCATATTGCCTGTTCGACGGGCGCCTGATTGCCCTAAAAGTGGTGTGGAGCTTCAACGCAGATCTTAAATGACTAGGGTTGTTTTCAAAGTATCTTTCAAGATATAATTGAGCACAGATGGATCAGTTGTTTCTCTGACACGAAAAAAGACCGAACGGAAGAAAGAAAAGAAAGGACGAAGAAGTCACCAAACCAAAACATCGACATCCAATCCAAACCATTTTTTCATCATGTATATTCTACAATGATTATCAAGAAATGCATACCCGAAGCAAATCTCAAAACCAAGGTTATCGGAAAAAGGGGGCGGGTGATAATTAATAAAAGACACAGGGGCTTAATGATGTTTCGATTCAATTTACTTTAGAATTCTGCTTCCCACACTGATTTCTGAATTGGATTGTGTTGCGTGGATTAGAACATCGATAATATTGGTACAAAGTGTCTTTTTTAATTATTGTAATGGGGAAATTGCGTCCCTTTTAAGCGTACATTACGAACTCCTGATATGAATGGACATGATATGAAATGTACACCAGAACTAGTAAGCTGGCATAACTCATCACTGCGTTTTTCCGTTTGGGGTTATTCGGGATCGGGAATCAACTTTCGCTGGGGCCGGAGGCAGGGTAATCAAAGATGAAAAATCATCCGATGAACATTGCAGGAAAGAACCAGCGAACTGAGGCGGGTAATACGGAAGTGGATATGGCGGAGAGCAATGCTGGCGGACAAACCCAGGGTGCTTTTTCTTTTTCATTATGGCACCTTGACCATTAAGGAGAGTTGTTGACTTCAACCGATATTGAGAAATTCAACGCTTTTTGAACATTTGGTTTTTTCCACAGACTTGCTTTAGTATCTTATTTTAAATGCATGACTATTTTATCGGACATTAGAGAAAAGAGATGGAACTTAAGCACGTGCAGTGCTATTGGTAGTTTATTATAATGAATCAGCTTCATGAACAGAAAAAAAAAAACTTAAATACACTGTAAAAAAGCTGCTTAAAATTTAAACATGTTGTTTAAGAAAGCCGGTCACTCAACAGCTGTTGTTTTAAAAAGTTTGAATAAGATTAATAAAAAAGTTAAACAACTGTAAAAAAAATCACTTGTCGCTACAGTGACGTGTTTAAAAACGTGCTATTTTAAAAACTGTATATCTCCAAATCGATAAACGTGATGCACTTGCTGAAAAAATTCCCAAGAAGTGGAGAATGAACAAAAGTTATGTTAGTGCAGCACTGATAGAATCAGATACATGTAGCTGGAACAATGATATAAAACACTTTTAGTGGTGTACACACATGTATAATAAGTATGCAGAAATGGGGCTAAAACATAGATGGGGACAATGCTTGCGAGTGTTGGGAGGATCAGAAGATGCAACATCTTCTGGCCTGCCCCCTCCTACCAGAGCCGTGCACTGCCAAAGATCTGGAGTCCTCTTGTACCCTCCACTGGACAGGTCTTGTGTAGTGACCCGAGAAAAAGAAGAAGAAGGAGAAGAAGAAGGAGAAGAAGGAGAAGAGGAAGAAGAAAAAGAAGGAGAAGAAGAAGAAGATGATGAAGAAGAAGAAGAAGTAAACATTGCAACATGCATTACTTTATACGAAGCTACTGATGGTAATAGAGATTTCAGCCAACAAAATTATAATGATAAATAATAATAGTAATGATAATACCAGCAAGAATTATAATAATAATAACAATTATTGTCATCACCAATGCCCCTGGCCATTACTCTCTGTCTAGGCCTTTTTTTTTTTTATTAATTAAATAGGTCTTGCCGTTATTTTCCTGTCTTATTTCTTTCGTCCTAGAAGCTTTGCGGATTTGTTCTGCATGTCAACAAGTTCATATATCAACAGGAAACAGAAATAGCTTCAGTGGACATTGTCATTACACTAGATGAATGGATTGGATTTTTATTGCTTTCTTATTGGGGATATTCCTTTCAGTAAAACTGCATTAGAATTACTGAATGAAACACAATTTGTCGAAATAGGCCTAACAGTTGGGGGTATATACCAAGACTTATTCAAACCTAGTTTCTATTAGATGCAAGGCGGTTCTATGACAGGGGATCCAAGTAGCCGATGTTTAGGATTAAAGTAATTCCTGCACCCGACCCTGTTTGGTGTTGTGACCTGATTTGATCATGCTGCGGACCTTTATTACAAGTTCTGATTGGATCTTGGTGCGCTTTGAATAGGACGAGATATAGGTCATTGGCTTGAACTTCGTGATATACCGATTTGCACGACTGGCTATGAGATATTTCGCGCGCATTCTGGCAATTCAATTATGAATTATCATGATGCAAAGTTCAGTTAGATGTGATTGAACACCGAATTATTAAAATTTTATATTTTGTCATAACGAAATATGAAGCAAAAGTACCAATACTATAACTGTTGTTGCTACTACTACTACTACTACTACTACTGCTACTACTACTAATACTATTACTACTACTACTACTACTACTACTATTACTACTACTACTACTACTACTACTACTACTACTACTACTACTACTGCTACTACTTCTACTACTAGGCATTCTACTACTCCTACTACAATAACTACTTCTTCTTTTAATAATTCTACTTCCGCTAAATATTACTTTTCTACTATAATTATCATGAAAATAATTGTATCAGTAATACAACTAAAATAGAAGCAACAACAATGACAAAAATAACAGGAAAATGATGAGAATCGTAAACTAAACAAACAACCCCCCCCCACAAAAAAGATAATATCGCCAAAGTTGCCAAAAGTAATCACTAGTACGAACATGTATATTATTATCTTAGAACGAAAAAAATCCCGCTGTTTAAGGCTTTATGCAAAGATTATTTTAAGAAAAGAAAAAGAAAACGATCAATGCAATGAAGTCTCAGTTCTCCGGTCAGTTTCATCTTACATAGCAGGACTGGACATTTTTTGATTAAGAGGCAGACAAACACAAGTAAGAAGATTCTTGAAATGAAGAAACACCATCAGCAAAATAATGCCTAGGTTTCATTCTAACTTGATGTCTGCTAATAAAATCTCTATGAAAGAAAAGTCCTCGTTTGGGCACGTTTCGTTTAAAAATTTATATCACGGAAGAAGGTCCATTGCGATGATAATGATTTCTATTGAGAGTCATTTTATCACAAGATTTGCATGCAACCCATTATTATCATTGACAACCAGCTGCTACACCCGAGGTATAGGCCTACATCTAAATCATTTACTTTTGTCCTTTGGGCAAAATAAATCTTACGATGGGTGACGGATATCTTGTTGAGTAAGATATAAAGTTCTTGGATATTTTGCGATGTAATTCATTTTTTTGGCCATAGATGGTGCAATGATTACGACATTTTTTTTAATAGATTAATCACCGGACTACAGGGCTAAGTCCATGTGTATGCATACCTATCTCTTTAGACTTTTCTATATTGATAAGACATCTTACTTCCGCCCTTCTTCTTCATCATAAACATCATCATCATTAGCATCATTATTATCATCATAATCAACGACATGACGTCATCATAATCATCATCATCATCATCACCGACGTCGTCGTCACCGTCATGACGTCATCATATTCATCATCATCATCATCATCACCATCATTGTCATCATCATCATTGCATCATTACTGGCATCAGCAGCAGAAGTATCAGTGTCTGACCGTCATCATCAACACATCATCGCTATTCGCAGAGCAAATCATCATCAACAAAGCCAACTCTAAAGAAGACAAATTGTATATTTACATGTCTATCTCCACAATTTTCTTCCTTGCCGCAACATCATGCCAAAGCATGTTAGTTTTTTTTTTACGGTGAGACCCACCATATTATGAATCCACCCCACAAAGGTTATCATAAATGGCGCCAATGTGCCCCCCCAAAAAAAAAAAAATAATAAAATAAAAATAAATAAATAAATAATAGATAAAAGATAGATAAAAGAAATTAATAAATAACACAAGAAAGAATACAATTACTGAAGGGGGAGGGTGGGGAAAGTGTATGGTCGAAATGCATTTACTTTTTTTTGGGGGGGGGGCGGGGGTCACTGTTTTAAATAAAATATGTGGATAGGCCGCAACAATACTGACTCGAAATGTATTTCGTATAGTTATTATGAAAATGCTGAATTTCTAAGTGTAGTGAAAGTGTGTGCGAGAATAATACACAATCAAAGCTTTTTCAATCGCGGATATTGTGTGGATATTAAAACCTTACTCTGGAAAAAGAAAAAAGAAAGGTGTGATATTGCGTTAAAAGGGAACATGCATGTCTGTTTGTTGGGGAAAGCCTAATGCTGAGAAAATGTTACACAACGTTGAGTAAACATCTATTTTTTTACTCAAACAAAAGTCCGTTTTACCCGAACATTTGACAGCCATTTACTCGAGTATTTTAGACTTTTACTTTCCTCAATTCAAATGTTCGGAACTGTAAAATGAATATATGTAAGAGAGAGGCAACGAAAAGAGGTTTAGAGGTACGGAGTGAACAATGCACCAGTGGCAGATCCAGGCAGGGTGATACATCCGGCCCGTGCCTCCCTTTGAGAGCCAAAATCAAAGTTTGTAATGTAGGCCTAAATATGTCGTTCTTACACAAGTGTGCACCTACCCCCCCCCCTTTGAAAGTCACAGTATATGCTATTAATGGGAATATGTCGTTCATACAGAAGTGAGGACCTTTTTTATTGTCAAATTTTAAGTGGACGAAGTAGTAGTAGCAGAAGACCTCAAATATTTCGTGAAAAACTTTTTTTTTCTTTCTTTTTCTATTTATTTATCTATTTTGTTTGCTTGTCAAGTTTTCCTCAGGTAAATGTGCCCCCCCCCTTTCGAAAATCCTTTATGCGCCCCTGCTGTGCACCTACCTCTCCGGCCGGAAAAAAATGACCCCCCCCCAAAAAAAAAAAAAAAAAAAATAATAATAATAATAATAATACTTGTACGCTCCATAATGTCATCATCATCATCGTTGTACGGAAGAAGTAGATATAGCAAGTTTTCCTCAGGTAAATGTGCCCCCCCCCCCTTTCGAAAATCCTTTATGCGCCCCTGCTGTGCACCTACCTCTCCGGCCGGAAAAAAAATGACCCCCCCCCAAAAAAAAAAATAATAATAATAATAATAATACTTGTACGCTCCATAATGTCATCATCATCATCGTTGTACGGAAGAAGTAGATATAGCAAGTTTTCCTCAGGTAAATGTGCCCCCCCCCCCTTTCGAAAATCCTTTATGCGCCCCTGCTGTGCACCTACCTCTCCGGCCGGAAAAAAAATGACCCCCCCCAAAAAAAAAAAATAATAATAATAATAATAATACTTGTACGCTCCATAATGTCATCATCATCATCGTTGTACGGAAGAAGTAGATATAGCACTGAGAAAATATTCAAATGAGAGGGCGCTCTTTTTTATCTGCATTATTGTTTTCTTCGATTTAGATTTTCTTCACACGAAATTTTGCCTTTTGGTGTAATCTGCCATAGTATTTTATATGGCTTAAAATGACACTGATCTCCGATTTAGTGATGATGTTTGACTCATTTTGAGGACTACGACAGGTAGGTTTTTTCCGGGAAGAGTATTTTTTACCGGCATATTATCTACCTGCTGTCGGCTTAAGACTGAGCTTTACGCTACTCAACTTTACCTAGGCCGACAGTGACGGCGCCGCAGTGATTCAGACGACCGATACGCTTCTCCATCTCGCACGCGCAGATTTCAAATATCCCGCCATTGGCATGGTGAGGTGACTTGGTGACGTGATCAGGGGATCAGCGAACCAAAGTTGGCCTATTCGGCCGGATTTTGTCTTCATGCCCGCTAACAATGGATTGAAAGGACATTCATGAAACATAATAAATGGTCGTGGAATGGCAGTAATCGTTTTTAGAAGTGACATAGTAGACTTACGGACAAATTGGATTTGTATCAATAATGTTGGGCAGAGGTTCGTGAGCATGATGCGACTCAAGCTGAGAATCAACGACCCAGCATGCGTAAGTATAACAATTGCTTATCTTCCTGTTTCATAATACTGAAAAAAAGTGAATGTCATTTTGGTTTGTTTCTTTATTGTTGTTGTGGGGCACTTGTTTACTGCAACCACCCTGCCTGTGGGGAATCTACCCGGTACATGAAGATCTAGATCTACGGTATGACAATGCAGTACAGAGCGCACACTTAAAAAGTTCATTAAAATATCACTTTTGTAACCAAAAATACTTATTTCCATACAGTTGAAATTCATTTTTTATTAGCAACCTGTGGATCATTTTTGTGTTCACCAGAGCGCTTTTAGAATCTTGAATCTTGGGCATATTTTTGTGTTCGCCCTCTATTGATGGAAAGTAAAATTGCAAGAAAATTGTCATTTTTTATCTTTTTTTTAATTAGAAAAATAACTTTAATCAATTTACTTAAGAGCCAAGTTGTATATGGACAAGGATAAGCCAAACATTGCCAACCTTATTTCACCACACAGGGAGTAGTAACAGAAAACAAGGTTATATCATAATCTTGTTCATTGAATGAGTGTTGTGGGGGGGGGGGGGGCTCCCCAAACACTACAATTTTTATGAATACATTTTTTTTTCATTGAGCAATACCTTGGAATTGCCAAGGGGCGCATTTTAGGGGACTGCTCTTGCTCACAAATGTATCAGGGCCCCGTCTGACAAAGAGTTGCGATTGATCCGATCAACCACAACTATGGATGGCCAGCAACGTCAACATTTAAAATGCAAATTTGGTCAAAATATTTTCGAGACATGATGTACATTCATACATTCATTGACTTCTTGACAATTTGGTGTGTTCTCCTTTGTTTACAAAGGACATTTTGCAAATTTCCTGTTGAAAAAAAATATGACACTGATGGATTTCCATAGAGTTACGATTGATTAGATCAATCGTAACTCTTTGTAAGACGGGGCCCTGAACAAATTGCAAACAAGTGAACATGGATTAATTAAATTCTCATTTTCAGCTATTAGATCAGGGCCTTTGAAATAATGCTTTACGATTGACTGTGGGGATGCTTTTTTACTACCTATTATAGACCGGCGGAAATCCATGCAATCAGTCGTAGGAAGCAGCATCACGATCAATTGCTAAGCTATATATCACGGAGCCCTGCCCTGGTACGAAATTTGATATAAAGGACACACGCAAAAAAAAATCAAAGAGTCATTAAAACACATTAAAATAACTGGTTTTTAGAGATCCTCAAAGTAAATGGGGATATCGGAAATCCGTTAAGATCCGACTAGACTATCTGGGGAAGAAAGGAAAAAAAAAAATATTTGTCTCGGGCCTACATTCTGTTCTATTTTCATGGCTTTTCAGGATCTGCAAAGCCCTTTTCCGAAATCTTTGGCCTTGATGGTGGTCCTGATTCAAATTACCCTTAATTTCCCCCATCTCAGCAATAGGCGTTTGAAGGACATTTCCGTCGTCCGAAACCCAAATGCCTGGTGGGCGGGGGAGGGGGGTCCAATTTTCTCTTGATATAACGAATGAGCAATTATTTAGGTATGAACAAACCTTAGGATATCCCATTTCACTCGGGGCAATCGAAGCAATTCTTCGTTTTAGAAGGAATATTTAAATAAACTCCATCTAATTTTATACCAGCAGGATAACATTTTAATCCACGCAAAGTAGAGGCATTGATGATTGCCAACTAAATGTAAATAATCGTCAGTCCAAAGCCCAATACCGAGCTTATTCTTTATTAGTTCGTGTCACCATCCTCACAAACTAAGTAGACCATGCTTATTTTTTTGCATGGAGCTTGATATAAACATTCTATTGCAGCAAAAATGATGTCACATGACATTTCATTTACGAGCGATGGAAAATGTCATTTTGCATTGATTTACATTCTTCTCCTTAATTGAAAATGTGCGAAATGCATGATTTCCCCGAAATCAATGAAAATGAAGCAATTGCCTTAAACCATCCTGACATATATTGGTATAATATCATCACCAGTGGAACGAAACCCCTATTTTTTACTCTGGCCCTCCGCTTAATACGCATAATCGTTTAATAATGTATCATTAAACAACACAAACAAATAAATTTCTCTGGATCGCGGGGGGGGGGGGCAAAGCCCTGGGAGCGAATTTTAACAGGTGGTGCTGGTGTATATTTCTCTATATAGATTTTCACTACTTCATGAAAGTTATTTTGGTCCCGAAAATTTGACGAGGAAAAAAAATCAAGGGTTTCGCCACAAAATGAAGTTTAGAGTTCATGAAAAATTGGACAAGAAAAAAAGAAGGTTTTCAATGCAAAATGAATGGGGATTCGGATATTTTTTTATTAGCATACCTACCTGATTTCCAGGGGGTTGCTGCCTATATGGTCAATAACACACCCCAGTACTCCCGCTTCCCAGGGCCATGGAGGGGGGGGGGGGGGCTTTCTCATTCTTGCTTATGTACGGAGCCAAGCTTCCGATCAGAAGTGTATGTATCCCACTGTGCCTGGAATTGTGACATCTTCCACGCTAGATAAGTGCCCCCTGCGGAGACAACAATTACTTAGCCACTATTTTCACTTGTTTTAGCTTGTCAAGTGATTACCTCGATTTGTTTTCAGAATCGAGTTATTTGTAATTAGAACGACCTTCAAGGATTTTCGTGGAAAGCGATGAACTTTTGAAATTCAGGGTTTCCCCAAATTCACATTTTTTTTAAATTTTTGACGTGTTTTTTTTTTTCGTTTTCGATTTCAAGTAAAGATTGTGAATTTTAGGCAATTTGAGCGATACCGGGAACGATAGCAATTACGGAAAAGGGGGACTTGGTTAGATTTAAAAGGCTAAACGTAGGCTTATGTAAAATAAATTTGAATTTGCACATTTTCAGTTGACAATCCCCTTTTTAATTAGATAAACATAATTTCATGTAGTACAATACAAAGGAACGAGTGGGGATATGAAATCATCAGATTGCTCATTGAATATTCATGAAGACATACATAGAACTGTTTCACCGAAATAATGTAAATCTTTAAAATATCATAAATTATTTATTCCTATTCCGACTTTGTTCAAAATTTTTAGTGTTTTGTTTGTCTTTTTTCATCTCATCAAATCACATTATTTTCAGCCTGGAATACTCCCTTATGACGCTTTCATGAAAGCCCCTCCCCCCCCCAAAAAAAAAGAAAGTTTATCCTCACCATCATGAACATGACGGAAAAGGTTGACAGAACAAAAATTCTGGATCACATACACGGCAACTTGAAACTTGCGAGCCAAATGACTAAGGAATTTAGTGGGAATTCGTTTGATTTTACTGATTTTTTTAAAGACATTGCGTAAAGCTGGGATTATATACGGCAGGTTTTTTTTTGTAAATCAGTTTGCTTATGAAGAGGGCTACCCTGAGGAAATAAGACGTGAATAAATAAATCAAATAAATAAATAAATAAAATAAATATATCCAGATGCTGATTTTCATTGTCACCTGTTGGACACACTATCAGGGCATTGTTTTATCACCCGAGTTGAAATGCAAACATACTATTCACTCCTTCTCTTTATGTCTTGTCATATACCAATCGTAAATAAAAGCACGTATATAACCTCATAAATCAGCTTTATGGAACGTCATTTTTTGCAACATAATTCTCACAGACCTGGAAATGTACTATTATTGGTGTCTATCATACCCATTAAACAACGTGTATTCTCTGCAGAGTCATTGCATATATTACGAGGAGATAAATTAATGTTTTCGTATACGTAAAACTAAACAGGTTTTGGGGAAGTTTAAAGGAACAACCCCTGGAAGATCAGTATCTGAAACGATGTCACGTTTTTAAAATGATGTATTTTTACGACCATCGCCAGTGCCTGTACTTTCTTCCCTTTTTAAAGTTCATACTTGGAATGATGAAAAGTAGACATCACGAACTTTACTTAAGATATGAATTATCATTTCGTACTTGTAAAGTACAATGAACCTCTCTCTCCAAATACATAAATATATATATCAACAGTATTAATTTTACCACCTCCACAGTGATTTAAAGGCAATGTGCACCCCATGATATCAATGATTATTTCAACCAGAAAAAATATATGCACATCTTTTGTGGTTTGTTAAACAGTACATTAATGACATCACACATTAATATCACTTGAATTTTTATGTAATTCATTTGTAAATGTCTTATAGTGGAAAATTTTGTGGAAATAAATGAAATGAAATAGTAAAACATACGAAATATGTTACGGACAGGAAATGTGTGGAATCATGAACTCACTAATATTTTCCTCTCCGTACTATAGCCAGGAATGTGATGGTTTGATAGGGGTATGGCAACTAAGGCTACCTTATAGCAACTCTTTTTTTTCCTCAAAAAAGGTTATACACTCCAGTTACGCGAGAGAAAGCACTCTCTTTATTTTTGTTTTTAGGATCAGTTGAGAAATTACGAGGGCCGGGCAGTGGCACCCCCGGAACTTTGACCTATAAGATAAACTTGTTGTAAAGGCGGACTGGTCATGTCGATAGGTAATGTTCACAATCCGGTGGAGCTTATATTGACATTTAGATTTACTACATAACAGAGCATGATATTACGTGTTTAAGATATCATTAGCAATGCATAAATATACATTGTCGATAAACAATAAGATCCATTTGAGAGGAATTAAAAAAAAAATTTGAATGCACATGACATTACAAGTCCTTGGCTAACAAAACACTGGGACAATTAGATGTAATCATTCGAAAAAAAACGTCTTCCTTCTGTCCGCCTTTTGGATTTCTAACGTGTCAAAATCTCACATTTTCAGAATATTAAATTCGTCCTTAACCTTGCAACATTTAGGCTACTTGTATTGGAATTATGGTGGGCGTTCATCGGCTCGTCTTTATGACAGTTACATTAGTGAAACGGAACCATATACCTATCATGCACATTGCGTTATGTCCAATTCCATAAATTCGGTCGTTTTGGTATCTGTTTCGTTGGTGTGGCTGTAACATTTTGGTGTCGAGGTTGATCGTAATATTGATCGATCCCAGGAGGTGTTCTTTGCACTCTGAATTTACTCGAGCCATAAATCAACGTTTCACGGTGGAATGAACAATGCCTCTGGAAGCATGTGCAATGTTTACGGTCGTTAATTTATGCATGATCATGAATTATTAACTCAATAGGACAATGACCTTGTGAGGTATGGTAGAACGAAAAAAAATGAAAGAAGAAGAAAACAACACACGCATACCTAAAAAACAGAAAATAACTGAAAAATTTATGAAATATTAATTTTTGAAGATAGAAGTAAAGGACTTTTTTTAGATTAATAAAACGTCAGAGATTTTCTTCCTCTTATTAAACTAAGGAAAGGGAAATGTAACATACAAGGGCGGCACCAGTGTGTTTTAAAAAGAGAGAAGGGATCTATAGGCTATTATAATTTATTCCTCAAGTTGATAACAGGGATAATTTAGTGTTACAGGACGCTGATCTATTTAATGTTCCCTTTTATTCTCCTGGCTTCATTTTTAATTTGTTATATATACTTAAGAAATCACAGGGGACGACCACCCCTCGGTTCCAACTGTACCCCGCCCCTGGAACCGTCAAGAAACTCATAGCCTGTTAACAATATAGGCCTACATGTCATGCTGAACGAATAGACCTTGTACAGGAAGGTATTCATTAATTCCACCGGCAAAAAGGATGAAAATACATAATAACTCCACACTCAAAGATGATTTCAACTCGACCCGATTTGTTGATTCAATTCAATTCAATATTGGTATTTATTTCACAAAATATGCATTGCATACATATGGCAGCCAGATGGCGGAATTCAACATGCTTACATGAATTCTTAAACATAATTATTATTCAATGGTGAAAATCATTTACCACAAGAAAGTATCACCATTCATGGTTAATGTCACTCTTACTAACAGCTTTATGAACGGCCCAGAGATCAGCTGTTAATAGTGACCAGCCGATTTTCACAAAACATTTCGATTCAAATCCTTTAGGTTTATATTTTAATCAACAAGGGTGAAACCTAAATCTAATTTTCGACTGGTACGTATTCACTGCCGATCTTGACTTATTTGAAATCATTGAACTCTAGAGTAAAGGCCCTATCCCTGTTTCTCCTTTTTGCTTGTCAAATTTGTCACCGACAATGACGTCTTTTTCTTGCAATCGATACCCCTCCCCCCCAAAAAAAAAAGTAAAAAATAATAAAGGGGGAGTTGAATGGCAGAATGTTGGGCCCTGCATTTGTACGATTCTGGATCCACCACTCACCAAAAATGTTGCAGCAGGAAAAACAACAAAAAGAAAACAAAAAGGGATTAGGTTCTTTCACATTATTTTCTTTTACTGTAACATTGGACGTTTGGTCTAACCTCCGAATCATTCGCATTAAACAAACTCTGCCCGAGATGCATCGATCACGATTTCTTCATCCAATTTTTTTTTTTTGGACAGGGGACAATCGTATGAAAGATGTGGATCAGCATAATCAGCACTGATTAAGTTTAATTATCCAGCAGTTGCCATGGTAAACGTTAGACGCATTTATTTTTCAGTCTATCAGGAAAGTTGTCAGATCTGAAAAACTTTCAGACGACCAAAGTTGATGAAGCTCTCCCCTGATGTCATCACTTGGTATATTTTTAGATTATGGTCCATACTTTCCTTCAATGTTCTTTAAACACTAAACACGATCTGTATCTGCGTGCTGTAAAAGCAGAAAGGGGTTACTCTAATGACCTAATGACTTTCTAAGGGGTGCATGTTGCTACATTCATACCGACGAAACGGACCCCAATCCGATCGATTGTCACCGATGATATTCCATTTCGTAATAGCGGAATGCCTTTCATCGGTCTGTAGACGGTTTCGTTGGTGTGGCTGTATCGTGATGATGAAGGTCGTTTTCAATGTTGCAAGTCAAGGTCAAGCAAGTGATGTTACTATGTGTCTTCATTTTTAATCTTATATCGATGGATATCAAATTTAAGGTGTACGGGGATGACAAAAAGAGAGGGGGAGGGAAAGGAAAGCGTGGGGAGGGTAGGGGTAGAGGGGAAGGAAGGGAAAGATACAGACTTATTACAGAGATAATAAAACGAAGAAATATCAACTCCCCGAGGAGTATCTGCTGAAGATCAGGGTCGTTTTCCCTTTAAGCAAGGGTAAGCAGATGATGCTACATTGTGTCTACATCCTGAATCTAAAGCCATGAAGATCAATATCAGTATATGAAGGTGATAACGAAATAATTATAAAGAAGAAGACGAAGAGAGAGAGAGAGATAAGGGGTGAGGCCGTCTACTTGACTTTGTGTGTTGTCTGCGCAATTTGGTGTTGACAAACTCCACTTGGCCATCTACGAGTGAGCTTTTATTACACCATGTTAGGTATCGAAATAAAGAATGAAATCTGAATTTTATGACGATGTCAATTTATGAAAAAAAATGCCAACTTTTGAAATTCGGAGAAAAAAATAGCCGACAATCTTCTGATCTTGGTTTCCTTTATTCTGGGGCGCACTTTATAACCACTATGCATTCCCATCCTTGAACCAAAGATCCTCGACTGCATCTGATTCTACCTTATTAAACCTACAGTATTTCAAAAACATAAGGAAACGATGTAGAGTTGCATGATGTACAACCTTAAAATCAATACTTGCATCTCACCTAAGTCGAAACAGGAAGATAGAAATACACATTTCATCCACACTTTCTTCGAATTCATGCTTAATTTCGGTACTTTTATTTTTCGTCCTTTATACAAACCGCTTTAGGTCTGTACTGGAGCGACCAGATTCTGTGAGCCCGTAGATTCGCCCAATTTAACGGACCCACCTCCATGTAAATTTTACTATTAATAGGGTATTCGAAAAAATAGTGGATTGGGTATGATTATGACCCAGACGTAAAGTAATATCCACAACCTCGTGTAAAAAAATTATCTCGACTTATCACATGGCTAATTGCGGGGGGGGGGGGGGGCAGGAGTTTGTTTGTGTAGATTTTCTGGAAGTGGTCGATCTTGCCAAAGCAAACCGAAAATAAGATCCTTAAAGGAGAATGAAACCCTTGAAACCAGTTAAATCCATATCAAAGAGAAAAAACCAAAGAAACATATTGTTGAAAGTTTGAGGAAGATTGAATGAATAATAAGAAAGTTATGAGCATTTGAATATTGAGATCACTAATGCCATGTAGATCCTCCCATTGGCAATGCGACCAAGATCTGTGATGTCACACACGTACAACTCCCTCATTACTTTAGTACTTATTTCACTTATATTCTCACTTTTATAGAGTCTATCACAAGGTGAGGTGTTCTCTTTATGAGAGGACAAGTACAGAGGTTTCACAACATTATATCATTGATGAATCGTTTGTCATATGATTAGAATGAGCAAAAAGAGATGTTTTGGGGTATATTTTCAGTGTCCAAAAGGGGAGAGTTGTTCATCTGTGACATCATAGATCTTGGTTGCATTGCCAATGGGAGGATCTCCATAGCATTAGTGATCTCGACACTCAAATGCTCATAACTCTTTTATTGCTAGTCCTATTTTACTCAAACTTTTGTTGATCTTATTCTTTGATTTTTCTGCTTTCACAAAAGCTAACTTGCTCCAAGAGTTTAATTCTCCTTTAAATTAAATATATCCTATCCTGGCATGCTCACTTCATTTCATGACCATGATGTGGACCAAGATGAATAGGATTCAACTATTCACTGGTAGATCGAGGAGCCTTATCGATGTCAAGTCGGAGTTGTTCTTTTAATGAACAACCCTGAACACTACCGTCACAATGAGGACCCCCTGATGACTCTTTCTTGATAGCGTTTGTATTGCCTCATTAACGGGCTCATGATTGTGATACGCCCGAATAATAAAAATAATGTTGCACAATGAGCCTTCATTTCACGGAGATTCATGGTGGTATGGAATTGCAATTATGACGAACGTTGATATAAAAGCAATAAGGGGCAGGTAATTATTCAAGCATTCGATGTAGTAGTGGTTTGTCCTGTCTCTTTAAAATACGAAGGTCGTTGCTTCGAATCTACCTGTGTAGGAATAATAATAATCAGAAAGAATTGTTATTTTACATTGTCGTGGAGCCGTAAAAGTTGAGGAAAATGCCTAGTTATTTATTGAAATACCGAAGCTTGAAGATTAGTCGAATTACGCAGGATGATAATACCCAGTGGCCTAATTAATGTATAAATGGAGCACACATAAATTTGATTTCATTATTTAATTTCACGTTTCTAGCCAACTCAACGATTAAGCAATTGAAATGCAATGGTGGTATCATGACGGTTCATATTTTGTTTTTTTGGTAACCTGAACGGTGAATCATCGGATGGTCTGATACCACTTGGTCTACTTATCAGTTCGTTCAACTTCACATAGTCTTAACTCATTTCGTCTACAACCAGTTCGTCTAATATCCAATTCGTCTAATTCCCACTTGGTATAATATCCAATTCGTCTAATTTCCATTTGGGCTAATAACCAGTTGGGCTAATTTTCACTTGGTCTAATATCAAATTCGTCTAATTCCCACTTGGTCTAATATCAATCGTCTAATGAGCAGTTTGGCTAAAAGCATTTAGTCTAATTTCCAGACGGTCTAAAACCACTTGGTCTAATTTCCACTTTGGCTAATTTCCACTTGGTCTAATTTTCATTTCGTCTAATTGTCACATGGTCTAATGACCTTTTGGTCTAATTTCCACTTGGTCTAATTTCCATTTAGTCTAATTTCCACTTGGTCTAATATCCAATTGGTCTAATGACCACTTGGTCTAATAGCCAAATTGTCTAATGACCACTTGATCTAATAGCCAAATCGTCTAATGACCACTTGGTCTAATGGCCAATTTGTCTAATACCCAGTTGGGCTAATCGTCACCTGGTCTAATTTTCATTTGGTCTAATTCACACTTTGTCCAATGTCCATTTATTCTATTATAACATCATTAATTATTATTTATTTGATCTAGAATTAACAAATATGGTACGTAGTGGATAAATACCATGCATTACTATACGTGTCGCCAGGATCCGGAGGGGTAGACCCGGGGTAGGGCTGGTGGGGGCAAAACCTGCACCGTGAAGGACTATCGTTGACGAGATAGTCGCTCATTATGAAAGTTATATCATACTCATAATCATTACATCACCGCATGCACATTTACAGAACAATAAGTTGGTGACCTTGTAGCTCATAATGATCAAATGATGGGGATTCATCAGAATAACATTATTATGATGAAAGGAACGAAAATATAATGTAATTGATTGTGTGGATACGTATCTGGTAAACATGTTTATGCCTTTTTAAAATCATTGTTATGCACCATTACGGACGATACTTGAACTTGATAGAAAATAAGCAATATAGTTATGCAGATTGGGGATTTCAAAAGTTACAAAGCCATTAGACCCGGGGGCCACTTACATTGACGAGTGGATACCAAGCGCGACCAAAAAAAACACGTAAGAGGATGTTTTTTTCAAGATAGGGCACGTTACGTATGTTACGTAATAAGGGTGTCAAAAACACTAAAATAATGGAAAAAAGGGTATCTATTTCGCTAGGAAAGCTACGTGTTTAGGGTCAAATTTGCGAGGGTATAAAAAGAATAAAATGTTTTATAAAGGATGTACTACGTGTTTAGAGTCCGATTTGCGCGAGGTGTGGGAGGTCGGGCCGTATACCCAATGATTGTAGGAATATCGCTGTACTTGTTTAGGGGTTCAATGCATGGAATACTTGCTAAGGGTAACGTTTTGTTTCCAATATTTGTTAAGGGTAGGGTTTCACACGCCAATATTGTTAAGGGGTGCATTTTCAGAATATGGGAAATGCTTGTTTAGGGTGCTTTTTGAGACCCCATGGTCGCGCATGGTATCCACCCGTCAACCCCCCCCCCCCCCCCTGGGCCATTAGATCATGTAATTCTTTTTATGAATATTTTGTTTAGTTATTCAAATAGTTAGTTTGGAGGCAAATAACAGACCAGTTAGATATAGTTTGATTACACTATACAGGTTTATTGGGTTAGCTGCATGCGACAACATCACGGCGACCATCTTGGCAGCAGCCATATGTGTTAATAACAGAGTATAGTCTACGTTTGCAGACCTTTATCAGTTATCCCCATAGTATAGTCATTCATCTTATATATCTTTTCATTCTGTTTTTGTTCTACATCTTCGCCTCCTCCCTCATCCTTAAAATGGATTGGCAGGGTTCCCAGCCCATCAAGGAAATCAGGGATTATTTTGAACGTTTTTTCCGTCAGGGTAAAATCAGGGAATTTCGATCGGCCCAAAAGTCGAAAGCACGATAGTCAGTGAGACTCTGTTATATTTTGTTGTATATTAAAACAACATTCATTGAATGACATATCGTGTTTTTTTTAGTGTAGCCTCTTTACTACCGTACAAGTAGGCCTACTGGTACATATAATTAAAAACAATAATAGGCCTACACGTATATATATATATAAATAATAATGCATGTTATTCACTGCAACAACTTAGAAAACACTAGAAACTGGAAATGGGTTTAAATGATTATCAGGGAATTTTTTTAATTCTTCAGAGAAAAATCAGGGATTTTTGTTTTCTTGAAAAGCTGGGAACCCTGATTGGGTTAATCCAGCCGTTAACTATCTACAGTAGATCATATACATAGTGATGGATAAATAAAAATCATAATATTTCCACCTCTAAGATCGTATAATAGCGTTATTTTACAGAAAAATAGCAAAATTAATTGTTTTTCCCAAGAACCTTCAAAAATCCCCTGAAACAGACAAAAAATCCCCAAAGTTTGTTTAATCCCCAAATAATTTCTTTTCATCTCCACAGGCTTTTGAAAATCCCCATATTTTTCAAAATTTTGAGATGGAGATATAGTCTCTCTAACTGTACTCCAAATCGAGGGGCGCGCATGTGAAGATTCGAAGCCGGCGCGCGGAAAGTAACTTTAAAAATTTCATCAGAAAATTGAAAACAAGTCACCATGTAAACTTTACAATTAGACCAAGTGGCATGTAGATGAAATGAATGTTAGACTATCTGGAAATTAGACCAATTGGAAATTAGCCGAAGTGGAAATTAGACCAAGTGGAAGTTAGCCGAAATGGAAATTAGACCAACTGAATAATGGACCAAGTGAGGATTAGACCAACTTCATATTAGACCAACTGCAATATAGACCAAATGAATGATGGACCAAGACAGGATTAGACCAACTGGTATTAGACCAACTAGTATTAGACCAACCGACTATTAGACGAACTGGTATTAGACCAAATGCAATTAGACCAAGTGACAATAAAATACATTAGACGAAATGGCAATTAGACCAAATGAAAATTAGACCAAGTGACGATTAGCCCAACTGGGCATTAGACTAAGTGGCTATTAGACCAAGTGGTCATTAGACTAATTGGCTATTAGACCAAGTGATCATTAGACCAAAAAGAATTGACTAAGTGGGTTTAAATAGCCCGAATGTTGTTAGCCCATCTGATGATTAGACCAAGTGATATTAGACCATCCGTCAGTAAACCGTATACACACACGCGCGCCTGCTCGCACATGAGCGCGCGTGTGTGTGTATACAAGGGTGCGGGCGTGTGTTTAGTATGGTGCGAGTGTATCTTGGTGTGAATGTTGGAGTTGTGGGGTTGCAATTTTTTTGTTTGTACTCGTTCTTTTCAATCTCCCCTTCCCTTGTAACAATTTGATTTGCAGCTTCTTCTTTTTCTGCAGATCATTCATGAATATTGATTTTCATAATTACATTATTAGGGTTACATAGAAGGTAGTGGTCAGTTTAGTTATCTTAGTATAATAGTATGTTTTATAGGCATTTCATTCCATTTCTATTTGCTTTAGTTTTTTGGTAAATATTTGTGTAGGTTCTTGCCAATATAAAATAAAGATTTGGATATTGTGTTGTAATTATTTACCTTGAGTTTATGCCAATTATATGAATGAGATCCTTAATAAAAACGCTGTAAAATAATGCAAAAAAAATCTCGCATTATTGCTTTGTATTTTTGAATTCACATTTAAGAATTACTGAACTCCTTTCATTAAAATTACTTTAAAAATCATTCATCCGTCTTCATCATGTATAATTGTGTTCGTACATATTACAATATCTTTCTTTATGATATAAAACTGACCTCCCGCCAAGTGGGTCAAATAAGTCTATGTATGATAAAGACATTTATTTGGCCTTTGTGGGGATTATGGATTTACGCGGCCTCATTTTGTTACCATGCATCTGACGTATTTTGACATTTTGAATTTAAACCTTATTCTTAAAAAACAACTCATTGCACAAGTTCATTCTACGTTTCTACAGTGGCAATGGATTTGATACTGTATCAATTGGTACATTAAACTCAATAAGAACACTCTATGTACATTTACATACATGTAAGACTGCCAAGGGGTGGACCTACATTATACATTCGCAAATTGACACACACGCAATCCCATCATGCCTTAGGACATTGCTGATCGATTAGATGGTCCCAACTCTTGCCGCAGTGTCGCTTGTAAGGCGGTATATATTGTGACTCTTCTCTCCTTGTCAAATCTTTGTTTTCCTTTGGTGACAAACTACAACAGGTTCAACATCCATCATATCTATATCCTTTATTTAACAACTAGGTCAAAATATGGATTGAGGTGTATGATTACGTAAGACAACACCTTTTATTGATATCTTTGTTCATTTTATCCAATAAAGCTTCTTTATAAGTTTTTAGGATAATTTCTGAATCGTGGGTTTTGTGGCGCGCGCTTGTAATCCAAGCTATATGGGGAAGTTCCGAACAGAGGCAGATGTTCGAGGTTCGAACCACGGGTCACGCTTTTGTTTGGTGACGTTACAATTTAGGTCCCAGTCGTAGATAATTGCCACCTTTCGCAATCCTCACGGACGCTAATATTAGGGTCCCCCTAACACAAAAGTTAACGCTTAATCATACACTTGATTTTTAAGATTGATTGTACATTATAGTCAATAGAATCAAACGTAGAAAACTGCTCTACAATCAATGCTAAGCTTTGTGTTACAGGGGGGTTACAGGCCCTACAGATCTGCTTTTCGTGTGCAAAATTC
Organism: Lytechinus pictus; assembly: GCF_037042905.1. Lineage (NCBI taxonomy): Eukaryota > Metazoa > Echinodermata > Echinoidea > Temnopleuroida > Toxopneustidae > Lytechinus > Lytechinus pictus. The sequence continues at coordinate 19,399,401 of NC_087257.1, forward strand.
TTTCCCGCGACACCCGCACCATACATGCATGTACATTACAACTGATGGCTGGAGATATTCGAAATGCAGGACCTAAAATAGATTATGACATGGATAAGAAAGTGGTTTTTCAAACAAATCGAGTACATATTGAGTGAGGAAAAGGTTACTGAATTAAGGCTTAGATATAGATCATTACAGTCCATCGAATCGATATTGCATTTAATGTGGATTATTGGTGGATTTCTGGCAATTGATTCCATGGGTCAAATCACCTCTCTAGCCGAATCCATTCCGCATGCGTTGATTAGGTACACAGCATGTATACGTGCAGGGTTTTTTTCTTTTGTTTACTCCTACACAAACGATATGCCTCTAGCACACAATGTAATGGGCATTATGCTTTACTTTCCCCAGAAATGGGGAATAGATTCGAATTCCCGGGGGGACCACTTCCATTGATGAGTGGATACCAGGCACGACCATGCGGTTTCGGAAAGCACCCTAAACAAGGGAAGCAAGGCTTTTCCAGGTTATGAAAATGCATCTCTTAACAAGTATTTAGCTTGTGAAACCCTACAAGTATTGAAAACATATCCCCCTTTTTCAGTATTTTAAACATCGTTTTTGACACCCTTATAACGTTACATAAACCTATACGTAACGTACTTGCCCACTCTTTCCCTTTTTACGCGTGGTCGCGCCTCCACTCTGGGAGGAACCAAATGTGGCTTTGGAAAGTCGTCCTAAATCGGATATATCGCTGTTACCATAGTAGCAACCAGAATTTTACACACGAAACGCAGATTGAATGTTTCCGTTCCAGGTGCGAAACGAAAAAAAATCTCATGTCACACAATTTGCATTGCAGGACAGAGTTTTACGACCATGACGACGGGCTCAAAAGTCTCTTCCAAAATCAACTACCGTCGCAAATAAGCGTTCGCGTTCTCCAACGAAACGTCGGGACTAATAGTCGACTGATAGGCGTCTGCAAAAACCCATTGCAAACACTTTTTATTTAAGTCTCCGTCTATATTCCACATTATTTTTTTGTCTCTCCCTTTCGCTCCCTAAAGGAATGATTAGGAAATATGTGAATAGTATATGTCTATGATATATGTTTATGAACATTTGATTTTGTTTCAAAATATAGTACATTGTAAATTAGTATGAAACTTAACAGAGGCGTCAGATTTATACCGAGGAAACACATTATAAATCTAAAAATAAAACTTCGATTCTCAGAATGGAATCGTCGTCTTTGTGCTATTTTGACAGATGCACGTTATTTCACGAAGCGAAAACATCGTATCACTACTGATGGCATGCTCAAATGTCATTTTAAACGGATGTTATCCTTAAGACTTCACTGCAACGACTGCCGCAGGGTTGATTTGTATGTAAATGCACCGTAGACACCATTTTTACCTCAATTGCAAAATAAATGTCGTTATCAAAAATACTTTCAAAATTAAGTTTGCTATTAAACGAACATATTCAGCGCGGGTTATGAGTTTACATAAGAGGAAAGTATAAATCATCGGATGCTTTATAACTTTTGACATACAGCCTAAAGAAAATCAATGTAAAACGAGGCAAGTGCAGAACGAACAGATTGTTGGCCTCTAAAGGTGATATAAAAAAAAATTGACGACTACTTAGAGGATGCTCGGTATGTGTCCCTCGATTTATTTTTAGAAATCACCTTTTTTGTAACTTCCAGAAGAAAATTTGATATGAAAGCCGTTAAGCAGTGAGCTCATGTCCAATGGCCATTCACAGTGTGCTGTAACCGCTCTGTAGCATAGCTCGAACTAAAGTATTCATGGTTGTATAAAAGTCATGAAGCAGTTGAATGGATAAAAGGGGAAGAAGGCTTTAGATTTTAAGATAAAATTGATAATTATGACAAATTTATTTATTTGAATATTTGAATGATCCTCCCTTTCAGAACGTATAATTACATACAGATGATATGAATTTGTAGTTGATCTGAACGAGTGAATGGAACTAATCTCGTAACAGATTTATCCACCTGGATCTGAGTGACGCCATCCCGTTATCAAATTCATTAGCCACCTAATCATCACTAAAAAAGTCTAACCGGGTCAACCTTACACTCTAAAGTTTTAAGGACTTAAAGAATAAAGAACAAATCCAGATCGGCTGTGAATAGTGGCCAGCATAATATTGCATTCATTTTTAATCTTAAGAATTAATATTTAAATCTCAAAATATTTTAATTGAAATCCTTTAGCTTTATATTCACTTCCAAAATGATTAAATCTAATTTTGGACTGGTCACTTTTCACAACAATGGATTTAAAAACAAAATCCTTGGATTTTAGTGCGCAGTTTCATACTCAGTGATCATGCTTATAATAATCGCAATTTGATAGATAACACATTATTTTCATTTCGCAAAGAAGGATCAATATGTTTAATCCACTGGGAACGTCGTTAAAATCGGATCTTAGTTTCGACTTGACAGTTCCCAGTTGAATTGAATCTGCAGAATATTTTTAATGATTCAGTGTTTTATTAGGAAATCAATATCAAATCACACAAAATTTACAAACAATTAGTCTGATTGGCAAATGATTTACAAAAAAAGTAACAAAATCAAAGAATTACTTAAAAAATATTATAGTTACATACAAAAATCAAAGAATAGGAGGCCATAAATATTAGGAAGAAAAAAAATACAGAAATGAACAATGTTTGTATAACAGTAGACCAATGGCAGGCAAAATATTATAAAGACTGTTATATAATCTCAACTGTTAGCGTAAGTCTTTAACAAGGGAGAAAAAGACGTTGAACCAGATGCCAAATTCATGAAGTAAACAACATAGAATATCAAATTGTATGTTATTTCAAATGGCATACAATCGATTTGGAGTCGGTTTCGTTGGTGTGACACTATAACAAAATTTAGCATGTTTAGGGAGCACCAGCAAAGATCTCTATATCTGGGACTATGATATCTTGAAGGTTGTTCAACCTACATTGACCTCCATAACTTCCTCCCTCGTCTCATTTCCGAACAACATCTCATCACCGCCAATCCTGCACAAACTAATTTAATTGGACTAGATGACACGTGTCGAAGAAATGCGTTTGATAGAGAACTGGCTCAATTTACAAAATGCACACAACTTCGTGGAGAAACAAACCAATACTGAGAGATGTACATGAATGGTAAGAAGTGGTTCAGTATAGGCCTATGTATTTTACTCTGTAACATTTTGTTTTCTTTCACAATTCAAACTCAGCAAACGACATCCACTCTCAGCTTAAGACTTCATTTATCTTTCTTCTTCCTTCAAGTTTCTTACCCAAGATGCAACATTTATACCTTGTAGTCATTTGATATTATTCCTATGAAAATGGTATATACTTTTCCGCCACAGTGTACGGCTTTCATACCACAATACCTGCCAAGAAATTAAATATTGGTTTCAATCAATATTCTATGCATTTTATAACGTTTTGTAGCAAGATCGCCGACCTCAACGTTATTGAGATTGTGTATTAGTGTTCAAAGTTAGTTTGAAAGAACATAGGATTGACCTATCATTCTGAATAGAACATATCCACAAAGTTGTTTAAAATCAGGCTGGATGATAAAAGCATGATTACCCATCAATTGTTGGTTAAGAAAATCTTACTTTATCTGTATCATAGACCGAATAGTTGCGTTGGTTAAAAAAAACAAGTATCGTATTTGACCCAATTATTAGAATGATCTTAGATTTGGCTTGAGAGTGCAAACAAATACATACTAAAAATAAAAAAATTAACGTTCATGTCTCTTCGTTTTAAATTAATTTGGTTTGATCCACGAAGGCACCATCCATCAGATATGCGAACATAAAATTTAAATCAAAGGGCGTAAATACAATAAAATTTACGACATTTATGGGTCATTCCGTTAAGAAACTTACATCCCTAAGAAATGAAAACAATCCATTCGCTAAACTATCTGGGTTATGAATATAAACATGATAAATACCCAAGTGTACATTTTGTGTTATAAAATGGAAGGTATAATTGGATTGGGAGAGATAGAGAAAGAAAGGTAAACGATGAAAAAAGATATTGAATGAATATGTATATGCATTCAAATTAATGTCACGAATACTATCGAAATTCCAGAGGATAGAGATAGAGATGAAGTATGAAAATATGTGGATTTTCATATTTTCAAAGATTCAATATCCAGTGGTCACCTTCTTTAATCTGTGTCACCATTAGTACCGGAATCGAATAGAAGTTGTATACAGTAACAGGTTCTCATTGTCAAGTGGTTTTTAAATGTCACGGAATCTTTAGACATCAGATGCAAATACCTCTTTTTCAATTGGGTCGTGCACGTGGTGCTTCAGTCGAAATCACAAGTAATCAAATGTCGGTAATACGACCTGCGTTCAGGAGGCGGAAAAAAGGCCGCGATGATAATATTAGGGAACTGTTTACTGTAATGTTGACTGACCAACCACAGACCACTGTGATTAAGGCTTAATAATGGTTAAAGATGACCCAAACTGTTTCAGTTCTCACTGGCCATGTTTGTGCCCCCACCCCCCCCCCCCCCGATTAAAAAAAAAAGATTTTTTTTTTCATTTCTTTTTTAGCATCATAAATTTTTCATGATATTCTATTAAGTCATTGGGTGCACTTTCCCATACAATTACAGAATTCATTCTCTTCGGTTGCTTGAAATGATCGTGACATGAATACTTAAAGATATCTTAAATAAATTACTTTTTTTCTTTCATTTGATTAATTCCCTATTCAAATTCTCTTCATGCTTATAGTGCAACAAAATTCGGAACCTTGCAAGAACTGTTTTATTGGCGGTTTCATTGACATATTTCTTACACAAGTTTACGATGAAATCGAGGACATAGCTTTTCTTCCACACATTATTTCACTACATGTATACGAAAATTTCTGTTTCAGTATGGTAATGATAAAGCGAGGATCGAACGCAAGCGGTGCATGATATCTTATTTATGTAATTGTGGCCGATGAAATTTGAATTTTACCTCTACATATACAAGTGACATCGCATGATTTGGCAAACCGAGAACGTACTTGGTTCAGTGTGTTATACGTTTTCAAATGTGAAGTTCGTGTGAAAGTCCTCAGTTTGAAGGAGGTGTAAGTGCACACCTACCAAGGCACCCTATCCAACACACACCTACGCAAAAACCAACCAGATAAGTCACATCTACTCCGGTAGCAAGGTGCATGACCGCAGTGTGCATGTATAGCGTGTATTTATGTGGTTCTATTCTTAAATGATATTGTCATATACAAACAATCTTTTAATTCCAATTTCGATTAAAGATGTACCTACCTAACTAGAGATATCCAACTAGTTCGAACCAAACAAGTATAAAAAATCAATAAAGCAGATTAGTGAGAATCAGTTTCCAATCAAATAGAAGTGATAAAGTTACCACCCTGTGGTTGCAGTTTGTGTCTTTAGTTAATCAGTGGACAGTGATATAATATAGGCTTACATTTTCCTTTTAATTGCGAGTATTTTATACTCGCCTCAGAGAAATAAAACATGATTTTCAGCCCAATGCATTAAACATGAATATTCATCAGGAACTAGCAAAACGTTACATATACAGGGTTTAGACAAGTTTCATATATTTGAGGGAATTTTTTATTTTTTCTAAATAGGGTGTGTGAAATAATGTAGTTGTTCATTAAAATATTATATAGACATAAATGTTTTGGGAAATATGGTACCTTTTTATCAGATTATCTTTGTAAAGATGCACCGTTGTGTCCCACAGTGTGTTCACAGTGTGGAACACAATGTGAAATTATCACCTTCACACTGTTAAATGTCAGCATTCCAACAGTGTGAACATGGTGAATCATATATTCACACAGTCGACCATGTGAACACACTGTGAACAGTCATACTGTAGAGGTGTCCACAGTGTAATGTCTTCACACCGTTAAATTTGACCATTTTAACAGTGTGAATAATATTTGACAGAATTGATGCGAACACACTGTGTGATAAAACTGTATATTTTTTCCAGCAAGGTACCTGTCTGTACATTTTCAATTATAGATAAGTTGCAAAGTGGAGTCTAAAGTTTAAATGTTGCCAGTGAATTCCAGACGAGAAATTAGCTTTTGTGCTTAAAAAGCTCTCTCCCTTTCAGCATAAAATAACAGCACTGGCTATCAATTATTGATTATATTGAGTAAATTTTAGTAAACAACCAGATCAATGTATACCATCTTTATTTGAATTTACAATTGAATTCGAATCAATTCAATGTAACTGAGATCAATTCAGTATGGTAGTTGTAAGGCAAGCAATGGAGTACATTATACTTAAGGCTTCCAAAGTTACGAAATCTGAAAAGAGGAGCCTGTTCCTGACACATTTTTACTAGATAATTTCGACATTTTTAAGTGCGCTGATAGCAGGACCTAATGTTGATTTTGACTTCAATACTAATAATAACGGCATATTTACCCAGGGTAGCCACTTCAGTTCCGAAAACTGTTCTTCCAGCGGGCCCTGCTATTAATATTACCCGGCTAAGCTAGGCTAACGATTCAGGGGCACACAGCTTTTTGAGAGATTATTTCCTGCCGGTACCCATTTACCTCACCTGGGTTGAGTGCAGCACATAGTGGATAAATTCCTTGCTGAAGGAAAACACACAAAGGCTAGTATTCGAACCCATGACCCTCTCTTTGAAAGGCGGGAGTCAGAACCACTAGATCATGACGCGCACGATTCACTTTTGGCAAATTCACTTTGGCAAACAGTTGGAGACCGTTTATGATCACAACACATTGAAATCAAACCTATGTCACATCAGTTGCCTTATTTAAGAACTGTTTTAAGTGTTATATATATCAATTTCTGCAATATCGTTTTGATATTATTTATGTCAAATGTGTCAAAGTGTTATCATAATAAGAAAACAGTAATGTGATAATCATGATAATGAGTGGTTTCTCTTGTAGTTTGGAATGTGTATTACTTTTATTTGTTTTGTGTGTGAATAAATATGTAAGAAATGTAATGCATTACTGCGTGCCGCTCTATTTTGGAAATGGAAAATTAGTGTTTGTCGAAAAATAATGCGAATCAAAGCATATTATTTCTGAGAAATAACTATAAAAGATATACAGTGCGTCCCACAAAAAACGAAACCGAGATTTATAGATGATTTATCATGCCTTAATCGCAAATACAATAGACAAATGACCTATCATTGTAAAGCTTAGGGTCTTCTCTTTCATTTGAAATAACTTAGATTATTCCTCATTCATGCATGAGTGAGCAGAAACAATTTTAATAAAGGAAACCAAAAAGTCACTTGGCGGGCGGTATCTAAGTTTCCAAAATTTCAATATGTGCTTTTTAATTTTATACCTCAATTACAGAAAACGGTCAAGAAATAGCAAAGTTCTGTTAATTTGAAATAAAGCTTGAATTCCAATAATTTCATAAAGTGAAGAGGTTTTACAGGATAGCTTTTAGACATACTAGACACTCCGTTTTGTTGACGATCAGCCATGCAGAAAGTCTTGTGTTAACTGTGCGATAGCTTCGGTGGGAAACCGGTGAAAACACGTATGTTTCATGAAATTACGGAAATACAAGCATTGTTTCGAAGAAACATAACATTGTTATTTCTTGACCATTTTCGGCGATTCAGCTATCAAAATAAAGAGCAGATATTGAACTTATTAGGCAGCAAACAATTTTCTTTTTGAAATTTTGATACCCCCGCCAAATGACTTTTTGCTATCATTCAATTTGTTCTTAATCACTCATGCGTGTTTATTGTATATTATACCAGCTGAAAAAAGACATTCTAAACTTTACAATGATAGGTCATTTGTCTATGTCTATTGTGATTAAGTTATGATAAATCATTGCTAGATCTCGGTTTCGTTTTTTTTCTTTGGACGCACTGTATATTGGCAGTCTTTGAAGCTACTACTTTTATCCATGTTCAAAGGATACCGTGACGCAAATCAGCTGTTCTCATTTTAAAACGAAATTGACAGCGTTATGAGTTGTTATGATATATGTAGTTTGTTGAAATACAACGGAGGTCTTACAGTCCGCCCAAATGGACCCGTTGGGATGGCGTATCGCTTACAACCTCTGCGAACATGAAAGGAATGATGAACGTGAGATTGGCTTGGAATGTTTGTCTCTTTGAAGTGATATCTTTCCTTGGAGCACTAAGCTTTTAAGACCTGTGTTTTTATCGGATGCCCAAAGCATCCACGTAAAAACATCTCCGTGTCGCAAAGACTAACTTGTAGGACAGTGGGTGGAGAACACTTCTCTCTTCCACGTAGAAAGTAAATGATCCGTTGGCACAAACATTTGTTCAAAGAACCATTTGTAAGCGACGACATCAACGGCGCCTCCCATAAAGACCTCTCTGACTAATTCGAAACCCCTGGCATATTTCATGTGTTGGTTTATTTTTCGACATTTCCTACAATAATAGGAAGGGAGGTCCTGATAAAATTATGATAATGCATGTGATGCTTTCGGGCTTTAGAATACAACTGTGAAACATTAGATTTCGAGGAAACAACCACCCGCAAATCGCAGAATGCAGAATGAAGTAATATTAAGTTATTGAGGATTCATTTTATTTTGTTAAGGATTCATTTTATTTATACATCGTCATAGCAAAGGAAGAACAAACGCTCTTCATCTTTCTATTAATTTTAAATATTTCATGACATGCAGCGAATGCCTCGCATTCAATCCGAACGATTATCTTTACTAAGGAGATTCCAACGCGTAGTAGAAATAAACATATATATAGATTAGATGAGATCATGAACTTTCATACTGCCAATGATTGAATGTGGGAAGAGACCTGTACATAATAATAGCATGAGTATTGTTTCTTTTAAAAATAATATATATACGATAATCAAAAAACATTTTTTTGCCGTCCAATATAGAAACGGTAAGGATACCTTCGAAAGAGAGCTTCTCTTACCAGGAGGGTCTTCTGTAATTTTCACTGTTAAAATTGCTCTCAGCCAATCAGATGCAAAGATATCAGTAGCTTATAACGCTTGTCACTGAGCATATCCGACTATTTGTTACATGAAATGCTCCCAGGGGATCTGAGTGAAATGTATCCTGTCAGTTAACGGATGGATCTTGCGGATGAAATCAGTAGATTGATCGCAGCAATCCAGATAAATAATATCGCTCCTGTTGTGACAGTCCTTAAATAAACACCAACGTTTAAGTACACAAATGCTCAGATTAAACCAGAGCGCCTGTGCAAAAATTTGATTTATATTGTCACACTTTTAGAAGAAAGTACTTAAGGAATTCAAAACTTGCCATCAAATGTCATAAATTAAAACTATATCGAAGGACCCTCTACGGACTACAGTATGATTTTGTTTAAATATACTTGTTTTAGTCACATTTTCATGTGATTTATAGGTCTTTAAATTATTCTCTTATTGATTTACTGTAATTGCCATTGTAATAGAAAAATTATGATATATTGTATTATCGATTGTCTGATATACCTCAAAGCAATTCTGATTACATCAAACAAGCATACGAACTTCGTTAAAGTGTTTCATAGATTAGAGCAGTGATTGAAGCTGAGATTTCAGTTTGTTTTCTTCTTCTTGTCACGATAGGAGGCGCGATAGCTCAGTGGGTAGATCGGGGGTTTCGGATTCCGGTGACTCCGGTTCGATTCCCACTTGGTGCGCTAGTGTCCTTTGGTAAGGCATTTATCCTCATTACCCGGTCCCTCGGAGAGGACCTCAAGCCGTCGTTCCTCTGGTTGCTTGCTTGCAAGCATTCATGCTTTCCTAGCAATCAGGTAAAAAATCAAAACCTTTTACCATCCCCAGTGCAAATCGATTTGTGGTAGTCGGGTAAAGAAGACCTGTAAAAGCTAGTGCTAATTCATACTTCCATGAAAGTTAGCTTTAGCATGGTTATGAATTCTTCTCGGAAGGAAATCATCAGTGTTTTCTTTTTTTTTTAATCCTCACAGTATCTTTAAAATGTGTTTACGAATCTCTGGAGAAAATGGTACGAATGTTGATTGAAAAATTGCATTAAACTTTTATAATGGTATTTTGATTAATAATTTACAGCAGGACATTACTTTATTGGATATAATCTGGTTGAAAAAGAAATATCCGCGGTTTAGAAGAACGAAAACCCTGCGGTACATGTTTGTTTTCTATAAGACACAGCCTTCTTCCAAATAACTCGTCTTCTACCAATTCAACTAGTGCAGGTTTACCGATTCCCATTCACGCGTATACGAGCTACTCCGTTCTCTTGTGATTTGGCGTCCTCTATCAATAGCAGTACTATCACACAGAGACACACTCACGTACCCACCCCACGCGCATAAATCTCACGCACCCTCTGCGGCGCACACCCCTTCGATCTTGTCTACTGGAGTGTCGTGACGTTGACTTTTTATTAGGCTACTTACAAACGCCAAGGGAGGCGGTCTAGGCATGTATTCTAACAAGTCTTCAATGCGTCCAAAGTTCTCTTAGTGATTGGATGTTACTTAAGCGACTCAAAACTTTCATGATTGTGTGATCGTGAGTACGTCTTCAATATTCTTTCGCGGTATAGCTGTTTGTGCCTCGGAACATCCAGCAAAGGTAAGATTATATTTTCCTCTTAAAAATCGTATTTAAACAGTAAAAACATACTAGAATGGAATGTAGAAATGTAATATTAAGCAAGAAAATGTTCAATACCACTTTTACATACTTTTCCAAAAACATGAGACAGTAAACACGGAAATGTCTGCGAACTTCATGTCATTATAGTCAAAGTCATTTCTTAGATTAAAATTTAACGCCTTCACTCCAAACAACGCCCAATAGTTTTGCTCTATTTGGAAATGATAGTTACGTAAAATCGAAGTAATTCACAATGGGCCTATAAATAATATTTAGAAAAAATATGTTTGTAAATATTATTTCAGTTTTAAATAACTGTCAAAACACCTCTGAGTTATAAATACAGACATGTTTCAAAGTCCTCGTAAATCAAATTCTCACCGGGGTCTCGTAAATTCTTACATCCAAAGTTCAACATCGTCATAAAACTCCTCCATTTTCTCTAAATTTGATTGCATTGACATAAAATGAGTAGTAAAATTAAACAATGTACGCAATTTCAAGTATTCATGAAATGAAATTTGACTTGTGAAATGTCATCGAGGGATATCGTATTGGTAAATATTACGGCTTAAGCACCAATACACGCGTAACAACATTGTCTTAAGCGAATGTATATTAGTTTCTGTAATCATCTATAATACATAATGCATTAATCATGCAATACGCAGTTCTTGAATAGTGCATATCACATTATGTCATAACGTCCCTATGCGTTTCCAAAGGACTTGGATATTATTACCCTGGCTTTAGCCCCGGTGGCATTTCAAAGAATAAATTCATGCCAGGTACCCATTCATCTCACCTGGGTTGAGTGCAGCACAATATAGATGAATTTCTTGCTGAATGAAATTATGCCATGGCTGGGATTCGAACCCACGACCCTCTGTTTCAAAGTCAGAAGACTAATCCACTGGGCCACAACGCTCCACAAATAAATAAATGCTCATAGGATTTTCTATAAAACGTAAAAAACTCGCGTCAACCTAGTTTGATTAGAGCATGTTATGAAGTTGATTATATGATTTTTTTTCTTTTTACCGAATCTATTAGTTCCCCTTTTTTACATTCAATTTTTTTTTTTGTAAAAAAAGAAAAATGTTACAGATCTACTAATCTCCTATTTTATCATACAGGGTTTGATATCGTGGAGAGTGTAGATAAGTTAACATATACGTATTATCGCTTAAACATGCTAAATAATATAGTATTTGCCAGTTTATTATTACGTACGTGAGAGATCTTTATGATTATTTTGTTTTCTAATTGTAAAAATAAAATATTAAAAAATGCTTATACTGTTATATGTATATATTTGATATGTTATTGTGATTCAAATACTTGTTATCTCATGGAATATATCTAATTATTTCAGAAAAGTTTACACCTGTATTAATTTCGTGATTTTGCTCAGACTATTGACCATGGACCTATATACAGACGTACCATGTAAAATATTACTCCTCTGTAATCGCTTATAATAAAAATGAATTGAACTTGTGTTTTACTTCCCATGAATGTTAAAAGTATGATAAATTTTTATAAATATGCCTAGAAAATATTCGAACGAAAATTAAAAAAAAAAAACAGAAATATATATTTATTTCTGACAAGAAAAAAATGTATACTGTATGGAGTGCGTTGATAATCAATTAAAACTTCAAATGCAGATTGAACCATTTTTATTACGTTATCTCCTATTTGGATTATGTAAGAACCTCGGAAGATTATAATGTTAAAACGTAATGAAAGGAAATTATAATATGAATAAAAACATTAAAATTATATGACGGATACAATAATACCCTACGACAGGATTCTTTTTAGTTCTTTGTTTTTCTATTCGTTTTGACCTGTTCTCTTGTAAACTTGAATACACATCGGCCGCATTACGTGAATCGACATATTTTTTTTTCATCTTATGAAAGCAAAGTGGTGAGGCGCCAATACCCAGCTGGCAAATAAAGAGTAAATTCCCAAAGGCCTTAGATCCGTTTTTGTTGGTTCATAAACATTTGTAATTTGTCACCTTTGAGACAGGCGCCTTGATGGGGGGAGGGGGGCTTATATGGTGTATATTGACATTTTTGTTTTATTTCTTGAAAAATCATTTGAAACATGTTTTTTTAACAGAGGATGATGATAAAAATTTGTTGCAAAATGAGTATAGGCCTAATGCACAATCATGGTGGGAGTAGTGATGGGGGGGGGGGGGACGAGGAGTGTTTCTCTGTGTGGAGATGTGGGTGTGACCATGCGTGTGAGAGGGGAGGTGCGGATGACAAGTCTCATATTGAGCTATAAAAAGATATGTGAAGTTAGAAAGGGTCTAGCTTGACCATTTTGTAATTATTTCAAAAGATGGCTCGTGCCTTCTCATATCTGTATATCTTCTCCTTTCTCTCATTTTACGTAATCCCTATAATATTAATGCAACTGATAAGTACATAAACCCCTCAAAAAGTTCTGCAACTGAAGTGTGAGTGGCAATAGTTTGAATGGAAGCGTCGTGGTGTAGCTCTCGCCTTGCAATCAGAGGGTCGTGTGTTCGAATCACACCACGGCCTAAAATCCTTTGGCAAGGCGTCAATCCACCCTCTGCCACTCTTCACCTAGGTGTTAAATGGGTACCAAGTAGGATGCAACGAGCCTATGTAGTATGCCTAACAACTGAGTCTTGTTGAAATGCTCCCCAGGGAGTGGAGAAAGTGCATACATTGTGTGCGGGCATTTCAGGATCCGATGACCGGGGTAATAAAAATTGCAATGTACAGCACAAAGTGTAATAAGCGCAATATAAATGTAACTATGATTATTATTATGAATTTCTTAATGTGCCATCATCGTTATGTAAAAGTGGTATCATTGGAAAGCATGATTATTCCTCTTTACAATTATGTGTCATTAGTAATGATAATGTTATTAAGGAATGCACAGACATGAAAAATATGCATCAATGTCAAACATGAATGTCGCAAAATTCTTTTACCACAAACACTAACAAAGGAAAATCTTTGAAATGAAAGGTATAATACGCACAATTTAAATCTTTAGCCTTCATCAATGACCACCAAATAGCATTCAAAATTTTTATTCATTACAATAGCACCACTCACCAATTACACTTTTGCAAAACATTTAGTGTCACTCGCATGCATGGTCAAAATTATATAGAAATGGACACTCTGGTTAGAACACAATGCATTTTGGAACATTCCACTTTCCTCTACATTCAGGGTGACTGCACAGTCCATGATTACGTAATTACAACGAATGGCACACCATTGTAAAGATGAATAATTGAGCTTTTTAATGATACCAGTTTCATCTTTTATACCTCAGTAACAAATAAAATATATCATCCATCAAAATTGGGTTGCAGAACTTTTTTAAGGGATTATATAAGCCTCATCTTTGCTTGGTTTCTATTATCTAACTTTTCATCAAGTCTGCTCACCTTATCACTGGGAAGGGGACATTCACTTCATACGAGATAATTCTAGAATTATATTTTTGCATCAGCAAGGAAAACGTTCAAGTATTGAGTTTTATTTAGTTGTTTTTATAGTCGCTCATTTTCTGATAGAAGAATATGAACAAGAACGCCCCTAGAAGTATTATAATGCTTTTTTTCATAATCATTTGAAATGAAAGTACCTGTCAGCGCTAAGCCATCTTTATTTTGTTTTCTTTCTTTACTAAATGCAAAGTGTATTTCTGAAAAGATTGGTCATCTCAAATAAGCACAATTAAGGTAAACGGATGGGTAAAATAAAGAAAGAAAATTACCGAACAAAGGCAAGGTTACGGAAGATCATACAGATTGCCATTTTCTCTTGACCACTACAAGGTTACACATCCTTTCGGATAAGTATATTATACCCCATTCTTAGTCCATTCGGTAGTAGTCAGCAAGAAGAACAGTAAGGAAAGGTCTATTGTTTACACCATTAATTACTTTCGTCGCGAATCGAGACTCATTTGTTTTGACCTCTCATTTTGCATCTCTGTCATTCCTGTTCCTTGTTGCACAAATATATGCAATCGTTTAAATCTAAATGCAACTACAGACGTGATGTGTCAGTCTAATTGAGGCCAAGGTCTTGGTCTTACTCTTTTTTTAGAAACATACCTTGACAGACATCTCGCTTGGTATCTATCGCTCGTCGTCCAATGACCTCACCTCCATCATCTCTTTTTAAAAGTGACGTCAAGGAATACTTTCAGAACTTCACTCGAATTCCACATTTTTACTTAGACATTAAAAAAGTTAACCTTTTTCCTTTTAGGATCCGGCGCCTTTGACTGATTTAAACCATTTTAATGGCGCCGTACAGAATTGGTACTCTTACTCATCATCATGTGCATCATGATGATGATCGTCTACAACAAAAGCAAATACATTAACCACTGAAGAAGCAATATTGTTTGGTTACATGTTCCCCTGTCAAAGTTTTTTATCTGTTAATATTTCTACATTGCAATACAGTAAGTGGACACAGGCAATACGGTATATGCATGTCTATTTTCTGTGTCTATTAGCAATAATCATGATGATTGCGCATCTCATATGAAGGCAACTTGTCACATCCCCTGCCAAGATATTCCCACCCCACCCGTTGGGCAAAAATATTGCAAGAGAGTATGAATGACGTCAGACAATAGTTAAATGGGACTTAGATGAATGGGACACACTTCTTATCCTGGAGGGCCCTCGAGGTGGAAGATTGAAAACCCTCGAAGTCTTCTGGGAAGAACTTTGTCTTCCTTCATTAATTCTTGAGAGAAAAGGTATCCATGCCATAAACATCGACATCCCTTACATCACATTCACATTCACGAACCAATGAAGGATACCGGTCATTAATCATCAATGTCTCCCCAGGTTCTATACGATTTGAGGCCTACCGGGGATGCCCCAGGTCCTCGCCATTCTCTCGAAACATGTCCGGCGTGGAAGTCGTAGTTTAGGTAATTGAAAACATTCCTCAAGCCCTCCACAATAAAAACCAGGACGTATTTTAGGTAACACGGCCATATAAGTTAAATAACCGTGATTATGGGATGAATCGTTGTCAACATCCATATCAAGAGGATGAATCAATGACATAAGAGTTTTATCATCCTTTCCTCGTCTGTGTCCATCTCATTTGCTTGCTTACATCCTCTTGTACACGTTCCCCCACTTGTAGTCTTGTTTTATAGCCCGGGGTTCTATTCGGATATTGATTTATATAATCCGGCAATGAACAAGTTGATCGATTCGTTTTTTTCAGAGCACTGATTCTCACATTCACAATACCATGATTCCCGTTGCAGTAGGGCTGTACATGCATAATCAATTAATCATGATAATTGAAATGAATTCATATAAACCCATAATTATAACGTAAAAAGCAACATCATCACTGATCATCAATTGAAATTGACCTACAGACACACTATTTGACCTTTCAGAACGGTCTCAGATAAAGACATAGTTTTTTCTATTAATGGCCACATGACCTCAGAAGTACAGTATACACCAGATAACAGTGACACAATGGGCCAATACAATGGAAGAGGCCATGGCGTACGAGACAAGTTTCTGAAAAGTTTTGAGAGAGCGAATCACGAGCGAGTAAAAAAAATGGCAAAAAAAAGATAATAATTTTGTGATTGATTTTGGAATACTTTAGTCTCCGAAAATGGTACTATGTTTCACAATTTATTATTTCCCTTTCCCCCTTTCTCCCTTCATTCATGGTCCTGAAACTTCTTGGGGGTCCACGCCCACCCCCTTTCTGTACGCCAATGTTAGTGAATTAGTGAATACAAAACTTAGACCGTGGGGGCACGCGGAATGCAGGCATATTATTTAGGGTGAGACGAACCTTATGAAACCACTTGGATAATAAAATACTCCTTTTTCTAGAATCATATAACCTATGTGTGCCTGAAAACAGAATTCACAAAAATGGATAAAGAAAAATACTATTACTGAAATAAGTTATAAAATTTAAAGACATTTATCTGCAAATGAGAAAGCTGATTATACGACACATTTCTGTATTTCATAGAAAATACAATGTAATGATAGTCACATCGGCGAAGCCCACTCCAGACCGACAAAAGATATTCAAATTAATAGAATCAATAAATATTTCAAACATATAAAAAAGCTCCATTGTTTTGTAATACTGACATGACAAAAATCGTGTAGTTACAAAGACACGATTACAAAGGCGTGATATAGACATAACATAACATGACATCAAAATGAGAAACGGGTAAATCGTAAACTAAGACTTTAGTATACTAGTTCTTAGACCAATTTAGTTCCTTGAGTATCCTGACAAATTATCACACTCCCTTGTATAACACCCTCCAAGAAAATAAAATGATAACAATTCATACATTTGAAACAAGTATATGTATATAAGTAATGTAAGACAGTAGACGATTTTAAGTTTAAAAGAGATGCAAATCTTAAACCGGTTAGCCACTACATCTCCTTGTTTGCATAAAATCAATAATTTCTGAAAATATAATCCAAATAAATTCTAATTGAGTTTAGGATATCCTTTCAGTCTCAATATCTTATAGCTCCGATTATATTTTTTTTTATCTACAGTTAAAATTATGATTTCAAGTATTTCTCTTAAAGACTTAAAAATTGTAGAAGCCTATTGAGATTTTTTCCAGTTAGGTTATTTCATCTTAAAGGAACAAATGCAAAGCGTTTTTTATTAAGGAAAATTTAAGTGTCATCTGGAAGGGAAAGTACTCAAAACTTGTTTTTGAATTTTGATGGATGATCAATTCTTTTTTTAAACCATGGCTGTATTTGTATAAATAGTTTCCTGTTTATTAAGATATTGTGCCATTGCAATTAAAAACTGTTTGATATTTCAATACTTATTTTCTGTCTCTTATATCCTGATTATGTGGAGCGTTGTGGCCAAGTTGATTAGTTTCCAGACTTTGAAACAGAGGGTCGTGGGTTCAAACCCCAGCCATGGCGTAGTTTATTTCAGCAAGAAATTAATCCACATTGTGCTGCACTCAACCCAGGTGAGCGCTAGAAAGCTGCTTGAGCTACAGCAGGGGTAATAATATCCAAGTTCTTTGGAAGCGCATAGAGACGTTATTCATAATGTGTTATGCGCCGACAAGAACTGATTATTATTATGATTATTAAAACCGAGAATCAATTAAAAATGTCATCTTTCCCTGAAATGTATATGTTCAATCTATGGCCATTTTAATGACTTCTATTTTGTCATTTCGCCTTGTATGTAATTATCAAGAATATTTAGCACATGTACATTATGACGAGGTTGTACAACGTACATTCCATCATATTACTACAATCATACAATAATTCAACTGTCGTACTCCAGTTGGACCATAGAAATGATAGACGCTTCTATTTTGCATATTTTGTACCCGCAAGTATCAAGAGGGATTGTATAATAATCTAACCTCTCTTGTATTATGCATATGCTACCGTATTGATTTTGTCAGGACCTCTCCAATCTTATTTTTATCTTCCTTTCTGAAACACGGACTCTTGCGACTGGGGGCGACGGCAGCAGTCGATGGTACCATTTACCCCCAAGCTGTATTCGTAAGATGTGTAAATTTTATCCGATTTTGCTGAGTTGACCTACATGTAACTGAGAATAGCAACGTAAGACAGCGTTATGTATAGCTTCCAGATCAGTGAAACAGACACCTGTTGTGTAATTTAATAAAAGGTCATCAGAGAAAAAAATAAACCCATGAACAAAATTGTGACTTCAAAATAACAGTGGTTCATTGAAGAGCTCCGTTTCAAAGTACTCAGTATCGATGATTTGCTTTGTCGCAGCCCGGTGGTATTGATAGAGGTCCCGTTTTTGCACATGAGGGTCATTCGATACCCGCTATGGCATTTCTGCTCAGTCTTGGTGGAGGTAATGGTCTCCCGCATAAACATGATAAATGTAGGTATGAGTGAGTGTATTTGTGTGTTTTTAATGGTTTCATGACATTTCCTCCGGCGACAATTTCTCCGATGGAAAATTTGCATGTTAAGCCAAACTTAAAACCTAACGTCCATAACTAAATAAAGCCTGATTCTTATCTTCACATTTATATTCTGATCCAAACACTCTATTGCAATCCTAAAAAAAACTCTATGCCTTCTGAGATAGTAAGACCAGAGCAAATGTCGCAGGAGCAAACGTCGTGTCACCATTTTGGTTTTAGTAACTGGTCCCACTGGCCGACGAATAAAAAACGTATTCGTAAAGGACACAGCAGACGAAAAAAAAAATCGCGGGTGGCTCCATCTGTTTTTATCCGCTCCAGAAACGGATGCTCGATGGATAGAGCGTATTTAACACGTATGCAATGAGAACACTACGGATGCAAAGCGTTTTTTTACGTTTTACCTCCGCTTTGCATCCGTAAGTGCAGTGAGACTGGGCCTTTACACAATATACAGATGGAAAAAAGGATTCAAGTGGAAAAAAGGATTCAAGTATGTAGAGTGATATGCTTCACGTTGAGAGATCACGGGTGAAAGAAGGCCTATGGGGACAAAAGCATTGCATTTTATTAAACACCCAACTACATGGATTCTTTTTACACCTTGATATTTATATGTTTATTCTTTATATTTTTCGTTTGCTAACTTTTGTTTCCATTATTCATTTTCTCAATGCAAATTTTGGAAAACCTTAAATCAAGCGAATGTAACCCTGACTAATTATTCAGACCGAATCAAATAAAAGTAATCATTTCATTAACTTTTCAATCACTTTTTAAACAGATTATATACAAATGAGTAATATTTGTACCACACTGTCTTACACTCTTTATAATGTTGGGCAACATACTGCCCACACAACAAGTGGTTAAAACCTTATCCAATTCTGGATAGTTTTAAACCAATAATGTGTACTTTTGGTGAAAAGTACACAGTATTGGTTGAAAACTACCCAGAGTTTGATATTTTAACCGATTGTTGTGTGGACAGTATGTTGCCCAACATTTTAAGAGTTTACGAAAAGTCATCTGGCGTCGCGATGATCCATGATATCCAAATCTACTCTCAAAATTCGTGCAAGGTAAAACAAAAATGTTTTTGCGGATCCGTCTCTGTGAGTCCAAGAATAAAGGTGCCAAACGCCGAGGATCGGGGTGGGAGGCATCGTGCTCACCGACCTTCAGGATTCAACGAAAATGAATGGTGGGTGGGGCAAATTTGTCGTTTACCCATCATCATATAAATTTCAAACAATGTGATCAGCTTTTCCTCTCTACGGTGAGTGATAAGGAAGAAAATATTATAGGAAAACCGTTTTATCTAAGTTGGAAATACAGATTGGATTAAAACACGCCAATATACAGAGAGGGAAAAATGAGGGGTGGGCAGGAAAAGGGTTTCGTATGCCATGTTAAGTATATAGATAGAGCACATTACGATGAGGGATAAAACATGAAACGATACGGGAAAGGTATTTCATCCACCTGAGTTGAGAATCCAAACAGGATTTAAACATGATGAAAAAAGTTCTGTAAACGAGATCGACACGCGACCTTTAAGTCAGGATTTGAAAATTGACAGGAGCTTTAAAACAGAGGAAGAAAAATGACAATGATCGGAACTAGAGGCCGGAGTATGTCTCATATCATTTCAACACTGTTCAGAGGCGGTGACATTTCTAATTTGGGGGCAGGGGAAGGTCAAGGTTAATTGGAAGGTCCGTGAAATAATTACAGGAGTATTGTAGTTAGCGAGCGAGCCAGCTCTCTCTTTAAATACATTTTTTATATTTGATTTTGCCCTTTATTTTCTCATTTTTTGTTACATTTAATATCATGGGGCAGTTGCCCCCACCACGTTTCGATATCGCTGACCCTGATACTATTCAAAATCAAGACGGGCAGATTATGTCTCATTTTCCTGCCCTCAATGTGATTTGATAAAATTATATTTGTAATATCTTTTAAAATATTTTTCATAATGACTGGGTTCCATATAATTAATATACTGACTGGAAAGACATGCAAAATCAGATACCGTCTTTGTAATTATAGTACACCAGATGCAGTGCTAGACGACATATCCTACACGTTCCCACACCCACATCCATGTACACATTTTCGTGTTAATGCACCAAACCGCACACCCTCACGCGGAATCACACACACTCCAACATGTACTCAATATCATACCTTCGCGCGCACACACAAGTGTATGCCTTTATGAGTTTTACAGCGCGCATGATTTCGTTGAACATTTTCAACACGTTCAATATGTTTCAGATTGTATTTCATTTGCTTTGTTCAATAAATAGGCACTGGATGGATTTAGCATTTTACGTCTTTTTTTTGACAGGTAATGGAGAATAGCGCATATGCGAAGTAGCTATTGTTTTGAAATGCTCGCCAAATCATGGGGGAAGAAGGCAAGGGCATAAAGGCATTTTCCCATTGAAATTTGTGACTTATTCATCGGAAGTGGTTCTTAAACCCTATATTTTCACTTCTTTGATATTCTTTTCAATTCAATCACAGCTTTGTTAAAAAATTCAGCGTATATTTTCAAGCTTTAAAATGAATCCCTTTTAAGTGGTGCTCAATTTATTTCCCAGAGCAATGAGCGTATCTTTTTTTTATCTTAAAGAGGTCACATACCCTCCCCCCCCCCCCTTCAAGCGTATTGATGACTATGTGAAATTTGCCTTGACCATGCTCTATTTAAAGTCTTTTAAAGCATTTCTAAAGTATTTCCTTTCTTTATAAAAGCGAGATATATAGAATTATGTTCAGATTAACACTGAGACTTAAACAAATTACAGGAAGGAAGCGAATGGGAGCGACATGGAATGAAAAAAGGTAGTGATTTGAGTTGATAGAATACCAAATATTCCTCATTTTGAATATACTTTTCAATTTCTTTTATTATGAATTACACATGGAACAGAATAAGACGAGTTGAACTGGTGTTTTATTAACATCGAGTAAGACACCTTTCCCGGCGCCGAAACTTTTTCATACTTCCTGCTGATTAGTATACTTAAAAGTTGTGTTTTAAAAGTTGTTAGAACTGGAATAAAGCTTGGTCAAATATATCGATATGATGCATGTAATATGTTATCCTGACATTTGGTCTTTGACTAAATATGAATTTTCTCCATACCTCCGTGCATCCACCTTAAATTAACTAGGACTCAATATTTTATTTCTTAATAAAAAACATTGCAGATTCGTGTTGTAAGCCAATCTGCCTTGAGCCTTTCTGAAATGTATCCTCTCCTGTGTTTTTTATTCATTTGACAAAATATACCTTCCCAATGGACGGCATTTGATAAGGGACTTTATTTTCTAAAATTATTGATGATAATTTTTGCCGTTGGTGGAAAAAAAATCCGTTACAAACAAAACCACAATTCCCAGACTTCTTCACCCATTTTTTTTCACCCTCTCTCCCACTTTCAGTGAACCTCAAACCTTCACTTGACTTCTCATCTCCCCCGCTCGTTCTTTCTCCCCCTCTCTCGCTCTGTCTCTCTCTCTCTGCCTTTCTTTCTCTCTTACATACTCTCTGTCTTCTTGCTCAGTCGGTCTCGTGGTCGTCCCATTCATATTCGCTCTCGGGGGCGGACCAATTATGTCATAATTCTAGGGGAGGGTCAGAATATTGGAATATTGATCCTTTTTTAACCGTAATTATGCTAAACTCAATTTATTTTAGCTGATGAAAATAAAAGTAATCATATATTCATGAATAAGATGAGAAAACTCAATTTACATTGACTTTTTACACAAAATCACGTTTGGGAGCATTCAGGGTCTGACATGCACTTATATAATATCGCGTAATTTTGCAACCGCATACCCGGGCATCGTAAATTTGGTCTCAAAAGATGCGCAGGATCTCGAATTAAAAAACCGGCGAACGGCGCTGTCAATAGATTTCGCGCAGCGGAATGGCACGGAAAATGTCGGCGGCTTTAGTGTTAAAATCAATAGAGTAAAACTTAACAAAAATACACCCGCGTAAATATATACTTTGGTTCTCTTTATGTTGATGATTCGAACGATATCGCATTGTTAAGTATTTTTTATTTTAATGTTAAGTAATTCCATTTTTCACATTTGCAATCAATTTTTAAAAAGTTCAAATTGTCCAAGTTAAATTGATATAAATAAACAATTCAACTCGTTTTTAACTTATCCATATTTTGGTTACAAGAAGAAGACCTGCACAAACCTGTAGTTGAAATTTGCAATAAATAAAGAAAATGCCTAATTAACTTTACAACTTGCAATCGGACCTACAATTGATTGCAGGTTGCTGCAAGCTGATTGCATTCCTGTAAAGTTTTCTTAAAACGGTAACGATACCGTGATCAAACATTTTCCCTGCAGCTGTCTCGAATAGAGTTACGTGATACCATGTAGATGTAGTTTTCATCAATCTCATTTATATTTTGATTTCCTGTGGTAATTCATTCTATTCCTATGTGATATGATTTCCGGTGTTTCTTGTTTAATTCATGTTCTGTCTGGTATCACTATTGACTGGTCCTTGCGAAGCATGGTCATGATGGATAATGTGACATATGAAAACAGCAAAACTAGACTTTTAAACCAAACTGCTAAAATGCTGGGCTTCATCATATTCATTGCATGTTCGTGGCAATTATTATGTATGAATTAACCCATAAAAATTCACAGTATTTATGTATTTTCCTATTCTTCCCGTTTCACGATTCAAATACTACTCAGACACATTTTTGCAGCAGAATAAGCATAATTCTAAATCAGTGAAGTGCATTATAAAATGTGCTACGCTTTGATTACAAAAAGTTCATTTCACTGTAATGTTGTCATGTTTCCAAAGAAACAAATCACACATTCACAATCTGTGATACTTCTAACAACTTTTTGTTTTTCAATCGTATCATATATCAATATCTATATTTGTTTAGCTAATAAATGTCACTAGCATTTCTAGCCCAAGACCATGAAGACCTAAAGCACTATAAACAAATTCATTTTTCCCCAGGATACGACATTCTGATGACGCATTCTACACACAAGAATATTAAAACACATTTTGTCAGATCTACCAAAACTGAGTACATGGCTTGACACTTGTTTCATTTTTTAAAAATTCATCCATCAGATTTCGAGTTCTAAAAAATTGAATCCCTTCCAGGGATTCAAACATATCATTACAGCGTTTTGTTTTTACATCGGGAAGGCGATTTTACAGAACATCCAAAATGAATCTTACTCCTCCTTTCGGAACTTCGAACCCCCCCCCCCCCCAAAAAAAAAAAAAAAAAAAAAACATGAAGCCTCAAGATCTCAGGTAAAATTATTCACAAAGTTGAAACAGTATGGTACCTCAGATAGTAATAAGAAAACTGTGAATCAGGTTATCACAACATTCGCGTTACTAAACGAAGAAGCTTAACAGTGCTTTCGGGTG
This sequence comes from Lytechinus pictus, assembly GCF_037042905.1. Classification (NCBI taxonomy): domain Eukaryota; kingdom Metazoa; phylum Echinodermata; class Echinoidea; order Temnopleuroida; family Toxopneustidae; genus Lytechinus; species Lytechinus pictus. Next base: position 19,423,576 of record NC_087257.1, read on the forward strand.
TGATGTCACAGAAATTCAATCTTTGACGTGTTTGGAAAGCCAGAAGTTCCTCCCAAATGATAAAGGGTCCCTCGATCCATGTTATTGAAGATATTCTACCCAATTGAGAGTAGAACGGTCAACAACTGTGGGTATTTTTTCGTTCGCTTATCATGTGAAAAATCACTAACTTAGGAAACAACGCCTAACAACTTAGACTCCATATGCAAGAACTGTTTTTCTTTTCATTCATTCCATTTCTTTTTCATTTTCAACGTATTAAGAAGGACCATCAAAAAACAAGAGCAGTTAAACAATAGAAGCTGACAAAGTGTTTTAATTAGCACGATGTTCACTTTTCTTAAAATATTACATTACAAGGAAAGTGTTGAACCTGTTGACGTGATATTATACTCAATAGATGAAATCGTTTCCCCCGTAAAGCTCTTGTTGAAAAGGCCTATTTCATCGAGGAAACGAAAAAGTTTTATAATACATACTCGATTATTGTTATGCACTTTGAAATGCTTCTCGCGTCTATTATTTTCATATTTATTCTTAATAAACATTTAATGTCTCTTTTTTTTCTTCAAATAAACCCGATAAGAAATCCAGTGTTTTCTATTGATTTTAATTTTCATTCATGACGTGGGTACATAGTGCAGCTCAACAAAATGAATTACTTTGACAAACATTAGGGAATAAAATATGTTCATGACGATATATGCATTAACATGATAAAGGAATGCAATGTCCCTTTCGTAGTTATGCTTGAGGTATATACTAGAAACGTTCCCAACGGACGATACCCTGGTATTAACTACCGCCATCGGAACATACCCTGGGAGTGATTACCACGGGGTTGGGAGTGGTATGTGAGGAAGGAGGAGCTAGCTTAACGCCCTGACGAGTAAATGCTCATTTTTTATTCACTGAGGATTCACTTACTTTACCCAAAGATCTCACCTCTGTGCCAACGGGGGCAATTACTCTCCTGGGATCGGAGTTGTACGTTTGCGGAACAATTTTACACCCTCCTAGCTTACAAAGAGGTCCGTTTAAAGAGTGAGGTGATGGCGCTTTACAAGTGGAGTGGATACATAGACACGCATGATGGGAAAGGAGAGGGAGGTGGAAATGAGTAGCAGAAAGTGCAGAATATTGCGTTCACAATGGGGAATGATACAGAGAGAGAAATGGAAAGAGGGATAGATAGAGAGAGAGAGAAATAGAGGACGAGAGAGAGGAGAGAGAGGGGGGATAGGGAGAGAGGGAGATTAGACAGAGAGAAGAGATATACATTCAGGCAGAGATATGGACAAGGTGGAGAAAGCAGAAAAGAAAGCGAAAGCTTAATGAAGGAACAATTGATAGATAGATGAATGGATGGCTAGAAGGTAGATGGGGAGAAAAGAGACGCCAATTTAACAGATAATGTAGATACATGCAAATGGCTGGTAGAAAATGGGTACATGAAGATAAGGGGGGGGGGGCAAAATCTAGCGAGATGTGATATAAAAAGAGAAAGAAACGGCTTCATGCTGTCTTGCGTGGACAAATGGATGTGTCATGAGAGAGACATAGGGGGTGTTGCATGAATATATTTGCAATCAATCGCAAATATTCTGTTGCAATTTTACAGTTGATTGATCACTTTTAACCTTAGCAAATCGGATTACACTCCGTGTTTCATGGAGCAGTTTTAGCAATCAATCGCAAATTTGCAATTAATTGCATGGCATATGCTTGATCTCGGGAACGAAAATAGACTTGCAATTGATCGCAAGTTTCTTGCAACGCCCCATTAGACACATGCGCATATACACACGCACCCCAAACACACGCACGCACGCACACACCCTCACATAAAAAGATAGAGGGATGATGGAAGGATATAAGGATATAATTCCAGATCAGTACGTTAGCATTGTCACTCGATTAACACGAATTTATTCGAGGGAGATAAGGAAGAAAATAGGTAATTTAAACATACATTTATTTTCAGGGCAGTTTGCTTGGTATTTACATCTTAGTATCCTTGCCGGAAAGAAGAAAATACAGAGCCTCCACTCAAAAAACCTTCTTCGAACAAAACATTATTTCTTCGATGAATAAAGTAAAGGAACGGGAAACTGATTTACTTTTACTCATTCGGCATTATAGTCGAACATCCTGCACATCGGAAACTGTTGTTGAGTACAAATTGCTTGGCAATTCGGCAAATGCAGCGACAGAACATTCCTGTACTTTCATATGAAAGTTGCTACCTTATATTCATTATTGATCCGAATGCTATCGACACCGTGCTTCATGAGCGATGTCGAGTCAAAGGGTGTTTTGTTTATGGTGTAATGATAGTCCCAGTGCGCATTGCATGAACTTGCAATCATGTGAAGGTCTCCTAATCAGTCGTTAGTCGTTAGATTAAAAATAAAATTGCATTTGATTCCTTGCTTGCAGTTTGCGAATGGGGGTAAAAGCTAATGTATCAGTTTGCTATGGTTGAATACAATCGAATGAAAATGGGGGTTTTGGAACACATGCATGTCAAATCTCGACATAGGTTTAGAATACAAAACGATAAAGCTTTATATATAATTTTTTTTTTCGAATTTATAATGCATGTTTACTCTTTAAGGTTTAAATATTCTTGCTTACATTACCCAGGTTGTCCTGTTCAAACAAAAAGACTTCAAACAATGCTTTAGATTTTTAAAAGGGTTCTAACGATGATGGACGCTGAGGAATTTTTAAAGAACGGGAGCGAAATGTTAAGAGTTGTTTTTTCTCTCCACCACAACTTTATTACAAATACAATGATTGTAATAGAATGTTGGATATGTTCCCGCTGAAGGATTTAGGCCAACGGGAAGATAAACAAAGATATCGAACATATAATGAGAGATCCCAGCTAACTTGACACTTGATACAGGTGTACAGTTTCACCGAAGGGATGAATGTGGCGTCTTTACCGGGAAAGTTATTAGGTGTTTTTTTTGTCGTTTCTTCTGGGTTTTTTTTGTGTGTGTTTTTTCTTTTCTTTTTTAAGGGGTGGGGGGGGGGGCTTTAAAAGGAAATTTTGTTATTACGGTTGTAGTAATGTAGTGCTTATGAATCGAGTATTTACACTGTTAGAATAAACAGAAGATTTTACAGAAGAAGAATTAAAAAACATATTTTAAGAAATAACAAAATCACTCTGTAGGTTTATTGTTATAACAGAAAAGATTTTTTACAATTTTTCGACAATTTTACAGGACAGGTCTGTTAAAAAAAATGGAAAACAGTTTATTGCAATATATTTGTAAAGTTACATACACCAAATACCAATTTTCTGAAATTTTACACAAATGCATGTAAGATTACACAGTGCAGTAAGATTACAGGTGTACTCCAGACTCTGCTGCAGAATTTTTTTAAAGCAGAAATTTTCTAACAGTGTATGGTTTAAAATCTTAGGGTATAAATGGGCCATTTATGTTACCAAACTTAAAAGCGCCAAAACGTACATTAAATGCGCATTGTAGACACTCGAAATGCTTATTATTTTGTGCAATGATGATACAGAGGTATTCCGGGCTAAAAATATAAATTGTTTAAAAATAAGTAAATTCAGAAAGCAGAGTGCTAAAAATTTCATCAAAATCTGATGACAAATAGCCCAGTCATTGAATCTTAAAGTTTAGCAATATTTTGTGAAGTTATATGCACGTCGTCACAAACATGATGAATATAAGGTGGGCTGAAACTGTAATACGTCTCCACTTTCATTTTCTTATGTTATTATATGAAATAATAATTTTTTCATTTTTCAGACATATGTTCTCCTTCATAATGAAATAAGATGCAGTATTGAACATCTAATACAATAAATCAGCAAAGAGAGACAGGGATGGAGAGGGAGAGAGAGAGAGAAAGGGGAAAGAACAAGGATTCAAAAGAGAGAGAGACACAAGAAGGGAGGGAGACAGAAAGAGAGAGAGTGTGTGTGTGTGAGGATGTGTGTGTGTGTGTGTGAGAGACAGAGGGGGGTGGGGGCTGGATAAAACCACTATAGGTTGTGCTAATTATAATTACACTTTACGACCATGACGGTGAGAATAAGTATGATTCGCATCTCGTTCATGTTGTTCATTGGATTCTTTATATCACATGTATTATATAATATTACCAATATAACTCTTGAGTAGCTGCAATTTTCTGATAAAAAAATAATCCATAGCGCAGTAAGGGCAGTAGAAACTAGTTATTCATTAATCCTTTTAAATCACCAATCAGTGAATGCGTTATATCCATGCGTCAGACCTGCCACAATTATGTAGAAACAATAGAATAATTATAAAACAATTATATACCTTTTGTTTGACGTCATGATGTAATCATGAGATTGTTAGTTGTTTATGATCACCATACGTGAATACCATTCTACCGATTCCAAACTTCCCCAACAATTGTTTTACAATTATTGATCGTGTTTGAACATCCCAGTAAGATCCCAATATTTGTTCTTGTTTGAAATTGACAGTTACTGTAGACCTTTGTTACTATTCTGAAAAAAAAAATATTTCAAAATCTTGCGCATGCAACCGATGATCGATTGTGATTATATTTTTAGTAAAAAATTTTAGTAAAAATTATGTACGTAAGGGAAAACTTTGTTCCATGTTCTTTCTTTTTGTTTGCTTGTCAAAGTTTTCCTGCACATGCCCCCCCCCCCCATTTCTAAAAATCATGGACCCGCCCCTGATAAATCGGATAAGATAAGTTGGAGTAAGGTAACATAATAAAATGGTGAAATACTTTTTTTTTACTAAAGAAGAGAGAGAGAGATGAAATGTCCACTTAACCATAATGATTACATTTTAACGGACATTATTGGATGATCTTCTCAAAGAGTTTTTTTTTATTGTTTATATTCAATCATACTCATGCTGCAAAATGAATTACACCCTTGTTTTTTTAAAAAGTTTATTGTGAGATCTCTGGCGTACAGATGGGGTGCCGCTTCGGACTACGCCCACGCCCCCCCCCCCCCCCAAAAAAAAAAGACTAGGACAAACAAATATAAAATAGATAAAAAATATAAGAAATAAAAAGAGGTGAAGTATAATATTATTCACTGAAATCTATGCATTTTTTAAAATTTCCTATGAAAAAAAAAGGAAATGTTGCCTCATTCGCCATGTTTGGATCCCTGAAATTTCTGGCTTATTACGCCATAATGGGAGGCATATCGAACAATTTTTCTCGAGTAAAATGTGCTCCCACGTGGATGATATATCGGGATTTTCAAAAATGAGAATGTCCTTTTGCGGAATGTGATCACACAGTCTAGTGTTCCATCTAAAGGCTATATAAAGATATCGATATTCATAATTCTCCTTTTGATAAGAAAAAAAATGAATTGGTTTGTATACCATTTCTTTCTAAAGAGGACTTTCAGTAGTCGTTGGTATTGTTAATTGCCAACGAACTTGCAGTTTATACAAGTATTTAGTAAACACAACACATGACCAACGAAAACTTCATTACAATTCCTAATGAGCACCATGATCGTGACTTCGCCTGCTCCAAAGTGTGACCATTGTGACGTTAGTCCTGTTTTGATCATTGGTGTGAAACAAACCCATCTGAAATAAATGTCGTCTGCTAAATACGTAGCGTTAATAAGGGGAAAATATAGCATCATAAATCATTAGGTCTACTATATAAACAAAATTATTTTTCGGATACGTGGGCCTATCCCTCAGTTGCTATTTTGCTTTCTTTGCTACGAGCTGCAACAAAAAAACGAACTCAGAGCAGCGACGTATTTTTGATAGGTTTGAATTGCAGCGTGTTTTGTTTCCTCCATCTTCCAGTTTATAATAACCCAAATGTAAAGTTTTAATCTTCGTTTTTCGCTAATCGAAAGCTATCGGACCGATTGCTGTCTAACGCGACACCAATATAAAGGCTAATTCAAGTTCATATTAGATACTGCACGGTTGATGTTACAACATAATCAAAGAAGAATTGGTCAAAACAGCAGTCAATGTAGTCCCAAAGCGACATACAGTCACACTTGGGAGAGAGAAATCTTGCCAATTTGTAGCTATTTAGCCTTGAAGACTAGACTTGGAGTACTAGGGTTACAAAAAACAACTATTGTTTTGAATGTTCGGCTATGTCTTGCGATGGATTGCAAGAGGATTCCTATCTAACTCAAGGGATACTCTAAAAAAAATATTCAAGGTGAGTGGTATTTACTCTGCGCGGAGAACAAACTTGGTTAGCATATTTCAAGGCCAGATTTAACCATCGGACTGTCCGACAGGTTTTGAAGGTACAGTGATTTTAAGAGATTCGTTCCTTATTACTTTCAATCTAATCTTTCTAAAACTAATCAGAACATTGGATAAAACCTGTAATGATATAATCGTCTCTTTTTGAAAATTATAACACATTAATTCCGTGTGGTATCACGACTGAGTTGTTTTTAATGAACTTCAGTTTGTCCCCCCCCAAAAAAAAAAAAAAAAAAAATCACATTTCCAAGAGCTATTCTCAACAGTGTTTATATAAGTGAGCAATATCTGTTCAGTATGAAGTTCTGGTATACTCTTAGAGTTTATCTTCATCAGCTGAGGCGGGTTTTCATTCAATCCCTCTGGTTATTCGGTAAGATGAAAGGAGTACCTATTCTCAATAATCCCCAGTAAACACTACTGTAAGAAGAAGGTAAAGTAGGATTGTCAGTGAGGGCCCTCAGGTTGAGTCCTCCACCTCATATCGTTTGCCTACAAGGTCACGACTGGAATCATCAAGTAACGGTTGGTCACAGGACACCTTCCCTTAATATGGTATCCGCGTGGTTGAAGCAAAGTGAATAATTCCATGGTCGAACTCGAAAGATCGATGTTATTAAGAAACAGTCCACGACACGTTTTAGACGGTTGGACTCCCCTCAAGTCTTTTAGTAGCTCCATGATAGAATCTTGAGAAATGGCTTGAGGGAGAGTCAGTGATTCTATTGTACCGAAAGAAGAAATGCATGTCTCTACTGTTAGTAAGGTACAGTCACATCGACTCTAGACCGACCGAAGCGTTTACGTCATTTCCAATGCCATACCGTGGATTCGGTTGTGACTGTAGCAGCATTCCGATCGGCAGTGGAAATCCTTTTCTTTGACATTGCTTCCTTGTGATCATAGCTGCTATCCAATCTAAAGTGGCTTTAATTAACAACTAATTCAATTTATCTGCCTTCCGAAGGGCGATAACAATACTTCATGCCTGAAAATAGGATTGTTTTCAGCGCCTTTACCGTCCTCGCCATGTAAATTCCTCCTCAGTCACACCGTCGAAACCAACTTTAGACCGACAGAAACTGTGACGGTTTTTTTTTTCCAATCGAGTACCAGCAATCGGTTTGGAATCGATTTTTTTGTTGTGTGAAAGTGACATTACTGCGGCAGCATGATTTTCGATCTAACCGTAAATCTTTATTAGAATAAACGCACACTCCATTAAAGTATTCTTATGATAATTTTTTGAATGTTGCTTCATCTGTTGGTTTTTAGAATGTTATAGTTGCCTACGGAAGTTCTGTGATTTATCAAAAAAACTCTGGCACCAAAAACGTGACACACCAGCTCGCCTTTCTTCTTGATTCCAGTTCGTACACGTCCCTTAATTGATTGATACCCATAGAACAGATCATCCGACACCTTTAAGATATTGATGGATCGGGTGGCGCCAGTTCCAGTTTGTCATCCAAGGTTACTCAAGAAAGGATTCTCTCATGATAAAGGATTCTTTACAAGTTCTATACTTTTCTATCCAATTCATGGCAATGTACCACTGTATGTTGACATTGATTATTTCATTTGGCCTTCAGCGATTACTTTATACACTCTAGCTCCTGGCTAGTGAGAGGTTCTCTGTCGAATCCGTTTCCAGTTTTGTTTTGATAACATCACATCCTTGTTGATTAAAGAGGGCGTTGACCTGTACCCCTAGTACGAACTTTATAAACTTGTAAATCTTCTTTTGTCTCAGGTTATTTATGTTTCTTTCATTCTAATGTAAGCCTGAACTCACATAAAGCATCTTCAGTATCATTTCATTTCAGGCAGTTTCATTTTAAGAAAATACGCAACACATTGTAAAAAAAACAAATGAAAACAATTCTTCAAAATATAAAGGATAGGACGTGACTTAAGCAACAAGTTCAATCTACCGTAATAGCCACATCATAACTAATGTTTGACTTATCATATAAAAATGTCTACCTTGCTATGCTTTTTACAATGAAAACAGTTCTTCAAAATATAGGATAGGACGTGATTTAAGCAACAAGTCCAATCTACCGTAATAGCCACATCAGAAATGATGTTTAACTTATCATATAAAAATGTTTGCCTTGCTATGCTTTTTTTCCTATGCCGTATCTACCACTTACATTTCAAAGATCTCCTGAAAACGAGGTAGCTATTATAATGAAGTATTTGTAATTATGGATACCTTTGTCTCAGTTTTAGCAGTTCTAATTGCAGTAGGCGGAATCTCCCAGAAAGCATTAAAAAAAGTCTTACCCTTTTCCTTTTCGTCAGTTGTATATTTTACAGACATCGATTTTATCATTCTGCTTTGCACTATGCCACATCACTAGGCTTCAAATAGATGTTGCATGAAATCTAATCATAGCCGGTGTTGTTAATGTGGTTTACAAACTCTACAAAGTAGTTTGCTTCACCCTGCCTGGAGAAGATGTGTCATGCAAATGTGTGTGCGCGCGTGGGTGTGTGTAAGTGTGTGTGCGTGCATGAGTGTATTTGTATCATCAATGTGTTATAATAACAGGTCCATATTCATTTCCCTGGTACATTTTTCTGAAATTCATGTGGAATAAAATCAGGTAACTACCCATCATCGTGAACACGACACAAAGAGAAAAATAGAAGGAAAGGGAAGAGAGGAAAAGGACGAGCATAAAAAAGAGATATTGGCAGACACGAACCCACTATTCTCTTCTACAATGCTGCATTCATGCCCTTTGTATAATAAAAGACAATGCAAAGTGGTCGGCTATATGGCAGAGAACAACTTCTAGCCAAGCACGAATACCCAGCTGAGAGCATACCTCTTTAATATGACTTCTAATTGAGTCACAAGTCGTTAGCTTTCCCCTTGACCTCTCCGAATCTTGGAAGTAACAAAATGAAACAAGGACCGTCGCTTGATTACAAACCGCCGGAGCCCGGCTCCACCATGTTTGGGATACGCTGTCGAAATGCAAAACCAATTAGGGGAAATGTTGTTTATGTCATTATCTATTCTGCTACATTAACGTTTTGGATTAGTTTTAATGGAGCTTGAAGGGCCGATGGTGACACTGTAGCTGTGTGGATTATGAGGCGGAACATGACGAACTGAAAATCAGGAAGTTTTTTTTTACCACCGTCACATATTTGGTTATACATGCTCAGGTTCTCCAGAACTACGTTTACAGCATTAACTATATAAGAAAGAGTGACTCTAAATACGTAAGATTAGTTTAATTTTATTTGTATCCCCAGACCTCTCAATAAAATTAATTTCATCAAATGAAGTAAGTCGCCACCATGATAGTATGAATCATTAATGGACGTAGGGGTACTCTTGTGAACAATTACATCACTCAAATTGTCCACCGAGAGCGATACTAATATAAAAATTTGACCTCTAATTGATTCAATAATATTCGAGACTATGCTGGACTTGTTTCGACCTAATCAAATATATTTGTGATTTCAAGTTATATGCTTTCTGTCGAATTTAATTTCCGCATGCAAATTGCATTGTCTCGGAGAAATCCGGTTCAAATGAAATGTGATTGTAAATACAATTTCCCAATCTGTTGTATGATATTTTTACTTTTTTCTTCTTATGTTAAGGAATTCCACTTGTTCACATAAAAAATGAAAACATAAGACTAAGTTAAGCATATTCTTTTCCTTTGATAGTGGAGTTTCAAACTATTCTTTTTAAATTTATGTTTTTTTATTTTATGAACTTTATTTTTTTCCCTTGGACAGATTATCTGGTGAAAATTTGTGACCAGTAAGAATGATGTGACTTGATTATGTCACTGCATAGTTTTGAACGCATCATGGGATTGAAATTTATGTGAATGATGTTGATGATTATGACATTGATGATACTGACTAACGATGTTGTTGTGTGATGATGATCATAATGACGTTGCTCATTTTTTTCCTTCACCTGTTTTTTTAAAGCTCCATTAAAAACTTAATCTCGAAACCAAACACCTGCTTCATTATCTGGCATTTAGCATTTAAGTTTACTACGAGGATCCCAATAAATTATCATCATTGCAACGAGAATACCAGATACCCGATATATAATTATTTAGAATCTATTCGAATGAATCTCACATATAGAAGGCCAGCGACGTCATAATTTGTTCTGTAAAATCTTGGAGTTCATTTAGTGTAGATTAGACACTCGACATCCCCTTTTATTTTATTTTTCTAAAATAAAAATTACAATATATACCTCTTATCAATGATAAACGATAGATTATGGCGCCCATCGCAGGTGGGACAGTGATTGCAAGGGGGTTGGAGGGAACTATGGGTATTTCTAAATTATGTGACAAGCAAAACGTCCTTACGTCGCCTGCAGCCTAGCTGATAACAAGAGGATGGGGGGTTATCATGGGTCTTGCATTATGCAACTGGCATTCATTTGTGAGAAATGATTTTAGGGGGCAACCCAATTATGATAATATAAAGTTCGATGCTGTCGTCGGATGCTGTCATGCTGCAAATATAGTTCGATTTTTAATAGAGTCCATATCTACCGTAGATAACTTTGATGACTTGATAATTATAGTTATGATAACAATGTTATGGATAATTTAACAATTACAAAAATAACCGGATTGATGATGATGGTGAAAATGATGATAGTAATAGTGATGATGATGGTTATATTGATGACGTTACTATAGATGGTAGCGATGTATTGATGACAGTGCTGATATTTGCGAACATTAGTATAATATTCAAAATAATGATACTGACAAGCTGAAAAAATATTAGTGGTAAAAATATGAATTAAAAAAAGACACCATCGTTCATAGTAAGGATAACAGTTTTAATGGTCACTAGATTCAGCATTTTAAAAAATAGTGAATAATGTTCACATCTACCGTAGATCGCGTTTGTAAAATAAAACTGATAATATGCAAACATCAATACCAATAATAATTACAGTGAAACTACTACCTCTACCACTACTATTACTATTATTATTTTTATTATTATTCTACTACTACTACTACTACTAATACTACTAACATCACCACCACCACCATTACTACTAATTCTACTACTACTACTACTACTACTACTACTACTACTACTACTACGGCTACTACTACTATTAATACTAATACTTCCACTACTTCCACTACTATTCCTACGACTACTTCTACTACTCCACTTTCTGCATAGCCCCCCCCCCCTGTTTTTACTACTACTACTACTACTACTGCAACAAATACTACTATTACTACTACTACTTCTTTGTCAAGTTATCTAAATTTAGAACCTGGCGAAAATAGTAATTGTGCTTTACAATCGAATGACATTAGACTTTGTGTTTTCAATCAATTCCTGCTGCCCGTTGATTCTTTTTTGTCGATATGCGTTGATCCTCATTTTCATGCCAGACTTGTAAAGGTAGGCGTATGTTACTCGGAATCTTGTCTGAAGTAAAGCTACAACGCGATACGTGCCATAATACGAGCGAGGTACTAATTTTGTTCAAGCATTTAATCATATATCTCTGTCGAGAGCTACTTCTTCAAGTAGCATGCTCAGGGATGACTTCCACCGTTATGTGCTCTGTTTCGGAGAGAATCCATCTTGTAATTCAAATGCTCCTTCGAGGCTTATCGATATTATTGAATTATGTAAAACGAATGTGACTTACGTGATGACATAGTTCCATTGGGATCTCAGACACATAGTAACTAAGGCTTATTTTAGTCTAGATTTCCGTGTAGGTGTCTGCATTTGCAAGAAAAGTTTTTAATCATTTCTGAGTCATCGTCGTGAATTTACTCAATTAGTTTCATCTGCAATCAACATAAATGATCTATTAGCTGACTATATCAGCTGACTTAAGATATATAACCGATTATTCTTGCCTTTTCGAAACTAGTTTATTTAACTAATTTGATATTATCCATGCCTTCGATCGTTTATTTTGAGTAAATAATCAAGATAGTTTATACGAATTTTGCGTATATATGCCAAATGGAGATTTATTTTTCACTCATCTTGTGCATATCTTTTTGGATTCCTGTATATGAATGGCACCGATGACGGGCTCTTGTATATTCAATAATTTGCCCATGTGCGACTCACTTTGATCAAGAGATGAACCTAGGCCCTTCCTCTCATTCAATTTCAAAGTAGGACGAAAGTTACAGAGTTGCGGAACTCCGGATCCAGCACACTTCATAATCTTGAGCGTCACATGCAGTGTTATTTGACTGCAGAGACAGAACGATAACCAAGAAATGCCACCTCGTTTCCTGGATGGAACCTTCTTTCAACAAGCCACCCCCTTTTGCCCGAGATTTGGTAATGATAAATCTTGACATCCATTGATGTATTGCGCATCAACTGGTATTTTAATAGGTCCCGCTGACAACTCAATTTAGCATGTTCCCCCATCAAAATCCGCTCTTCCATTAACAGCCTCCCTAGCATCGCTATAATACGTTGTTTTCCTAGTCAGTCCTGCCAAATCCACGGACTTACCACTGCTAAGGAATGGGATTATGCTCTAATGTGCACTCTGTGCAGTCAAGCTCAACAACTCGTGCCATATCATGTAACCTTGGAATTTCACTGTAATCTCCATGTCACAAATCAGGACTGACGTTACCTTTTTTAAAAATGAACTACTTCTGAAGTGGAGTAAAATGGAATGTGATTTGAGTGTCTCGAAGAAAAATATACTATTTCTCAAATAGGTTTCCATTGTGCATCAGACTTATTTTATGATATCAGCTTTTGCTGTTATTGAACTGATTGTTCGAAATGTTTTTCGAGTTAGTGAATCATGTTAAGAAATGTATGTTCATTTCATATTTGAACGTAACGATAGATCTGTATATGAATCTATTATTGTTCTTAATTTCAAATAATTCAATCGTACACATGAATATAGATGATTTAAATGTAACATGTGTCAGCCTTTATAAAAGATTCATTGATGCCTGACTCACATATACCATACCAAACATATGCAACATGTAAGCTGTGTGAGATGGAGTCTTGATAACAACGATTACACATTTTTTTTTTTAATCTATGAAACTGTATACCGTTCTCTTTAATTGATTTGACAAAAACAGCTTGAGAAAAGATGTGCAGGAGTACAAGCGATCGACTTGATCGTACTTGATTTAGCAATTGTGAGTTTTCGCACCACCCCGCTTAACGATTTCAAGAACACAGCAAATGTATTTGGAATCACAATGAATAGCTGAGAGGCCTTGTCGAAAATTGGTGAACCGGAACAGCAGATCGTCCACAGTTTCGGAGCTGAAAAAAAATTGCGAACATATCGTTTGTCAAGACTCCAAGACGAAACAAGACGAAATTTTAATCCAAGTTCCACTAAAGACCTCATTGTCATGAAGGGCACTTGACAATATATTCTCTATGTTCCGAATTCGTCTTGCGTCGTATAAGAACGAGTATCGCCGTGATAGCAAGCCAAACAAACCTATTAAACCTCACCTCTAACCTTGATAGATCGGGTGCTCAATCCATGTTTTGACATCAGTGAACCCTGAAGTACATTAAGCCACTTAATCCTTCTCACGTGTCTTGTATCCTTTACAATATCATAAGCAAAAAGAAGATCATGCTATCCTTCTACAAACATCACCAGATAGCTTAAGTTGCCAGTGCGTCGCCGGTATATCGCATCGTCTAATTGAATATCAATGGCGTTACTTGACCTCATTTTTTTTCTCTTTCACACAGATCGTGGAGAGTAGACGGTTTCGCGCCATTCTTGTAACTCCTCTTTCAGTCGCGCAAGGCTTTGATCGTCTTCCTGAGGAGAGAGAAAACTAAGAGAAGGATCCTTTGCTTTTTTTGTAACAATAATCATCGGAAATTTGCACCGTTTACTTCATTAAAGTGATGCAACCGTTGATTCGTTTGGGACAAGGCGTTTGAATTCATTTACCGACTTTCGTAAAGATAGAGCCAACAGGACACTATTAAGCTCAGCTAAACAGGTATGATTCAGTCGATTTCTTCTTTTCACTCTTATATTAAATGTGATATGGAATACTGATTGATAGTCGTATAAAAAAAATCATTGCAAATAATCATTCAATATCACGTGTCGTTGACTTTATTTTCAGAGTTGCAAAAAGAAGTAATAAAGCGCTACACCGAAAATCGAAGTGCAAATGTATTTTGAACCAATCACAGTAATACAGTAAGGACTTGATCTTCAGTTTTAAGTTGAATTTAACTGCAATAGCGCAATTCGTTCCAGAACTGTCAAACGAATTTATTGGTATTTACGATATTTTCAAGACAGATGCAGCAATGATCAAATTAATTTATATTTCAGTGACGATAATTGGATTTTCTCGCTGCTTGAATGTATAGATATGTTTGCTAATACCCATTCCCTCTAGGCTCCCATGGGCAAAACAAATTGAATTAACTCAGAAGATATGAAAGAGGTGCAGTTTCGTGTTGGAAGAAAATGTCTCTTTTTATTTATTTATTTTTGTATTTTTCTTTTCGGTGATGTTTCAAAACATCAAAGCATTTAAATAAAACAGTGATTATTGACATATCCAGTATTGTCTAAATTGATGACAACGATGGTGTATCTGTTTGTTTTTTAATCAACTTTCTTTTTCCATACTCACATTATTGTCCAAACGAAAAATAAAATTCTTACAACATGTTTAAACGTTTGAAAGACATCATGTCCAAAGAGTAACCACGGTTTAAGCCCACTACGCTACAGATAAGTCAGATCTGTAACCAAGCGTTTGAAAAAAAAGAGAAATAACAAACTTTCCTGAGTAAGTATACTTAAGTGCTTATTATTGAAAGTGAGCAAAATTTGACCATGATTTATTTATTTAACAGAAGATGGTACGATCATACTTTGATAAATCCAATGACTTTTAAATAATCATTTCGTAAGTGTTTTATAATTGATTTTACATTTCACTGCCTTGGAGAAATTCATTTATAAGTAGGCCACATCTGATGACATTCTAATTCCTGCTGAGAATTATCAGCAGGAGATCATTAGGTGACGGAATAAATACATTAGAACAATTAGCAAGGAACAGAAAATGCATTCCGCGCCTTTCCGGTCGAGCGATCTACTCAATACTTTTAAAGGACAAACTGTATCAGTTATTTGGCAATGATTTTCTTAATTGGATGCTACAATTAGGAGAGCTGCAGTATTACCTTATTATAGAGATTGGAAGTAAGACATGTTTTTTTTGGTGTCATTAGTTATCTTATTCATTTTCTTAAAAGTTTGCTCGATCAATGTGACCCCAGTTTTATGCTTTTATATCAAATTACTCCACTTGAACTACATGTATATAGAATAATATATTGACGGGGAAATTGCAATTCTTTTCTCGATCGTATTGTGCAAATAGGTTCGGCATGCCCGATAGACATGGAAATTATGGAGACAGAGGTTTCCTCATTTTTTTGTTTGGGGGGGGGGTTATACTGGATAATAAGAAATTTAGAACAAAATGTCGAAAATTAATTGGATCTCACTAGATAATTGGATATAGGATTTCAAAAAATAATAAACTATACAACTAGAAAGAAGTAAAATCCATACAAAGTTGAAAAGCGGTAACGAAATTCATCCAACCAAGTGAAGCGTTTCAGCTAGAGAAGTGGTAACAGTCACATCTTGGATACCGATTCCAGACCGATCAAATATATTATGATGTTTCCTATGGCGTACCATTGGTCGGTTTTTACATACACTGCAAAAACCCCGGTGTTGATTTAACACCAGCCCGGAATCTATATATGTCTACACCAGAGAAGTATTGAAGCAACACCAGTTTGGAATCACACCGATGCTGTTTTAATACTAATTGGTGTTGTATCTGGTGTTATAACACTTATCTGGTGTTAGACCAAAACGAAGCTGGTGTTGTTTAACACTTATCTGGTGTTAAATCAACACCGGAGTTTTTGCAGTGTAGGTTTCGTTGGTGTGACCGTAACGGACATTCACGAGCGACACACCGTCTTTAACTCGCAGCTGAAGGCAATTCGGGTCATCTGTGTCATCCGCTTGACATGTAGTGCCTTAGAATATCCCATCACGTTATCTGTCAGATGTATCGTGACACCCCCAAAGTACCCGTGAACTGTGTTGAAGCGCTGGTCGAGTGCGATTACGACGCCGTCGATGTGGTGTGTGTTACACTCACCGAGACCCATCAGAGATGGATTCTTGCTCCCTGCGAACCCGGTAGTCTCCATTTCCCGTCATGGGCATTGTCCCCAACGTTATCAACGATTCATATAAACGACGGCTATATAGAATAAGTTGAGGAATTGGGAAGGTCAGGAATAAAATATAAAAAAGACAAAATCGCCCATCCATTAATGAATTCGGGTCTTTTATTATATCACCGAATCCGGTCATAACTTATTAAATGATGAAAACTAACGAGTGATGTTTGTCATTTTCTTCCTTTCAAATCTAATCCTTCAGAACTGATGTATTTTCTGCTTCAAATAACGATTGGACGGGGAGATTGAAGGGGGGGGGGGGGGGAGTTGGCGAAACAAATACCAAAACTCAATATGTGCCATTGTAAGTGCGAGTGTTCTCTCTGCGCGGCCTGTCGTGCCTGTGCCTTTTCGCCTGTTTGCAGTGACTGTATGACTTAATTTCTATTTATTAGGAATGTTAATTTGAAGTAAAGATAATAATGAAGGCATAAAAATACATAAAAGCTAGGACTCAAGACCTGAAATATTAGGTACACCAGTTACTAGAACAAAATTAAAATACCATGCAATGTAATGTATTGCAATCAAAGTATCAGTCAAGGGGTGTAACATAAATGTAAGATAAACGTATTATAGCTACCATCAATTTTAATTTGTTTTATTGTAAATTCCATAATACCGGTAAAACAAACTGACAATTACATTGACATTTCAGATTTATTCTTGATCAAACATTTCAAAAACAGTAAAACAAATAAAAAAGAAGAAAACTTCTCTTAAATTGCGCCTCGATCGAAGTGTTACATGTATGCGTGGAGTACGTACAATACGATACAATCGGTCTCGAGTAGGGTATATGACTTTGCACTCTTCGGCTGGCATCAAGCGACATAAAATCTTGGTAAAGCGTGAGAATATGATCGTCTGGCATGTATCAGCCACCAGCCGTCTCTCAAAAGGAAAAAAGAACTAATCCAATCAAAATTTTTCATTGTGGCAGCTGAGCTCGGACGCACACAGACAACATCAAAAGAACTTTTTTCTGATACACCCTCGATATCACAGGAAAATGCGACACGGCGCATGTTACTTGATTCCAGGAAGAAACATCAAGGGGTGTTTTGGATTGATGCCGGGATATCGTGAAGGCCAGTGGATAAAGTATCAAGTGTGAATAATGGGGTTCGGGATTCGAATCACACCGTAGCACCAGCGTATTTTCTCATTAATCAATCTACAATCGCGGAAGTGGTTTACGGGACACCATGTGTGAAGTCCTGGAAAGGACTGAGATAAAAGTGGATAAATGTAGAAGTGAAATGAAGAGATGAGAAATTGAGAGTTAGGAAGTAGAGTATCTTCGGGATTAGAGTGTAGTCCTTTATAAAAGGTATGTAAACAACGCTTCTCCATTTCACTTTTACCTCTATTCACTTTTATCTTCATCCTGTTCAGGATTCACACATGGTGTATACCGTAAACCACTTCCGCGATCCTTCATAACATGAATCTAGGACATGCTCATACCACCATGCAAACCTTCAAATGTCACTAATCTATGTCTTCTTACATCCACACAGGTGGTAAAAATTATGGAGTTAGGATGAACAAATTCGATGCAGAAATTAAGCAGATTGGCCCCATATTTTTAACTAAACACTCTCTTTGTCTCTAACAGAAGTTGTGAAACACGTTTGAAACCAATTCCCTTTCAACGTTATCATATGATTAGTAATGGAACTAAGATTTGGTTTTGGCGGGTGTTTTTTATTCTGTCATTTTTTTTTCCAAATTCGATCGAATATCGTGAATGTTCACGCGAACCAGAATGAATTGAATAAGTGTGTTAACTGCGAAGGATTGTGGTTTCTAGTTTGACGGATTTGAATTTCCAGCGATCGGAAATCGTCGTTCTGAATTTGAATTTCAAAGTAGGCTCCTCAAATCCATTAAATCTCTTTTCCATCATCCTCATACTTATTCTCCATTATAATCATCACCTGAAAGTGAATGTGTATCCACATTTCTATTTCCGCTCACGACTTTGCAGAATTTGCGGCGGCGCTTGGATCAAACGAACTCAAACCTAAATCGGGAGGGTTTGTTATTGTTGTTGTTCTTGCCATCCAGGGCAGAACTCAGCATTGCTGAATGAAAATGATATTAATTCACAAGATAGGATTTGGGTTAATGTGTACGAATTTCCATTCAGAGCGAAGAGGTATTAGAGTCATGTATTTATTAGTGAAAAACACTTTTACCTGTATTCCAGTAGCCATATACATTTATGGAAATCATCAGAATACAGATTTGATGAAACAATGCGATGTTTCAGAGGTTGTAGATACGTTTCTTCTTTTTATACTGCCCTGATACTGCGGACTATATATATTTCTATTCAGCTCTAAAACATTTTTTTATATTAAACAAATTATTCATAAATTAGCTCTTGCTACAGAACATCAGGGGCCCGTCTTACAAAGAGCTGCGATTGATCTGATCAATCTCAACTATGGAAAGCCAGCAAAGTCAACATATACAATGCTTGTTTGTTCAAAAGATTTTCTAGATATGAATGTATTTCCATGAATTCATTGATTTCTTGACAATTTGGTGTGTTCTCCTTTGTTTACAAAGGACATTTTGCAAATTTTCTGCACAAAATATTATGGCACTAATGGATTTCCATAGAGTTACGATTGACCGGATCAATCGTAACTCTTCGTAAGACGGGGCCCAGATGTATGACGATATTCAGGCAGGCTTCAAAGAACTCTTTCTTATTCCCTCTGACAGAACTAAACTAAACAAACTTTGTCGTGAGTGGGAACCGCACGCCTCACATTTATATTGAATCTGTTCGGGCTGAAAGGACGAAAAAAAATCACATATTGATTAAATCCCTTATGATTCGAACAAATAAACAACTCCACTCGAATGATGCGCATAAACAAATAATCACTTATATAGATTTCCGAACTCACATGAGAGATTATCCTCTCAAATGAATTTCAATTCTCATGAAGTTACTTTCTTTCTTGGTCAAGGACAATCGATGTACATTAATCTAGTCAATCTGAGTTTCAACTTTGAAAGTAACATGATTTAATACAAAAAAAAAGATAAACAAGTGTCTTTAAACAAGAGACAATAAAAGTATATCACACGCCACAGAGCATGTCGAATTCGATATGAAAAATGCTGCAGACGTATGGACTAATGAATTGGATTTTGCTCTACGGCTTCAAGCGATTTCCCTGAAAAGTGAAAGTATTTTTTGGCTCACAAATGTGCAAGCAAATATCAGAATTTACACCTGTCAACATTTGTTTAGAAAAAGAATCAAAAGGTCACCGAGTTTTACATGATATACACTGTAGCTTTTAATCAATCATCTTCTGGCCAGGACGTCATAATATCATCTTTGACTAGGCACGTGACACACCTGATGGCTTAATATCATAATGAAATTGTTTCGATTTAAGTTATCTTTTTTGTGATCATTGTGATAGCAAATATACAGTGTCATTCAGTTCAAGTCATGTAAACAGCTCCTTCAGGTGAAATTTATTAAGGATGTTTATAAACGTCTTCACCTATAATAACCCATAATTCGCAAGTTAGAAAAGGGTATTTTTATGAAAAAATGTCATTATCTGATCATCTTTAATATATTTTTATAACACCAAATATTGTAAGGTAGAAAATAATTTAAATAAAATACTAACATAGTTATAAGTGAGTTATAAAATTTGGTCGCTTTATCGTGATTCAGTTCGACTCCATGGATATCCCCAACAACTTGATTACTGGCATGGCAGGTGTACCGCGTACCTACTTTTAAGGAAGTTATGGAAATCGGGGGAGGGCATCCACTTCTCCTTGGTGCATGTTATAAGTCTTCCTTAATTATCTGATCGGTTGCTCTCATATTCATAACATAATCAATCATTGCTTAAATGAAAAAAAAAATCATTTTCTAACCTCTTGAAAATGTGCATTGAACAAATTATACACACAATTGCCGCATTCCCAAATGTATTAACTTTATCCCAACATTCGTCATATTCGTCGAAAAAAATACTTGAAACCCATTTTAAAAATCTGAGGATACTTGTTTAGCAAAGTCCATATGATTTGCTTTCTATATTTCCAGGATGTTTTTTTTTATAAATACTTTAATACCATACTTCTTGGACTGGTGAGGGCATAGCCAGCGGTAGTTTCAGTTTCATTTTGTTTTCAAGTATTCGAACAAATTTGTCCCAAGTCGTATTCACCCCCCCCCCCAAAAAAAAAAAAAAAAAAAAAAAAATTGATAGCGAAGAAGAAGTTGAAACGGTCGGGTGTCGCTCTAAAGGTAACCAGCCGCTCAACATTTGAACTTCATCAGTTGATACGTCATCTCAAGTTTGACACGCTTCTCTTCATTCTTTGAGACAGTGATTTCCCTCGATGCATTGCATTATTGCTCATAACCCATTCATTCATTAGAAAAAGGAAATGGACGGGTTAAGACGCAGGCAGAAAATTGAAATTCCATAATAGAAATGTACTAGATGGATTTTCAATTTTGTCCACTTTTGTCAGTTTGCACTCTCAGACAATCTAATCAGCTTTGAATTCCTTTTTCTTTTTTTTTCAGGGGCACTTGAAAAAGAATTTAATATTTAGCAAAACTTTGACATAACATTAGAAACATGTTAAAAGATAATGATAAGACTGTTGTCAAATTGAGTTTTTTGGTATTTCTTCACTGTAAAAAACGAAGTGCTAATTTATCACTTACAGTGCTTGTATAGTGACTGCACTACTAGTGCTGATTTTCTAGTTCAAATTTAAACTAGAAAATCAGTACTCGTAGTTGAAGTCAATATATAAGCACTGTAAGTGCTGAATTAGCACATCATTTTTACAGTGTTAAAGGAATTAATAGTGACCTAATTATATCATTGGTACATAATGGTTTGTTAGAGTCTTTATTTCTTTAAAGATATAACCGAATTTTATATTTTACCTTATTTGAAATTTGCCTATTTTTTTACCTTAGTTTACTTCACTTTAATATGACGATTTTTTCCTTCATATTGTACTATTATACAAATAATTAATGTTTATGAGTGCAATGGACAGAATACTTCATGAGGTGAAAGATGAAATGATCCATTCAACGAGGCGTAGCCGAGTTGAATGGATCATTATTTCTTATATAACTCAAACGAAGATTCTTGCCATTTGATTGGTTGAATGGTGTTCAATACTTGGTCCATTCTTTACTGCGTGCATTTTGTAATTTTCCATTGCACGGTGACCGTGCATTTTTATTTTTCCATTGCACGGTACGCTAGCGCTCCCTCAGTATAATCATGTGTATGTCTACTTACCTTCTCATGTATGTGTGTGTGTGTGTGTGTTTGCGCGCAGATCAAACTGACTGTGCGCACTCGACTCAGATCCATATCCATGAAGCAATGCGCGTCACAAAACAATTAAAGCTGTCGATACATGAAAGAATCCACCGTAGGCCGACTAGCAATTATCAGAGAAAAAGTGTTGCTGGAAATAGGCCAACCTAATCTTTATATATTTTATTTCCTTTTTTACATTTTTAAAAACTTTGTAACTTATATGAGTTATATAAAACAAATAATGAATGTAAATATTTGTGCAATGGAAAGAATATTTACATTCGATGAAAGATTAAAAGTTCCATTCAACTTGGCTACGCCTCGTTGAATGGAACTTTTCATCTTTCATCTCATGAAAATATTCTTCCCATTGCACGCATACACATGCATTATTTGTATAATCTTTCACCGAATGAAGTATCCTGTCCATTGCACGAATGAAAAAAACATTCATCATTTGGTTTATATGACACCTAAAAAAATATTTTCTTCGATATGAAATTCATGAATTTCGATGCAAAACATGCTCATGCAGTGCGAGTTCGGTCTGTTGATTGTTACGTCATTACAACATGCGCACTGCTGGTGCATGAGCTGCAGTCTCGGTGCGCGAGTGCAATTGACAAAATCGTATGGATCCAAAATTGCACGATGAATGGATGACGTCATTGCAAAATGGGCTGAATGAACGATATCAAACAACCAATCAAATCACAAGGATCTATCTAGGTGTCATATAAAAGGTAATTATGTCATGTACAGTGGTGCTAGAAAGTTAGGAACCCAACCACAAAATACATCCAATGATGCACTGTTTAAAAAAACCCTGATTTTACAGACAAAAAGAAGATTTTGCAGAAAGCAATAACATAATCATTCTGTAAACTCATAAAACAGGAATTTTTCTGCAATTTAACAGAACAGGCCTGTTTAAAAGGGGGAAGGGTGTTTTATCTAAGGAAATTTGTAAGTTTCCATACACCAAATACCAATTTCCTGTAATTGTACATGATATAATGTAACATTACGCAATCTGGTAAGATTACAGGTGTTCTCGAGACTCTGCTGCAGGAACTTCTTTTATTTTAAGGATACATTTTCTAACAGTGTGCTGAGTGTTGAATGTAGACAACAACACTATAATGTTTGGCCAGACCAAAAAAGCAAACTTTATTGAATGAAATATTTATCGCCTGACTCCACAATAAGATATATAGAACATGACAGAACTTGAACATTTTTATATTTGTTGATTTTCTGGTGGGGAGGGGTGGGGGTCACTAACTTTCTAGCACCATTGTACATGTACTTTCACTAAGGAATGGGTATATTTCATTATCGTCATATCAAATGAGTCCGATCGTGTTTCTTATTTTTCTCACTATTTTACATTTCGGACCCTTCCGGTGTAGTAGAGGTATAGCATTTCTCATTAATAAATGATGATAGGCTAGGCTATTACCAAACTAAACATCAATCATTCATGAAACTGAACTCTAAGATTTTTCATAAAGAGGTCTGTCCACGGAAATTATTCCCTGTGGTGCCGGAATCAGATTGCACCTCATTTGTCATATTTTATAATATATTCAGGATTCACTCTGATGGAGTTATCAGGGGGGATGAGACGAATTAGCAACAGTCGATGTATCTCCTTTCTAGGTAAATCCTTTAAGCGTTTTTAATCTTGGACTATAAAATAAAAATCTGCATAGCGCTTCGATCATTCTCCCCACGTGTCAAATTCCATACGCCTTGTGATTGTAAAATATATAATGCATGAAATTTGTATAGAGAGATTAAAAGACGAGGATCGAATTATTTACAGACGATTTCTTACATCTCAACCTAAAATTTGATGCTCTTTATATCCAAAACATTTTAATTGCTTGCTCGGAGGCACCGTATCAATCATTATGCACCAAATGACCTATACCTGTCTAAGATTGTAAGCTACCCTAAAGTTTTAGAAATCAGGGAAATATCAAGACATTGCCTCAGGATTTTGGTTAAAAATAAATTATAAATTATATGTTTTCCATCTGATTCAAGTGTACATGTCAAGGGTATGATAGACCATAACGGTGATTGATCGTAATGGATCAGTGACGGATTAAAGATTGACCAATCAGTTGCCCATATGAGGCAAATTTTTCTTTAACCCCCCCCCCCCCCCACCTACTAAGGGTTAAATATTTCCCGGCCATAACTGTCACTCTTTATAAAAAAAAGCAATGGGAAAGAAAAGGGTCAAATATAGGCACACTTTTCCACTACGCCTCCTCGAGCCACAATTGCCTTGGAGTTTGATTCACCATACTTGCAAAATGTCTTTCTGTATAATTATGTATTTTAAAAGTGTATCATGTGGTGAAGGGCCCCACCCTTCGGAAAAAAACCTCTCATTTATATTTAAAGGTATCATTGTATTTTCAACTTCTACATTATCCCCTCTTGATCATTAGCGTATGAGGGGATTTACTCCCTCTCACCATGGATCCTTAAGTTCACACCTAGTTATCAACAATGCATATAGCATTTCCATTTATTTTAAAGCAGGTAAAAGAGCATTGTAGATTAAATGCCTTGCTCACGGGCATAGCTGCCGCGGCCGAGGATCGAACCCCGGACTATTTTCATGCGTAGTCAGGCGCCTTAGACCACTCGGCCACGGCACCTCCACATGGATCCTACTGCTCTTACCTGCATTTTCCGCAACACGCAAGCAATCAGCCATCCTATGGGAAACCACCAAATCCACCATCACGGCGTGCAGACGATAGCATTATCTATATGGTTTAAGAGACCCGGAGGCCATTTCATAAAGCTGTTCGTAAATTAAGAGCGACTTTAAGAACGACTGGTGAAACCATCTTACGCGCTAAACCATCGCCAATTCAATACCATTTACCACAGGAAAGGATCACCAGTCGTTCTTAAAGTTACTCTTAACTTACGAACAGCTTTATGAAACACCCACCAGTGTTGATTAGACAAAAAGAAGGTGACTTCATTTTTTTTTCAATGGAAAATGGGGCATCTCGTGGGGAAAAGAATATTACAAAAGATATGGATTAGACTCCCGTCGACTGTCGATCTTCCATAATGGGAGACAGCCACTGAGGGAAACGAACTCATATTTCTCTTTTAAAGATTTCTTCCGGTGAGATGATTTTCTTAGCCTTGAACTGGTTTATAGTGAGTTTTCAATAAATCATTACCGTAGAGAATAGGATGCATCAGAAATAAGAAGGCCGACTCAGTAATTATGAATGTAAAATGGTTTGTATATTCTGCAGTTAAAATCAAGTATAGGCTACACCAGGGGCCTGTCTTACAAAATAATAGTTGCGATAGATTCGATCAATCGCAACTATGGAAAGCCAGCAAAGTCCCCATATACAATGCATGTTTGCTCAATTTTTTTCTAGATATGAATGCATATCCATAAGTTCATTGATTTCTTGATAGTTCGGTGCATGTGTTTGCCTTTGTTTACAAGGACATTTTGCACGTTTCCTGTAGAAAAAAATATGACACTGATGGATTTCCATAGAGTTACGATTGATTGGATCAATCATAACTCTTTGTAAGACGGGGCCCGGAAGTCTTGACTTTAGTATGCATCTTATGCGCCGCGACCTGAAGCGGGACTTTCAACCAGTGCCTTTCACGAGGGCATTCGCCTGTAGCATGTCGCACGAAGGATTACAAACGGAAATTCAATGCCTTTCGACAGTGTCCGAATATAGATATACAATTTCATGGATCTACGTGCAGTATACCATCTTCTTGGTTTTCACAAAATTGTACAGACTGACTGATAAAAACGTGAGCGCGCCAAGGGTGCTCTATGAAAATCTCAAGTGTGTTTTATTAGCAAATATGAGGTACCATTGTAGTTTGTAAGTTATTATTATACAAACTAAATTTGGGTTCAATTGTTTCCTCACCAGCCCTTCCTATGCGCAGGCAGGTGCTTATGTTTAGCATGGTAGGCAACTTAAGACCGAAGATGAGAAGAAGCGAGAACTCTCAAAGTTGGTGCCATGTTCTATTACACTAAACACACGCCTACACTACACGTACTCAATCTCTATAAATGAGTCTAAATCTGTCTGCGTTCCATTTTGCATAACGACTTCCGATTAACCCCATAACCATTGTCCGTCGTATTCTCATACTCTTTTCTTCCGAACCATTCCCCAAATGATACCATCATAATCATCTTCCTAATCTCCAATCAGTAAAACAAAAAAAAATCCTCTATCCGTCCATTACTCTCAATCTAAAAACCTTTCTTCCTGAAGAAAATATGAGGAAGATTCTTTGCTCCACTGCAAATCGGTAGTATTGATTTTCTCCTTACCCAGCCAAGATGGATGAGAACGCTCATTAGTTTCCCTTACAGTTGGGCAACAAGATAGGGCTTGCAGGTTTATCTTCCCATTCTTCATCCCATTACAATGATTAATACAAGTGCCATGTCCCTTCAGCGATTCATAAGTCTGATCCAGGTCTGATCGCTATTTGAAAATGTTGAGAGGCGGAGTCATTTCGAAATGTTTATCTTTCCTCGTATTATAAGTGCATGAAACTATGACAATTGCTTACGTGCAAATGGTAAACCCTTTCCAACGAGTGTCACCCCCTGCGCGCAATCGCAGAATATCAAGAAACGACAGGTGTGAGCAGTTTGAAGTACGCTTTTTTCCCCAAATCGATACTTTAATGATGTGCATCAAAAAGTACTAATTGTCCCAAAGAAAACCTCCAGTCTATCCCACGGAATTATAGTGTCATTCATAAACTCCCTACTGTACAAATAAGTGTCGCTTTTGGCAGAGTTTTGATGCCAAAAGACAGTTTGCGGCTTGCCCTTACCTCCTACCTTACCCTGATGGATGCGGCTACATAAAAAAGAAATCCGCCACAGTCAACGAAATCAAACCATCTAATAGCCCGGGCAGTCCGGGGTATCCACATCTCTCACACCTGGAGTCTGACCTAATTTCCAATTTTCGGTACATTTCTTGCCCCAAATGTTGTAATGTCAACCGCTTCGGGGAGAAGCCTCGATTGGCTTTGAATTACCTGGTTCGGGAACAGGTAAGAAAAGGGCAAGGCAATGATCTAGATTGCCTCAATTCAGGCCAAACACCTGTCGGCTTATAGCTTTCTTGGTAGCTTCATTTAATCGTCTTTATCGAAAGAGGAAATCCGAATTTCATTGTATTACGTTCCTCTGTTGAAACGTCTCGATGCTCAGATGTGTTGTTATAACTAAAAACACACTATTGTGGTTGAATAACATACGACGATATAAGTGTTGAATAGAATGTGTGCCTTCGGATATAGCTATACCACTCAAGATAAAAACTTGTTGACATAGAATAATTCGTGTTGTAATAAGAGTTTATCAAAGAAAGTCCATGTATGAATATGCCACTTTAAAGGTTGAAGTGATCTTCATTGATAAAATTACATATAGAGCAAACATATATCACTTGAGGTAATACATATAGATAATCTCATAAATAAGACAAATTATCGCTATTATTGTAATTATCATATACTCATTGTAATTATATTACAAATTTAGCTATTGCGAGAATCATTATCATTATTACAATGGAGTTACCGTCTAGGGCGACTTCTAGACACGTGGAAGTATGATTCGATCCCGGCGACGACACCTCTGCCCGTAAGCAAGGCATTTAATTCACATTGCTGTTTCACTCTACATTCGATTAAATGGAAATGATAACCACCTTCTTTGTAAGTATTGTGGACTTTAAAAAATAACATTTTTACCATTATAAATATATTGTAGAAATAAAGCAACTAAATCCAAACATTTTAGTTCTGTTTTGGCAATGCAAATTTTCCAAATTATGCACTCATTGATATTTGTATTTTCGGTTTTTCATATTTGAATTATGTTTTCATTTATTGATTGTGTATTTTATCAATAGCCTTCATGTATTCTTTACCAATTTCGATATGAAAAAAATGATAAACTTCTATTGTTATCAATATTATTTTGATTAACCGCTTGAAGCACGGTCCATTAGAGGAAAAATCGATGTAATATTTTTTAAAGATACATACATTATTTCATGGTTTAATAAAAATGTCACTTTTGATAAGATTTATGAGGGTAATAGCCCACCACGTACTCCCTCCCCCTCCCTGCAGTTTGCTAGTGGACACGTGTATCGCTATGATAAAAATGTAATATGTTGACTTTTAACGGTCATCATTTTTTTTCACGTTTGCCGTTTTGCTTTTAGATCATGAACATTCAAACTCCGCAATTATTTCTCTTTAATTTCTGCCCTGTTGTTATGGAACTTAATAGTTAATATCGCGTGGGCCTATAGTCATATCAATTTCCAGGCAGGTGGCACGTAGGACATACTGTCGAGGGAAATTTGGCGCAATACCCCCCGGTCACTTTATCCTTTGCATACACCTTTTCCCCATTGAAAGTACTTTTGGCTGCATCAGATTTTCTAATCACAGGTTCATGTAAAAGGCATAATCCCAAAAAGGTATTCATGACACATCTGGCAATATGTATTTTTGGGGGTTTGATGTGAAAATGACGTTCTTCCTGCTTATGCCATTTCAAATAGAAGACGAATGATGGACCCACAGTTCTTGATTAGTCAACTCATTTGTGCTTTGATAATGAAAATAAAATGCGACATTTATATAGTTTCTAATATAATATTTCTGGGAGCGGCAACATATAACCCCGGCTTTAGCATTACACCCTGATTAGGTTCTTGAACATTCAAGGAATTGATTCCTACCGGGCAACCAGTTACCATGGTCACTACACCTGGGTGAAAAGTGGCAAGTTTTCAAACGCGGATGCTGCGGTGGGCTTTTTAACCCAGGAACTTGTGGTTCATAGCCTGTGGTCTTGTGTCATGAGCCAAGATACCCCTACTTTATAAGCAGTATACTTACAAGTAATTTGAAGTAGTTTGTACTTTTATTTTGTGACATTTTCAACAGCGATTTTAGCTTCTGATTCTTTTCCATCGGTTAATGTTCTGATGTTTTTCCTCATGTTTTACTCGAGACATCATCATAGTCATTATGTGAATGACCCGAAAGCGAATATGGCGAATAACAGATTCGATTAAGGTATGTAACGTTCTAATTGAGAATTTGTGGCATTAGAAGGAGCAGCCAGTTATTCCCGAATATTTATGTTATAAAATGTGATTTTGTGCTTTACTAATTTAAAACAATTGATATAATACAAATTTCAACTTTAAGTTCATGGTTAAGATGTAGCGTTTACTGTTGGATATAACTCGGTGTATCGAAATTGGGCGGCACAACCAATATCATTTGCCTCTGACTAAGACACCAAACCTAAGGCCGAGAAACAATGCTGGAGACTCTGACTGATTTCGAGCAGCAGCTGATATAATTATTGTCAAGTACCTACCCACCAGAGGCCTTCCAGACAGACAGAAACGCAAGAGCCATGAGACGACGTGGTAAGGAGAGAAAGAACACTTTATCAATTGCCCGCGAAAAAAAGAAAAAGCTCTTCAAGTCATGTAAATCATTCTATGCACTCATACCAAGCACTTGTGTGGTTTTCACGGACACACGAAATCGGTTTCAAAGACACAAAAGCACACAAAATGACAAAGTCCAACTGTAAAGCTTTACGCGAATTAGGTTTGCGGGAATAAGATGAGGTGATAAGATATTCGGAAAGTTGCCCGCATTGCAAATGTGGTTTACTGGCGATCAAATGGCGTACATAAGTTCCACGACCGAGAAAAGGAAGAAGAAATGAATTGAAGTGAAAATAGTTTAATGTGGTATTATCTTCTCTATATTGTCGTTATCAAGGTTGATTTTTTTTCACGCTCGCTTCGCTTCCTCGCGACTATTCATTTAATTTTTACGTACAGCCCAGCTTAATACAGGACGCCTTTCCCACTAATTACGAAACTACCTGCTCAAGGCGTCCGTGACTTTTGCGAAGTCTTCTTTGATCCGACACAACTCTTTGCAGATTATATCAACCAAGCAACGGAGCTTTAATACCTGATTATTTTGTCAGTGATTCTTGGAAAATGTTAAATTGTTCATGTACATACAGTTAGCTAGATTTCAGCAAATTTACATGCGATTTTCTAATATACGTCTTTAGTGTTTCGACTGCATTGCTGCAAGATATTCGGAGAAACAAATTCCTGCATAATTTGGACCGCGCCATTTCTCTGAAATCCACTTCCTTAGCAAATCGTTCGCACGCCCCGTGAAAACCTCACTCAAGCTGTAGGACAGGCATTTTGTTTCATCTCTATTGATCTTGAGATAGCAACGACCTTGAGGGGCAAAGCCTTCCGTCTGCCCTATAAAAATAATATTTTGGCGATGGTAATGTGATGAGATCGTCCCCAAGCAGTTCGTGTGATTGAATCGATTAAATTGATTAGTGTAAAAGGATCCACCTAGAAGTGATTAGGTTGATCATTTTTGGATGAATGTCAAAGAATAAGGAATGCAATCTCGCAACTTTCTTGGGTGTGGGTTACCAGAAGGACATGCATACACTTATTCTGAAGCATCATAACATACAACGTATACAACAATTAGGTTTCAAATAAGAGAAAATAACTTGTAGAGACAGATTTAGATACAGAGACAGTTTATGTGTGTGTATGTGACGTGAGATAGAGAGAGAGAGAGAGCGCGGGTGAGGGCGATATCACTTATATGTAATTTATGTGGTTGTTGCGTGTAAAACTATTATTGTGAATAATTATGACAATGCTGAAACAATAAAAGAGAACGAAACAAAGAAAAAAAATGACATCGACAGCTTCGACAATGATGGTGATGATGATATAACATAGTTATGGTAAAAACGGGGGAGGGGTGTACAGTAACGAAGCAGTCGATTTCAAAATACCCAATTGTTTCAATTAAATATAGCAACGCACGAAAGGCATCATACGAAAAGATTGCACATAAAACAGACAAATATAAACGTGGATAGAGAAATATGCTAACATTTCAAGAGTTGCACCTTTTAAATATACAATCCATTTTCTAAAATTCATGATGTTGAGGGAGATGGAAGTTATAAAAATGAAGTTCCATTCAAAGAACTTTCTGGGTCTTTCGCATCAAGGGTGTGGGATTGTTTAGTGTACCCACGCGCCATAGACAATACATGAAACCATGTTAAGCTTCCTGGCGTCATCCACTTTCTTTTCTTGAGCGACATTGATTGTGAAGTTGGCACAAGTTTGCGTCAAAAGAAGATAAATGCAATTATGCCAGTTTTAACAAAAAAAGTGTTAAGGTTCATTCAACTTTCATGACCAGAAGATTCTCAGTTGTGTAGTTTCGGAAATACATTCATTATTAAAGTATGATACGTGGTTATGTTTTGTATTCTTGATCTTCTTCTTGTTTATTTGGTTTTTATCATAGCATCACCAAAATGGCGCCATTGCGCTGGTGAGTCGGATAAGGAGTATGATGACATACGGTAATCAAGTTCATGCACATTAAACCTAACCTTCTTAAGTGGCCATTATTCGCAGTGACACTCGGTATTCCCGTTGATAATCATTCACTATTTTGAATAGATTAGGCTGTGGATTATAGGTGTCGGGAGTGGCATGTGCCACCCTAGACAGCTGGCAGCCGTCTGTTTCGAGGAGTTTTTCAACATTTTTTTATTTTTTTTAATTTCTCCTCATACACAGACGGCTCGCTAGCGTGTCGCCACCATTAGGGGAGGTACAATGCAAATTCCCCCGACGGGGCTCATCGATTTTTGTCTTTATTTCATAAATATATATGAAAATAAATGGACAAATATGCGAATTAATATTCCCTCTTGGCATTAATTGCCAAAAACGGGGGAAAAATAAAGTTAAAAGGAAAAAAAACAGCGACTTACCTCGGCTGTCGTGTAGCTCCTAGTTCACTCGTTCATCCGAAGTCGATATAACACACAAACATATGCCATTGGAAGAACTTCCGGGTCAACTGCGTATCAAAACCATTGGCCAATCAGATCATCTCTTTTACGTCGGGTTTATGAATACTAAAATTCTAGACGGTTTTTTCTCTTTTCCTTTATCTCTTTCTCTTTCGTTTTCTCTCTTTTTTGTTTTACTTTTCTTTTTATTTTTTATTTCCCCTTTTTTCTTTTGTTTCTTTAACTGCTCCTTTCTTTTCCCCTTCTGTAATGTGTGACGTAAAGGTCATGGGGCGGAGTCTGACTTTTGTCGGCCACTTTTTCATGAATTATTCATTACCAAGATGGCTGCCCACTAGTCCGAGTCGCAAGTGTCAACTTTCAGAGTTAATCCCCTGATTGCCAGTTTTAAAGCGGGAATTTAGGGTAAGAAACTGTCGTTACTTATACATTTTTAGCTATAGGTGCATATGTATGAACTTTTGGTGGAAAATATCGCGGTATCGAGGAGAAAAACAAAAAAAATAGCGGTGGCCATTGAGCCCCTGTACAGACGACGGTTTAACTTCGGTCTATGTATTTGGTGAGTGGAGCCAACGTAGTTCAGCGGAACAACCAACATAACAGAGACCGAAGCTTTTGGTCTAGTACCACCCTTACTTTAGAGAACATTCTGTGCGATGTGCCAAATGGAGAGAAGATTTCTGTCTGATCTTTAATGCAACGTAAAATAGAATGAACGACTGCAATGACGTAAAGACACTATTCTCAGACTTGTCTCAACTTTCGAGACGCAAAAAAAGCTGAGTTTGTGTAACATCACATACAACGTCTCAAAATGCAGACTATTTTTGCAGAACGTATCAACTGAAGGTTAAGTAACGCTCTCGCCTTGCAGTATAGATAGAGAAAATCAATGGTGGTTCATGCGTGCCCGTCTCGTTAGTTGCAACTTTTTCGAATTCTATTTTTATGAATCACGTTTTCTGTCTTGTCAAGCGTTGACTATCTTCGAAATTACTTTCGATAAATTTACGGATAAGTAGATATGTCCAAACGTGCGGTAGGCAGATGTAACACCAAACATGCCAAAGAGAATGGTCAGTGTTGATCAGTGAATGTGGACTGGAGTGTTTGGGCATGGGATGCAGAAATGCCGGATGACGATTATGATGATAGAGTCTCACAATAATCGTTTATTTACAGTATGTTTTCTATAGGGCAACATTTGCATTACGTATTATCCTGGATATTTTTGTACATAGACAAATAAACTGATGTATAGAAATGCATATAGAACGTTTTTTGTGTCTAAATATATTCGGGGAAATGTAGATATGTGTAGATGAATTTAAAAATATACTTTAAAGAATACACTTCTATACTTATATTTAAGGATTTGTTTCATTTTAAGCAAAACTCAAATAATAATGTTTACATATTTTGAAACTAAAGACAGGTAGGTGATTTCCCCCATAAGACTTTCCGCAACATTCGTAGATTATGTTATGATTCGGTTAGATTATGAGAAATTTTGAATTGGATTTTCAGATATATTTTATTTATTCTTTCCACTTTGTGGATTTTATTTTGCAACTCCACACAGACCCTACCCCCGAATAATCTACAAGCACAATGATGATTACTCCATAGTGGGTTAATCGTAATTACGTGGACCGTTTGCTGAATAAATTTTGCTGGTGGAATATTGAAGAATACCTGAAATCAGCGCCTGTGATATTATAAAATGATGAATATTAAACAAAACAAGACAGTTTTTCGTAATAGCAACAAGATCTTTTTTTCAAGAACTTCCTTTTTCAAGAACTCAAATCATCTCTCTCAAATCGTATTGCAGTGTAACAATGTCGACTTCATTTGTGTTGTATGTAATATGTTCTTTTGATTGTTTTATGTATATATGTATTATGCAGGGCCCTAGTTGACAATTGTGTCTAAGCCACTGATCAGGCTACCCTGGGTAAAGAAGACAAATAAAATATAAAAAAATAAAATCTTGTAGGCCTCTTTGATATCGATATTTAATCACAGCCTGATTAAAGTTACCATTTGAGAATACGAAGTGAAGGGGTGGGTGACGTTAAGAGCCAAATATAGATCCTTTAATTATGTTGCAAATTTTCAGAAAAAAATATATTGACCCAGGAAGCTTTTTCCACCTCTTTGAATAGTTGAAAGGATCTTATATATCCCTCCTAGAATGTAAAGAGTTTGTTTGCGTACACTTAGCGCGTGTCACTCTCAAAAATGTGAGTCCATATTGTGTAAGCTACGGTGGTCGTAAAAGTTACCTCTAAGGAATCTGAAATGAAAACACTGCAACACGAAACGTCTTTGGTCACTAAAGTATAGCTTGTACGTTTTACCTTACAGTGTAAACGTTTTTTGCTACCGCTGACGTTAACGCATGTCGATAACTCACCCTGGTGGTTTTAATTTCATAATAACTCCAAAGCATGTCATTCGCTCGTGTGTACAGTATAAGGTCTTCTAAATTTATAGGTCTCGATTACAAATTGACTTAAATTAAGGAAATGTTCGTTTATGCTAGACTTAACAATACAAGAAATGTTGGAATTAGTCTCCCCTCAAAAAGGTGGAAATTTGATAATTACTTATTAAAACAAGTTATCAACACTCGCCTCTTTCTGACATGAAAATTGTGAATTTGATACTCCATGAGCTAAAACGAAACACAGAGATTAAAACAGATCTTCTTTCCGTCGAATGAATACCTGTTTAATTTAGATCTTTCCATAGGCGCCATTTATATATAAATATTTTTCGTTTGTTTTGTTTACCACTCCTTATTCAAATCATAGATCATACTGGCATACAATGCATGTTATAGTAGGCATTTATCTATACTACAAGTAATTTCTTTCCTCTCTCTCTCTCCCTCTCTCATTTGTGTGTCAGAATGTTATTATTTCTTAACTGTCATTCCTGTGGGTATTTCGAAAAGAGTCAAGTATGACTTTGAGTCGTACTTGAATGCTCAGTTGCGTGCCGATTAAAAGGCATCACCGCATTGGTCCAATTCTGCTAAGAGGACGCGCGCTAATGCTTATCAATCAATAATATTGCGTGTTAAATAATCATGTGCGTGCCAGCACTAAGCATGACTGTAAGTCACACTTAATTTTCTTGTGAAACACCCCCCCCCAAAAAAAAAAAAAAATTGCTATAAAAAACTGACAAATAAAACAAACTCTGGCAATGATGAAGGGAATACCCCATACCTGAGACAAGGTTTTCATTAAAAAAACCCGCATATACACGCAGTTACCGTTTTGATGGGGTCAACATTTCTATACTGTGTGCAAGCTCATCTCATCAGTCCCGGTCACTGACATTCCTACACACACCGATGAACACACGCACACACACACACACTCTATTTTCATCCAATCTTCTCACACACAAATGCACAAACGCATTCCCGCACACTCACACAATGTGACACGCCCTCACATATTTTGAAACAGTCTTTGCACAACGCGGTCACACCCCACTAATTTTGAGCATATTATGTTAGCTCTATGTGATTTATGTGTGAAATTAAACGAATCCGGTCACATACACGCATGCATACACACACCCCCACACATGTTCTCACATCCTGTCATCCTGACACTTAAATCTGACACCACACACAAAAACTCTCATCCACACTGCATCCACATTGCAACACACACAAAACTTGGAGTAGTTGATGCAACGTAAGCGCGAAATATTATTTTATCGAACATTACCGCTTACTCTTAATTAATCATCTAGCTGATTTGGGGGATATGAATACATGTATATTGACAGGGTTAGCACACATATTAACGAAAAAAAAGTACCTGAATAATCTTGATAGTTAGTTCTGAATCAGTGGCGTTCCGTGGGTCACGGCATGGGGGGGGGGGACACCAGCAAAACATTTGAGTCACTTAGTGAGCGCGCGCTCAGTTGCCAGGTATACTGACCTAATAGAGACATTTTAAGTACAGTGCATTAAACGGATAGAAATGTCACTGATCAAATAATGCGAGCGCGAAGCGCGAGCTGAAAATTTTTGATATTCAGACCCAAATAAGCAAATTTTTGTAATCATAATACGTACCTGTCTCGCTAAACAAACAATGCGAGCGCGAAGCGCGAGCTGAAATTTTTGTATATTTTTACCCCATACAGGGATATTTTAAGGACTATTTTTTAAGGAATCCATTAAGAGAACAAATATCTCACCATAGTCATCTAATGCGAGTGTCAAGCGCCTGCTGATTTTTTTTAAATTACATCTAAACACACGAAGCACTTTTTGTAGTCGTAATCATGATTATTATACGCATCTCACTAATCAAATATTGCGAGCGCGAAGCGCGAGCTGAATATTTTGGAAATTCAGACCTGAAGAGGGGCATTCTAATGGGGTGTTTGTAGGAATCCACTAAGACCATACGTGGGTCATTCTCAGAAAAATGCTACAATTGATGGGGGGAAAAATTGTAAAAATGAAGTCTACAAAATGGGTTGAAAAATACATATTGTGAAAGTACCATGTATGAGAAAGTGGCAACAGAAAAGGGGCATGTCGCTGTTGCGTCAATTTGAAGTACTGACCGGATTAACTCAAGCACTGTATATCAACGTTACGGAGGTTAATCGTTAGCATTGTTCACTTATGTTACTCAATTAAATCACTTTTGAAATGATTGAAATAGAAATGCACACCATTTAGTTTCAGTGTGGTATCAACAGTTTTATTTACTGAAGCAAAAATGTTTGCAAGATAGCAAAGATATTCAATATTCTTTTTCAGAAGCAGGATTTTACCAAATAACATTTAACAAAAAGTACCATAAAAATCATTGCACATCTTTCGTTTAGTTTAATGTTCATAATTTGAATGAGGCAACCTTAAAATAACTTTCATCCATAACCTGAGATCCTAAGCAATGCATGACCAATGCTAGGAATCAAAAGATAGTTTACCATTAAATCCTCTCGATGGCATTTAACCTTGTCAACCTTCGTTACGGAAGTTAAAATCAAGTTACAAATAGCACTACTTATTCTGTTAGCTTAGGAACATCCATATTAAGGTGTTGGTATAACATTTTTCTTTTAGTTTATTGAAGATGAATGTGGAACGCATTGCTTAATTCCCCCCCCCCCCCCAAATAAAAAAAAATTAAAAACACAACAGGAAACGGACAACTGTCATTTTTGTTGTCGTTCTTGTTCACAGTTGGAATGAGAAAACCGAATAACCGGGCCACAGAATTGTAGTTCATCTTACAAGTTTCTGGTCCTAAGTAATCCTAAGCAAGATCCTAAGCAATGCATGACCAATTCTGGGAATCCCAAGATACTTTACCATCAAATCCTCGAGTGGCATTTACCCTTGTCAATCTTTGTTACGGAAGTTAAATCAAGTTACAAATTGCAGTATTTATTTTTTAGCTTAGGAAAATCCATATTTAGGTATTCGTATAACCTTTTTTTTAATAAATAAAGATAAATGTGGAACGCATAGCTTAAATTGCCACCCCCCCAAAAAAAAAAAAATGTGAAAAACATAAACAGGAAACGGAAACTGTAATTTTATTGTCGTTCTTGTTCACAGTTGGAATGAGAAAACCGAATAACCGGGCCACAGAATTACAGTTCATCTTTAAAGTTTCTGGCAATAAACAAAATGTAACAATCGCAGTCCCGTAACCAGGACGAGTTCTCTTGGTTACGAGGACTCCCGCCGCTTGCCAATAGCCAAAAAAGATAGAAAAATAGGGGAAAAAACATTTTAAAAAAGGACATGGGGAAATGAATAATAAAAAAGTAAGGTGAATGAAACAAGAGGCTAAAAATTCACAAATACATAAATTATTAATGGAATCTATATGATCTAATCGCATTTTTTTTTCATTAGTTTGTTTTATCGAGATACGCAATTACGCTTCCTATTCGTGATTAAAAAAAAAAATATGAATAGCTAAAATGTTTGATTATCGAAATACGTATTTCATTTATAAATTCCAACAAAGCGTGAGTGTTTGAAATACCCCTTTCCATGTTTTCATGTCAGTAGGCCTATATCGATTATTCAAGCGCTTTTCATGCACATTAAAGGGATCATCCAGGCTGAAAAATATGATCTCGAACAGATAATAAGCAGACAAACAAAATACTTCAAATATGATCAAAATTGAACAAGAAATAACGAAGTTATGCCATTTTAAAGATTTGCATTATTTTAGTGAAACAATATAGTCTATGCATATCTTCATGAATATTAAAAGAGTTGATTGATGGTGTACATACATGTAATCCCCACTTGTTTTTTTGTATTGTATTGCATGAAATTATTTTTTATTCAATTTATATCCTCTTTATTTGAAAGCGTGCTTAAGATGTCTGGTTTTCATATTGGATTGACACATATTTTCAGCTCGCGCTTCGCACTCACTGCGCATCATTTCCTTAGCAAGACACCCATCCTTTTTATGATTACAAAAAGTAATTAGTAGAATGTCCCGTTTTGGGGACTAAACCTAAAAAAAGCGCGCGTTTTACCTTTGCAATAATTGTTTATTGGATATATATCTTGTTCTCAAATTACAACGTCCAAAAATTATTGTTTTCATATCAAAATATAAAAAATTTACAGTCGCATCAATTAAGATACCCACCCTTGTGATTGGTGCAAAGAGTGTTTAGAATGTCAAGCTTTCAGTCAGAATATGAAAAAAAAAATCAGCTAACACTTTGTACTCGCATTAATAGTTTATTCAGATAACATCCTGATCATTTTTACAAAAAAATCCTAGAATTTCAAGTTTTCAGGTTAGACTATACAAGTTTTAGCTCGCGCTTTGCGCTCACATTTTTGATCGGTGATACATTAACCCTCCTCATGAGCCATTGCAAACAGTTCTTGTCTCTTTCCTTGTCCATGAAAGCTTAATTGTTTCTCCTTCTTCCCTTTCTCTACACCATTTCTGCCGACTACAGCATTAGACAAAGCCATGTCACCTGTTCTGGAACTAGAATCGTGCTATCAATCTTAGCAAAGGAAAGCAAAGAAGTGTATTAACTTCCGTAACAGTAATTGTTACGGAAGTTAATGCACTTTATATAGCAAAGGAAATTAGAAATCTTAAGTTCTAAAGAAGATTCCAATATTCAAAATTTGTAGTATGAATTATTTAAAATTCTAAAAGCATTAAATATCATATATAATTCTCGGGAAATTGTTTTCGCTGGCAATTTTCCCTCTTTTCAAAGTGATGTTGAAAATAAGGTGTGTAATACTAATTTGACAGGGATGAATAGCTATCATTTTATGGGTAAGTAGGTGGACGGTACCTTATATGATTTATATCTGTATGATCCGGAGTGATTCAGTATAGCACAAATTTGTAGCATATTCAAGAAAAAATGTTACGGAAGTTAATGCGTTACGGAAGTTAATGTCTTTATGCTTTATGGTCCAACGTGGTCCTTATTTAGCAGCCATACCTTTGAAAATTGTATTTATTATGAAATGTGTCTCTTATCCTATATAATACTGAATCCTTAACAGAACTGCCAAAGTGCATATTTTCTTAAGGTGCGTTACGGATGTTAAAGCTGTTTAGTCATACTTTTTATTTTTTAAGAATAGTCCTTTATTTCCGTGTAATACAGGAAACACATAGGATAATTCCCTATCAATTATTTATTAATGAATATCATTCTACTTGTAGACACATTATCACATAATATCATTCAGTATGAATGGGAGAAAAAACTTGTGGCAGTATTCGTTACGGAGGTTAAAATGAATTTGGGACAAAGTTAAAAGTGAAATTAATCACAAAGGGATCATCAAATACTAGGATAAGCGCAGTATGTCGGACGTTTACACCAAGCTGCCCTCACCAGACATTAATGTAGGTAAGAAATACAGACTACTT
Organism: Lytechinus pictus; assembly: GCF_037042905.1. Classification (NCBI taxonomy): domain Eukaryota; kingdom Metazoa; phylum Echinodermata; class Echinoidea; order Temnopleuroida; family Toxopneustidae; genus Lytechinus; species Lytechinus pictus. Next base: position 19,463,459 of record NC_087257.1, read on the forward strand.
AGGAAAGAGAATGATAGTAAAATCTAAAACTGACCCGAGACAGCGTCGATTCTAACAAAAAGCAAAAATAAAAGGCTTTTGTAATAAAATTAGAGCTTTACTAGTCACTGGTCGCATATGCTTTGTGGAGCTAGTCTATTATTGTCATTTTCTTGATAATATTTTTGTAGAAAATGTTCAGGGTTGTGAAGCTAGCGGCCATAAGATAGTCGAGACACGTTTTTTTGTGAATTGTAACATTTTTTTGAGAATGACCCACGTATTTCTCTAACTGAATGATGCGAAGCGCGAGCTGAAAATGTTTTATATTCAGATTTGACTTAGAAAAGGGTCATTTTAAGGATTGATTTTAGAAATGCATGAAGAGCAGGCATATATCACCAATCCACTATTAATGCGAACGTAAGCACGGACAGGAAATGTTTTATAGTAAGACCTTAAAATGGGGCAATCACTTTAAGTAGTAATGAAAAAGAAGCATATGTCACTACATAAAACAATACTAACTCGAAAAGCGAGGAAATATATGTGGTGTACAATGTATATTGACTAGAAAACGGGAGCCTAGGCAGCTCAGCTAAAGCCGGGGTAATAATAATAGCAGGGCCCGCTGGTAGAACAGTTTTCGAAACTGAAGTGGCTACCCTGGGTAAATATACCTATATTATTATTATTATTATAGTACAGCAGGATTATATATCTCGTTAAACAGACAGTGTGACCACCAGGAACAATAAAGACATAGGCCCTGAGCAAATTATGTTTCATAAAGTTATGAAAAATGTTTTTTTATGCAATATAACATAATTATTATTATAATTATAATGAACAATAATTTCTTCTTTCCCGCTACGTTTCTCTTCCTTTCTCCCACTTTTTCTCCTTTTTTCCGGTTTTTTTTTTGGGGTCAGCCGATGGGGGGGGGGGGCACGTGCCCCCCATGTCCCCCGTAGTTACGCCACTGTTCTGAATGATTACGCTAACGGCCTATTCTCCCTGAAAAACACCATCTACTATGACTACATTGCATTTACATGAGTGTCATGTCCCTTTAAATTACCAATAGTGTGTAAACTGCATTGACATTGCTGACATTTATCCGAAACAAATTCCAATCCTCCTTTTCCATTTACGTCAACTTTGATTTGCAGGAGACAATTTCACCACAATGCTTACCACGAAAGAGGAGCTACTTCTGGGGGGGCACACAAAGGGAGAGGGGCACGCCTTCACTTTTTACCCCAAGTTGGTCCACACACTGTATCCATGTGGTATGTAGAGCCTCCTGTTTGGAGAGTTAGGATGAAGATATGTTCACTTTGGAATAGAGACTCTTTTTAATCTGTTCGGCATTTTTGACACGATAACACTGAAATGTTTCATCCTTGAACATTTATTGCAGAAAGTCTGAATCCTTGGAAGGAATTGAGACATCAAAAACAGAGGATTCGGAGAATAATTTGAAATGAAGGTTGTTTTATATCACTATTGTATCGGAATCAACATGGTGCAACTCTTAAAATGAAGAACAAAAAAGTCAAGAGGGGTCACTTAGCAGATTTCCAAGGATCTGTGTTGCTTCTGTGTTAATATTGAAACTGACAAGCTGTATACCGTAATGCTATCCATTAAAGCTTCCCAGAAGAAGGGTGTTTCTGATTAGAATGCTCATGTCAATATGGGTTAGGCTTGATCTAAACCTGAAGGGCATTACTATCTATCTGGACCTAGGGCAGTATTAAGAAGATCCCAGGGCTTTCATTTGCACAACAATAAAATGAACAGTAAAGGGAAAGAGAAGAAGAAGAAGAAAGAAAGAAACAAAGAAAAAGAAAGAAAGAAAGGAGATTGAGATTCCGAACTAGAAGAATCTTAAGAAAGAACGAGGATCTGAAGAAAGACAGAGGATGACAATTATAAAATAAGAGAATAAGAAGCTGGTAAAGAAAAAGAAGCATAAGAACAGAGAGAAGAGCAACAACAAAAATTGAAGGAATAAGAGGTGGAAGAAAACAAGAGAAGAGGAGACAGGGAAGTAAGTCGGGAACACGAATTCCCCAAAAAAGAATTGATTTTGAAAGCAGATTTCTAATCGTTAAAGCTTTATTTCACATTTTTCTCTTATATGGAACTTTCTGTTAACATGGTTAATTGATAGTTGAATTACTGTACGGCAAGTGCGGTGTCCTATTGAAAGATAGTTCAAATCCCTTTTTAACAAATATTGATATTGAAGTGTTGACAGTGATCAGTGTGAAAATTACTTGTCGTAGTAACTGTAACATCATTTGAATCTACTGCAATGGTCACCAGAAATGACACCAGAAAAGTTCTGCTTTACAAAAGATGAAACATGGCTGATATAACTGCATAAGAAATTGAGACAATAAGGAGTTTTCGCTTAAACGACGCACGACGCAATGATTCAAGAACATAGAAAATATATCGTCAAATTTCCTTCATGATAAAGAACAATCAAGAAGTCTTTGTCGAAAATCGGTGAATCAAAACAGCAGTTTCGTCCTGGACCGTCAAGCTCCGAATCTTAGGACGAAACTGCTATTCTTGGCTCACACATTTTTGACAAAAAACTCAGAGTTGTTCTGGACTGTTAAAAACAAAAAACTGTAAAAAAACAGTAATTATTACTGACAGCTGGGACTCACAAACAGTACACTCTAAAAAATATTGGGTGAAAATGCCCCCATGAGGGTAATTATGCGTCCAACCAACATTAGGCATTTCCTTTGGGCATCCAGTGTAATGAAAATTTTGCCCATTCTAAAGTAATTGCTGCTTATTTTTTAACCTTACTGGGCAATATGCTTCCCGAATTGGGTAAAATACTGCCCTAAATTGGTTTGACACATACATGTGTATACCCTCGTGCTGGTTAAAATTTTACTCAATATATTTTACAGTTCATATATGAACTGTTAAATTACGATGGGCTGTAAAAATGAAAAAGAAAATGGATAACTGTAAAAAAAAATTCACACACACACACTTTTTTTACATTCATTGAACGTGAAAATCGCCATTAATTTACAAACACGAACATTATTTATACGATAGATGCTCTGCAATCAACGTAAAAACACGATAGTTCGTTTGTATTATTATATTTTACTTTGATTTACATTTAACTTGTAATTATACGTTACATATCACTGCATAAATAGTTTGGTTTGTTAAATCATTGTTTCGTCTATTTTTAAAAGGTAAACATCCTGTAAATTTACGATTTTTCTTTGTTAAATTACTAGTATTTTTAACAGTGTATATGTACGTCATTTGACAGGCATTTCCAATACATTTACTGTAATCGTGACTCCGTTCCCGTTGCACTTGCGAAAGATCCTTTTTAAAGGAGGGCACACGATCAGTCCCCCATGCAGTGCTTTCATTCCTTGCTTGAAGTTAAAGGCATTGCTAAACATGACAAAGTTCCTTCTCAAACATACCTTGAACTTTGCGGTATACAGCCCATAGTCCCGACCTTTCGTTGGAGAACGCGAACGCTATTTTACGACGTTAGTTGATTGAGGAAGAGGCTTTTGGGCCCGTCGTCATGGTCGTAAAACTCTGTCCTGCAATGCAAATTGTGTGACATGAGATTTTTTTTCGTTTCGCATCTGCAACGGAAACATTCAAGATGCGTTTCGTGTGAAAATTCTGGTTGCTACTATGGTAACAGCGATATATCCGATCTAGGACGACTTTCCAAAGCCACATTTGGTTCCTCCCAGAGCGAGAGGCCGCCCGGGGGGCCCACTTCCATTGAAGAGTGGATACCAGGCGCGACCACGCGTAAAAAGGGAAAGAGTGGGCAAGTACGTTACGTATAGGCCTATGTATAACGTTATAAGGGTGTCAAAAACGATGTTTAAAATACTGAAAAGGATGATATGTTTTCAATACGTGTAGGGTTTCACAAGCTAAATAGGCCTACTTGTTAAGAAATGCATTTTCATAATCTGGAAAAGCCTTGCTTCCCTTGTTTAGGGTGCTTTTCGGAACTGCATGGTCGTGCCTGGTATCCACTCATCAATGGAACTGGTCCCCCCGGGAATTAGAATCTAATCCCCATTTCTGGGGAAAGCAAAACATAATGCCCATTACATTGTGTGCTAGAGGCATATCGTTTGTGTAGGAGTAAACAAAAGAAAAAACCCGTGTTCAGACGTATACATGCTGTGTACATAATCAACGCATGCGAAATGGTTTCGGCTGGAGAGGTGAATTGACCCATGGAATCAATTGCCAGAGATCCACCAATAATCCACATTAAATGCAATATCGATTCGATGGACTGTATAATGATCTATATCTAAGCCTTTATTCAGTAACTTTTTCCTCACTCAATATGTACTCGATTTGTTTGAAAAACCACTTTCTTAACCATGTCATAATCTATTTTAGGTCCTGCATTTCGAATATCCCCAGCCATCAGTCGTAATGTACATGCATGTATGGTGCGGGTGTCGCGGGAAAGAATTTTGCACACGAAAAGCAGATATGTGGGGCCTGTAACCCCCCTGTAACACAAAGCTTAGCATTGATTGTAGAGCAGTTTTCTACGTTTGATTCTATTGACTATAATGTACAATCAATCTTAAAAATCAAGTGTATGATTAAGCGTTAACTTTTGTGTTAGGGGACCCTAATATTAGTGTCCGTGATGATTGCGAAATGTGGCTATAGATAAAAGTAAACACACACACACACAGACGTCACTTGATTTTTGCAACAATATTTAAGCAATAGATTATAATTCTACCACTACTCCTACTACTACCACTACTGCTTCTACTACTGATAATAATGATAATAGTACCTCTACTACTACTAATATTACTACTACTACCATTAATAATGATAGTGATATTCAATTATTGTACAGCGCATATCACATTATGATTACAACGTCTTTATGCACTTCTAAAGGACTTGGATATTATTACCCCGCATTTAATGATTTTCCAATGCACCTATCCAGGGCTTCATTTTTACAACTTATCACAGAAATGTCAGAAAAAGAGTAACAAATTTAAAATTAAAGAAGCCTTTAAGATTTCTGCTTAACCAGGTCCATAGACGGTAAAAAAAAATCACCATAAAATGACTTAACCTGTTATAATGGAAATATCCGATGAATTATTACATACCTTCTTAATACAATCCTTCACATTTTATTCAAAGCTTTATCTTTCACTTCACTTTATCCTCAGGAAGATACTGAAGTCGGCTCCTATCTGGGTATCTGGTCAGTTGCCACCACCTCGGAATACCTTACATGATTTTTTTCACCGAAACGAATGAAACAAGGTAATCCAGATCTCTTTATTATTACAAACTTATTGAAACATGTAATACTATTGAAAAAAAATAAAATCACAAAATAATATTGGATTTGGTTATCAATATGGTGAATCTTTGCTTTTCACAGGAGTCCCCATCTCCCCTTTCCCTATCCTTCCTTACTATTGCCAATCTTTTCTCTCGAAATTGCTTCGACGTTTATTTTTCCTCACATATTTACCTGTCTTCTCTGTTTCTCGAGTCTTCAGAAAATCGTTATTTTTTTCATTTTCCTATTCTATCTGCCTTGTCTTTATTCGTCTGTTATCGATTTTTAATCGATTGCATTCTACCGCTTTCGAGTAAAATGGATTTTGCATGTTATATTAACACTTTAAGGAGCTAACAACCAAATCATATAACTAATCGAGCGCCCCACCCCCCCCCCCTCTCTCTCTCTCTCTCTCTCTGCCTTTGTTCTGCTTCTCTCATTTACTTTATCATGGATCTTTAATTTTTGTTCCATGACATTTGCTCCGACGACAATTTCTCCAGTCTAAGTTCCACACACCAATCACATGACCAGCTTCAACCCTGGGTTTATCACTATGTCTTACCCTAAACCTAACATAAAACCCTATTACAACCATAACCCTGACCGGCTAAACCTACATCTTATAGACGAAATTATGCACGGAGCAATCTTCGCAGGAGCACATGTCGTGTCACCTTCATTTCATCCCAGGATAATAATTCAGTCACACCGGCCGAACCGACTCAAACTATTGCGTTACTACCAATGGGATACCGTCGGTCGGTTTGGAACCAGCTTCGTTGGTGTGACTGAGGCCATGGTGCTCATTTTGGTGTGCAACCATTTAACCTCGGGCGTGTAGTCAATAACCAGATAGTGGAATCGGAATGACATTAAGAATGCGATTTACTTGACTTAATATTTGAGGACACTTCATTGACATACGACATCCGAAACGGATAATCGGCGCAATTAGGTAAATGATACATTTATCTTTACAATGTGATTTTCACTCCATTTTGATGACATATCGGATTTTCTTGTATTCTTTATTGATTAAAAGACTACTCAATCCAGTTTTTTTCGTGGGACTATATTGTATTTCCCGCTGTCAGTATAAATCCTTTATTAAGGTCCTCGTTTTTGTAGGTTGAATTATTTTAAAGGAGTTTACACAATATCAGGGAAATGGGGATTGCGTATGTTTTCTTGAGTAAACCACCCTCACCCTTGAAACATGATCATGCTTGATATTTCACCACGCCATCATATTCCTGTTAATATTTTCTTCTCACACAGAATATCACATTTTCATCGATCAAGACTTAATTACCGTTTTCCCAACTCATCATGATCTCCATCAGCCTAGATGAGCTGCAAATGCATTTCATAATTCTATTCATAAAAATTTCATTAAAATTATCCGTTTGTTACGCTAAATTCAAAGAGGTAAAACTCAATCCATAAACACTAAATATTAAGTAACTTTTTAGCTTTTAAATACCCGAAACAAATATTGAAACAAGCGTACTTTTCACCACATTACCTTGTTTTTATGTGGTTCGTTTTTCTTCTCTAGTTCACCCTTGATGCCAATAAATATGGCTGGAGCGTTGAGTGTCTCTTGTATGTTCGTAACTGTGAAATAAAGTTCGGATAATGACCAGGGAATATTTTGTCGCCGTTTTTAATAAGGAATTAAAGGGGCATTGAGATTCTTTTAAACTTTTTGCAACGTCCTTGAACCTCTTCGAAATGATAGGCCATAGGCTCCTACTAGGATATGTTGTGTGGGTGTGTGGTTCTTTTCCATTCATTTGCAATCCTTTATGTTTTTTGTCTAAAAGTTCAATTCAAACAAAACCTTACAAAGTGCAAGCTCAAATGATTGTTCTCTCTCGTGAAATGATGACAGTCATGGTTGTCCACATTTCGTATTCGAAAAGTATGACATTTCAAAAAGGCATCGCTTTAATTTTTTAATTCTGTTAACGTGAAACATCCAATCACTAATTTGAATAAGTTCTCGGGCGATTTTTCATTTATATGCACAGCTGAATAAAGATTAATTGAAGTGAATCACAAAGGAGATAGACTATCTTCAAGATGGGTAATAACTATAAGATTCTTGGATGATGTTAGTGCTCGAAGCAAAACAAGATTTCTTCCTGTTGCTTAGAGTATAATGCATCAAACAAGATACCCAAAGGAGAATTAAAAAAAAAACCAAGACGTAGGCAAATTTTAAACTGCATGTACATGTAAATGTTGAACTAATATAAGGCGCTGACATTTGCCATGAATATTCTTGAGTAAGCACATTAAGCAAAGCTAACGCCAAGGGAAATATATATCAGATTACAAAGGCTTTAGAATACCATCGAAAATATAATGTAGGTAGTTGAAGAAAAATTGAATCGAGGCAGACCCTTGCGGAGCAAAGAGCTTGTCTTTTCGTCACGCGATAATTTGGTAATACTTCATAGTTCAGCTATAATGTATATTCACCTTAACAACAATATTGTGAATAATAATATCAGAGATATTATCGTATTCTATTCTAGTGGTTAGGTCAAGGGCCCGTTTCATAAAGGACTTGTTGTAACAACTTTGCCATTATGGCAAATACCATGGCAACAGGGCTCAGCAGCCAATCAAAATCAAGGTTGCCATGGTAGTTGTCATAATGGCAAAGTTACAACAGTTGTAACTCTTTATGAAACGAGCCCCTGGTGATAATAATAGAGATGATTTCGATGGTTTTGATGTATGTAGCCATGATGACGATGACAGTAAATGGTAATGATGACTATGTAATGATTATGAGGATGATGTTATTGTTGTTGATGATGATGATGATGACTATGATATTGATAGTTATGATGATGATGATTATGATTATGATAAACTACAGTGCCGGCCGCAGGAAACGTCACGCCCGAGCACGCAAACACCCTAGGGGGCTTTTGCGTCTAACCGAGGGTATTCAAGGGGAGCCCCCTAGGGTGTTTAGCCGCGCCCGCAGTTTCCTGCGTGCTATATAATATTGGCCGTGCCCGCACTTATCCTCGGGTACCCTAGGGTACGTACATTGCATTATGTTTACATGTGCATGTACTTTGGTTATGTTGTGATAGACCATTATATTTTTAAACTAGCGTGATCAGAATCTATTCTAGATTTTTTTTTTAAAGATGTTATGTGTTTTCTTTTCTTTCATTTTTTCATTTCTGTTTTCCCTTTTAATTCTTTTCCCTTATTCCCTCTTTCCTTTCTTCCTTCCTTCATGTTTTCTTCTGTCTTTGTTTCTTTCAAATAATGAAGGAATTCTTTTTCTTTCTTTCTTTCTCCTTTCCTCCATTTTTCTTACTTTTCTCTTTTCTCTCCTTATGTTTTTTCTTTCACACATTTATTCATCTTCCCTTCCTTTATATTAATTCTTTCTTTCTTTATTCATTTCAAGTAATGACGGAAACTGTTATCTGTCTTTTATTCTTTCTTTCATCCTTTTATTCAAACTTTTTTCCTTTGAATTTTTCCTTATTTTTTTCTTTCCTCTCAATTCATTTCTTGTTTCCTCATTTTTTTTCTCTTTTGTTTCTTCCGCTCACCCTCCCTTCCCCTTTCTAAATACATTTTGTTAACAAGTCTAACATTGTGTAGCCTTTTTGTTGATCTTTTGGCCTGGCTCGGTCGATCCGATTGTACATAGTGCTTTGTCGATTGTCCCGTATTTAATTTTGTGAAATCTGGTCACCCTTGCTGGAACATCGAATTTATTGTTTTTCATTTACCGCAATGAATCTAATCAATTAATCTAATTTGATGCATTAGGTAAACTTATTTTCCTTACGCCTTACGTGGGAGGCATACATGTATCATACAAACTTGTAAAAAAAAATAGGACACAATTGTGATTTAATGTCATGGAGATCAATTCTTTATCTTTTGTGATAAGTTTTTTTTTTCTCTCCAAACGTACCCATTCCTCTCCCTTCAGCGTGAACTTTACACCTAATCCCATCTCCTTATTATGAACAGTGTAAGAACTAGAAAACATTTGAAATATTCTTCCTTGAGTTTTAACGGGGTGCACAGGGTGGAATCAGGAAAGAAGAAAGAAATGCATATCAACAACAAAAAATAATTAAAATAGACAAAAGACATTAATAAGCAGACATGATTTTTTTTGTAAATCAAAATTGACAAGTTATTAACAGAGTGAATGTTAACAAACATTAATGACAAACTTAAAATAAAACAGAATTATGAATATCAAGGGCATTTGTGAATTCTCATTATGTTTAAACAAACGTGCGGTCAATATTGGGATCGTCAATTCGTTGACATAGTTGATAAAACCCTAATAGAGGGAATGAAAGGTACGTAAAAACGAATACTAGTATGACCAAGATCATACAAAGTAGACGTGCAAAAGCGAACACCAACAAAACTGGTTGTGCTCATCGATTTGTTATTTGGTTCTTTTGTTATTGTCAACAGTCTGGTAGTCTTGCTCCCCGCCCACACCTTTGATCTCCTTTGATCACATCCGCTTCCCAATTTATGACAGGATGTTCGTAGAAATGGGGGGGGGGATTAATTTGTTGATGCGTTAACAACAATAAATGAGGATGTTCTTTTCATTTCGGTTCAAATCGGGTCTCTAAAACCCTCACCCTATAAAAAGTATAAATTTACCTAAATGGAACAGATTTATCTTTTTGCTAAAACATCTGATTACATTACCTGCACTCTATTGCGGTTTTTAAGTTACATTGGTAGATATTCGAATTGGGAAGAGATGAAAGTGGTGGAAATAATAAATGAGAAGAAGGAAGAAATATACTTTGTTATATGAATTGGAAATGATAAAACCAAGTCGCAACTTGGTATAATACAGAATTCAGTGTTATATGGCAGCTAAAAATAATAATACATGGCATTTGTAAAGCGCACTTTCCATCTTGATTGGATGCTCAATGCGCTTCAGAGCAAAGCAACCAAAGCTATTTACATAATGTAACTATTTAAAAAAATTCTAGCGCATTTAGCTTCAATGTTTAAACACATACCCTAGTAAAAGTATGTTTTCGAAAGCTACTATGAAGTAGTGTGTGGAATGGGTACTTAACGAGTTAATTATCACTTGCCGACAAAGCAAGAATGGAGCAGCTATACAAACCATTCTTTTCTTTTGTTAAGAGTTTTGGTGGGTGCTCACGCAAACGCTAACTATCAAACCTAACAATTCTTTTGGGGGAACAAAGGAGTCAGTCAAGCCAAGTTAAAGAATGAAAGCCCCGTCCCGGTTCACCTTTATATAGTCGAAAATCCTTTTAATCGTCACGCGTGAGCATTACTGAGTAAAACAAGTTTTATAACTAAGTACTGCAGAACTATATGGTATCCATATTACCATGAAACAATAAGCCCCCTCTATTTTCTCTTTCTCCCCTTTCCCCTTCGTTTCTTCGCTCCCTTCTGCTTCTCTCACTTTTTCTATTTCCTTCTCATTTTCCCTCCATCCCTTCCTATTTGCCTTTTTCTTTCATTTTTCTTTCTTCTTTCTTGAATGAGCGGATGTTAATTCGGGACAAGTTTTTAATTGATGCAACGAGAGCAGGAAATTGTGAGCATGGTGAGAGAAAATAATTACAAGATTGAGCGCAAGAATGTTCAATACTTGTCATCAGCGTAAAAATGGGCATATGCGAGTTACTAACGTATTTTCTGACATGAAAATCTGGACAAATTCCCAAATTTTTCTTCCCACTTTCTCTCTTTTCCTCTACTTTTTCTTAAGTCCCACTTCTATTGTCCCCTGTACTTTTTACCTTTTCCTGCGCCCTTCCTTCTCTTCCCTTTTTCGCTTTTTTACTCCATTTTATTATGTCTCCCTTCTTCATTTTATTTAATTCCCCCCTCCTTATCATTCTCTCTTTCTCATTCTGTCCTTCCTTTTCTTCCTTTGTCTCTTCTTCTCCCCTTCGATTTTCAATCTATTTTCCTTTTCTCCTTCTCCCTCTTTTCTTTCTGCCTCACCTTCCCTTTTTTATCCCCTCTGTTTTCTTCTCCATTTTACCTTTTCCTTATTTCTTTTCTTTACCCCCTCTCCCTCTTTCTCCTCTTCGCCCCCCCCCCCCCCCTCTATTTTCTCTTTCTCCCCTTTCCCCTTCTCTCACTTTTTCTATTTCTCTTATCTCTTTCCTTCTCGTCTTCAATCCATCCCTTCATTTTCGCCTTTTCTTTCATTTTTGCTTTCTTCTTCTCCCTTTTATCTGCATCTCGTAGATCCGCGCCTGAAAGGCATGTCAGGGTATATAAAAAAGGATGACCATGTAGGGAAAGAATAGAGTAAATAGTTCTAGGACGACCTCTGGAATGTAGGGTCAACATCGACAAATACCTGCTCCTTCGTCAGAAACTCATTTACGATCACGACTAACCATGTCAGTGAATGAAATAACGGACACCACGGGAGAATATTCATATACATGTATAGGAAAGGACCCTTTACGCTGGTGCCAGTGTGTAATCGAACACAATAAGTAATTCGGGGAAAAGCCTAAAATCCCAGTTATCAACCCAAAACTTTGTAATTTTCATAACAGATTTTATCCGCGATAAATTATCGAAAACTTATGCTTGATATGAGATAAAAATCACATGCAGTCTTGAACAAATGTGTCAAATCAGACCTCCTCTTTCGACCAAGAATGCAAGGCCGAACATCCTAGGGAAACACCCTAGGATAGACGCGGGCACTATCCTCGGGCGCTCCCCTAGGGCACTCATGTCCTAGGGGAGCGGACGCGGGCGTCTTCCCTCGTCCGCTCCCCTCAAATGTCCGCTACGGGCTACCGCGTTCGCCCTAGGGGGCACTGTGACGTTTCCCGCGGCCGGCACTGTATGTGCAAAAGCTATTGAATTACATAATAATCATCATGGTGGTGGTTGGTGGTGGTGATGGTCGTGGTGATGATCATAATGATGATGATGATTATTGTCATTTTGATTATGATATTGATTATACTAATCAAAATTGCACTTAATCCCTCATAATTATCTCCAAAATATTGTGTTACAGTAATCATTGTGGGGTCTTTGGCAATCTTTATTCCACCAAAATAATAATCATTCATCTTCTGCGAAGATCGAAAGATACGACAACTCCTTTAGTGTTTAATTTTGAACGGCCCATGATGATACTATGTGGTATTTGTGGTGACAATGTTAGAGTACACCTGCACATAGAAGCAACGCTATGGCAAAATACCCGCTGGGCATTTTCTAGATTTTGATTTTATGAATGACGCGCTTATTTGATATTTATAGAAGGCGGGGGATAGAAACGTATTTCCTACAAAATAATTCTTTAGCCTAACTTTATCCTTAACAGGATGGAGGAAGCATAAGATTTAAGATATCAATGGATAAAGAATTTTCCAAATGATTAAATGATTGATGATATATACGCTAGCAAAATGGGGAAAGTTGATTGGTCATAGTATGCACATCCATTCATGCCCAGCATGCTAATTTGTTGGCATTTGCAGTAAGCAACCTATACTAAAAAAAAAAAAAAAATCGTAGACTACCGACTCAAAAAATAAGTAATTCATGGAATCAGCTGCTGTAACCACCCTTACCACAATTCTACTGAAGCTGATTTTTTGTTAGAAAACGAAATGATGTGGAATCAGACAGAACAATTCTGCGTAATATATGCAATCATTTGCTGAATTAGAAAGACAGGGTTTTGACCCTAGCCGCACCACCTCCTCTGTCACGCCACAGTTGCTGGCAAAGGAAAGGAAAGATATCCCGCACTGAGTAGAAGATCGGACACATCGGATGTATGAGAGGCGGAGTTTCTTATGACGGGCTAGAGTGCTTTTGAAGTCCGACACCCCGATGTGTTAATTCCGGCAAATTGCGCTGTGATTTGTGTGGACATTTGCGAGGCCATCCTGATGGAAGAACATGCATGCCATGCCTAATTGTGCAAGGGGCTGCTTGTTGGGAATTTTCATTAAGCGGAAAAAGGGGATTGTAATTGTAGTAGTAGATGTACAAGGAGGGGAGAAATATTAGTGTTAATATGATATTAATGGTAATCATAATTAATCTAATTCATAGTGTAATATGAACCAATATCAATAATTATTACAATAGTGATAGTGACTATGACAGTAATGATTATTATTTGTATCAGATTTTATTTTTTATAGTGAAGTTTTGTAAACTTCAAAAGCAAACACATTAATCTCAGTGAAATTGAGATTTGACTTACATTAAGCAAAGTGAATTATATTTAAATTATATTTATTTCAAATTGTGTTTTAACCAGTTTATTTATCATCGACTCCATGTTTTGTGTTCGAAATGTCTGTATGCATCCATAATGCCAATGGTTACTAGCATCAATATTTTGTTAAATTTTAATGTTTGTGAGCATATAATAATGATCAGATAGATGTAATTATGGAATATATTTTTTAGTATATGATATTCTTTATTTTTACTGAAAATTACCATTCAACAAATGTATGGGACTCATTATACCAGAACATTAATTTATGCAAGGCAAACATTGCATATTTTTAAATTGGTTTATACATTATCTGCAAGTGAGGTCACATACATGTCACAGCTTTTGGTCCACATGGTGATTCTTTTCTTCTGTATTTTGAGGGTGCCTTTCTAACACTACAACGTACTATACGTGGCATAAGGAATCATGACTGTAAAGAATATAAAATAAGAAACCAAATCCCAAGCTCTAATGTGTCAATCTTGGTTGATCGTCCAGTGCCATAATACATGATGAGAATGCTGATAACCACGCCCGTGAAATTCGATACATTTTTTTTTATATCTTTCCATCCTATTTTCCGCCGTAGAGCGGCTCTAAACACATTATTTTCATCATAGTGTCAGTATGCTCGTACTTCATTTTGATTTATGATTGCTATTATTCAGGATGTTTCTATTAAATATCAAGTAATCAGTGTTAGGGGGGCTCTCTACTCATGGTAACAAAACACTCCCTTAGGCATGTACATTAGCCCATTACAGATTAACCCATTAGTTTTAGGAACCTATGGTGATCAAATGGTTGCGTCTTTGAGAATGAGGAATACTTCGATCAGACAGGAAATGTGATTGGTAGGAAACATCACACAAATGAAAACAAAGCTTATTGAGCCAATGACAAAACTGCTTAGATGCGAGCATAAAGGTTAATTCCTTGCCTCATCCTTAAAAGTACACGCGTATTATACTAATATTCGAGGAAAGGTCATAGCTGAATCTCCTTATACCTGAAGTTTGACTGTCGATAAATCTCACATACGTTCGCAGATCCTTAATGAAATATGAAAACTCGTCTCAGCAGAATAGTAATAAAGAAAGTGAGAGAGAGAGAGCAACATCAGGCCTATGTTACTTTGTAAGTTGTGGCGCCTCTCCCGTATTTCCCTCATACACGTCACAACACGAAATTGATTAGGTAGAAAGGGTATCACGTCTTTCGGTGGAATAGGAAAATAACTTTGTTAAAACCTTAGGAACGTGGTCATATTTCCGATAGATCGACGACCTAATTGTTGAATTCGAACAGTTTAAAATGTCCCCAAAGCAATTGTCTGACTTAACAATATCTGGCCAATCCATCCACTCGCAACACGCTCAATGTTGTTCAATCCATATCCTTTTTTAATTCCCTTTTTACCATCTATATCAAGTTCTTACAAACTTTTCATCAGTGCTTCACACACATTCAAGAAAATGAATGCAATTAAGACACAAAAGATTATTCAAACGGTGGAAATAAACCGAAGTTGGTTGAAAAGACGGAAGTATCACCGCTATACGTCACCTTCTCTTAAATCAATTTATTGCGATTGCGATAGAATATTACAAATATTTCCTGGGCCAATCCCCTGCTGGAAAGAACACATTGTCACACAGTGTGTTCACACGGTGGACTGTGTGAAAATGTAATTCACACTGTTAAAATGCTCAAATTCAGCAGTGTGAAGATATACTGACACTGTGTGTTCATACAGTGGACTATGTGAAAATGTAATTCACACTGTTTAAATGCTCAAATTCAGCAGTGTGAATATATATTGACGCTGTGTGTTCATACAGTGGACTATGTGAAAATGTAATTCACACTGTTAAAATGCTCAAATTCAGCAGTGTGAAGATATATTGACACTGTGTGTTCATACAGTGGACTATGTGAAAATGTAATTCACACTGTTTAAATGCTCAAATTCAGCAGTGTGAAAATATATTGACGCTGTGTGTTCATACAGTGGACTATGTGAAAATGTAATTCACACTGTTAAAATGCTCAAATTCGGCAGTGTGAAGATACATTGACACTGTGTGTTCATACAGTGGACTATGTGAAAATGTAATTCACACTGTTAAAATGCTCAAATTCAGCAGTGTGAAGATGTATTGACACTGTGTGTTCATACAGTGGACTATGTGAAAATGTAATTCACACTGTTAAAATGCTCAAATTCAGCAGTGTAAAGATATATTGACACTGTGTGTTCATACAGTGGACTGTGTGAAAATGTAATTCACACTGTTTAAATGCTCAAATTCAGCAGTGTGAAGATATAATGACACTGTGTGTTCACACGGTGGACTGTGTGAAAATGTAATTCACACTGTTAAAATGCTCAAATTAAGCAGTGTGAAGATACATTGACACTGTGTCTTTATACAGTGGACTATGTGAAAATGTAATTCACACTGTTTAAATGCTCAAATTCAGCAGTGTGAAGATATATTCACACTGTGGACACCTAGACAGTGTGACTGTTCACAGCGTGTTCACATAGTCGACTAAGTGAAGATGTAATTCACACTGTTAGAATGCTCAAATTTAACAGTGTGAAAATAAATTCACACTGTAGCTACATCTATGGTGCGGATGTTCACAATGTGAATCAAATACTCACATAGTCTACTGTGCCAATATATTGGCTTAGTAGACTATGTGAGTATGTTATTCATACTGTTGAAATGCTTAAATTAAACAGTTTGAAGGTGATTTTACATTGTGTTTCACACTGTGAACATACTTTGGAACACACTGTGGAACTCTGTGTTGTTTCCAGCTTGGGTCAACCTGACATCCATTAGAAAAGAACATGACATTGCAAATGCAAGATGTGTTTCTTAATCAAATATGTTAAAATGTGTTCATATCTTCCTAAGATACACCATTCATAGTGTAATTTTGAAGTAAAGTTCAATAACCAGGGATATTATACAATTCAAAGTAAGATACACTATTGAATCGATGTAAACACCCAAAACTACATTTTTTTTTCATCTAATACGTAAGGCATCTCTGAAGGAATGGTACTTGCGCTGAAGATTGTGTTACATATTGAAAGTTGTCGCTTATACACAAGCCCATATTGTGTGTAACTTATATCCTCAAGTTCCACAAGAATGTGCGCCAGATATATATAAACAAATTCTTATTCTAACAAAATAAACAATAATTTCATATTTTGTATTGCTTTAATTGAATTGAACTATCTTGGACTTAAGTCATTCTTATTTCTATATAGCTCTTAAACGATTAATGTATTCAATCAGCCTGCTGAAATTAAAATTTATCTCCAGTTCTGGATTTGTCTAATGGTATTTTTAAACCAAGGTTTTGTCGTCATCTGTACAGACCTCCCACGCCAATGGCCACGAGTTTAAAGTTAACAGAATAATGTGATATATAGAAGGAACACAAGCTAATATACGGTTAAAAACTAAGTGGAAAGGATGTCACCTTATGCTTTCCAGGATTATTATTAAATTGTAATATGTTAACTTCATATTCATCAACTATAAGAAAATATGTGCCTCAGACAGATAGGTCAATCAAGATTTGAATCATATAACCAAATATGGGAATCCAAAGCACTTTGTTAACTTATGTTTAACAAGAAAAATCTTATACACGTAAGTCATATAATCTTTGCCTTTAATACTTCATTTCTGTCGGCTATACAAGCGGACTAATGAGCCAGGAATGAGTGCTCCAAGTACCTACTCATACTTTTGATTAGAGCCTTTTGAAGATACTATAGACATGAAAGTGTATTGATCACCTTTTGCCCTCTCATTTTCCATTTATTCGAAAGGTGGGGCCTTACTACTTTTTTTTTACACTAGACTAGAGAGACGCCGTCAATTTGACGACATTTTGCATTCCAACAGATTCTGAGCAGGTGTCTCCAAATCTGTTATGCCTGCAACAAGATTTAAGTTCATTCAGAAATAATGTACCTCCGGCGAAGATTTCAGACATTCACCAATATGATCTCTTAAGTATTTCTTGTCCTCCGTGTGTTACTACTTGCAGTAGATAACCAACATGACTAAGATGACGTATGAATTACGCGCGCTGCTTGCGACGTGATCACAAACAAGACCAGAGGCAGCTTCATAAAGTTTCTTGCAAACTCCACAATCCATGATCGTGAAACTTACTTTGTGTTTTTAAAAAAAGTATGGCTATGATTATATCCAGCAATATCAAATGAAATTTGCACCAAATTTTGTTTCAAAAGAAAAATAAACAATTCTGAGATCTGCATGTTTCATCCAAAACAGAATGCGACTGAATTTGATCGAGGCTGAATTTCATTAATCTATTTTTTATCATTAGTTTTTTTTTTCTTTTTTTGCTTTCCGGTTTTTCGTAAAACCGTAAAAAACTTTAAGTACGAAGCATCCCCGTTTACACGAAAAAAAAGACGATACAGAGCTTTCTGAAGTGTGGATATTGTTTTTATAAGTAGAATTGCCCATTTAAAATATAACCGTCAATGAACAGGTAAATATTTTTTACTATTTCTTGTGAGAACGGCACCACTGAGATAACCTTCAAAATATTGATTGAACAATGTACAGCTTGAACCATGTTTGAACAGCATAAAATATCTCATGAATGATAATGTTTGGATTCGAGTAACTCGGCATATGTTCATGAATAACCTGACGAGAAGGCGCGAGATGTACATGTAAAGGGCGAATCATCTTACAAGATGAACAATACAAGCTCCAGCCGGCAGCGCAGTGAGTTGTTGCAAGTATGTTTTCATAGTCCAAAGAAAATAAGCAAAGCGAGCAAGAAATCTGGTTAGCGATGAATATTGGGGCGCAAGGTTGCATTTACCCAGATGCCATCCATCATCGAGCAGACCATAACCTTGTGTAAGCGACTTGACTGGTTGTATAGGAAAAGCTCGTAATACCTGTCATCAGCTCCCGTCGTTGAAAGACGTGTGTCTGTTCAATGACCCGGGCCCCGTTGCATACAAGTTACCACTATGGTAACTTTGCCATCCAATGCTAACTACCATGGTCAGGCGCGGATCCAAGGGGGGGCCCCTTATTTTTTGGCAACAAAAAAAATGTCCTTTAAACGGGATAACGCTGAAAACAGAAAGAAAAATATGAACTTAAGGAGGTAGGTATATAATACCCATATTTAATTTACAGCCTCGTAACTGCCGGCCCGATCCCAGGCCTACTTGCAGTGGCACCGCATTCTGTTAGTTCACAAAATGTAGGTAAACCACGCAAACGCAACTGTGCGCATCAAGACATTCTCCTGCACATGGGTCTCCTGCAATCCATAAACGGCCGATTAGCTCTGCATAGGAGGATTACCATATGTGCACAAGTAGGCTGTAAAACAGTGTTTTAAAAATGCTAAAAATGTCCTGTTTTCAGGCCTTAATATCAACAGATTTCGAGCTCTCATTAATATCAGATTGATAAATAAGGTAACAGTTTCATGAATTCCTAATAATGAAATTGTCCCTTTTTTCAGAATGGAATATCGATATCGACAAGTTTCATCTCGCGATTAGGAAGAGGAATAGGAAAAATAGTCATTTTCATATGATGACAAAATGTCTTTACAATTTCCCCGGGTGCTTGGTCTAAATAATAATTTTTTTTTAAATCGGCTCGCGCTTCGCGCTCGCATCATTCAAGTACGACCCATATCCACTTCACCAGTGGTGGACCGTGACCCGGAGGAGACAAAGCATTGGAGGGGCACAGCATTGTTCACAAAGAATACAGTGCCCCTCCAATCATTTGTCTCTTTCGGGTCACGGTCCGCCACTGCACTTCACAATTTTACTACGATGCTTGAAATAGTGCTTAAATTGACCCTCTTCAGAACGCCTTCAATTTTTTCAGCTCGCGCTTGCGCTTTATTGATTTTCATGACAAAAGAAATGTATCTAGAATGCAGATTCTAGGTCTAAATCTCAAAAACACGCAGTTTTTTCTTTATTCAAAACGTGCTTGAATTATCCAGTTTCATATAAGAATATCAAAAAATATCCTCTCGCGCTTCGCGCTCGCATTATTAATGTAGGAAATATACCCAATTAGTCAACATTTTTGTGATTTACGAAACATGAATTGTGTGTCCCGTTTTTAGGTCTACGTCATTTTTTTCGCTCGTGCTTCGCGCTCGCCTGAAATGTTTAGTTATATACCTATTCTGTATATGATTACAAAAAGTGCTTAGAATGTCCAATTTTTAGGTCAAAATGTCATAAATTTTCAGCTCGCGCTTCGCGCTCGCATTATTTGATTGTTGAAATATGTATTGTTTTCATGGGGAACTGCAAACAGTTCTTACGGTCTGTTTTCCACCAGCCTGGGCCAGAACGTATATTAAAAATTTCTGCTAGCGATTTGTGCTCGCAGTAATTATTTAGTTACATACACAGCTTGTTCGCGACCACAATCATTGCTCAGAATGTTCAATTTTCAGGACAAAATACATGAAATTTCCGTAACAAATTAGCTCGCGCTCGTACTATTCAATAGGGCTTTGAGCGGCAGATCGGGGAAAATATGGGTAGACATTTGTTTCGCCCCCCCCCCCCTATCGGCAAAAGCTGGATCCACCCCTGAATGGAAACGCTGATCAACAGCCAATCGCAATCAAGGATTCCATTCAAGTTACTATTGGATGGCAAAGTTACCATAATGGTAACTTTTTTGCAACGGGGCCCCCAAGTTTTCATCCTGCGACGATCGCTCCTGTCTTAATTTATTTTAAGATTGGGTTATGGTTCGGGATATGGGAAGTTTTCTAGTAATTAATATTGTAAGGTTTATGGTAAGGATTCAGGTTACACTCTAAAAAAGGTTTACACAATATTGGGTTAATTGGGAACATGCATGCTGGTTGGGTAAAAAGATACCCAATATTTGGTAAATTTTACGCAATGTTGTGTTGAAATAGCCCAATATGGGGTGAAAAAATACCCAGCAAACATGCATGTTCCCTTTTTACTCAATATTGGGTAGAATTTTACTCAGTGTTTTTAGAGTGTAGCATTAGTGTTATTGACTTGAGGTTAATAGCTCTTAATTTGAATAAATTTGCAGATTTCCCATGCGAGCAGTTGTCGCAGGAGCAAATACGGCAAATGTTTTGAATTCGTTTGCCTTGAACAGGGCCCCATTGCATGAAAAATTATGGTAAGTTTGCCATCCAAGAGTAACTACCATGGTAACGCTGATCAACCGCCAATCAGAATCAAGGATTCCATTCAAGTTACCATTAGATGGCAATGTTACCATAATGGTATCTTTTTATGCAACAGGGCCCAGTTCATAGAGATATTTCTATGAAAAGGAAAAACATACACTCAGGCAATAATATTTAAAAAATAACGATAGACCTGTAAACATATATTAGGCTATAACGCAAACAATGAAACTAAGTATTTCGCAGCCCTTTGCATTTTTTGTTGAAAGAGCTGCGTTTTAAGCGCACAACTAAAGAGAAAAGGCCAACATTAATTAAACATAAAATTGCATTTGATTTTGAAATTTATTTGTGACTCTTTCTTAAACGTTCCCCTTTTCGTTTCCCGTTCCCATTCCTCAACTTCCTTGAATCCATCTGTCCAGGATCCTTCCCTGACATCTCGGAAGCGGTTTCAACAGAGCAAATCATATCCTCCTCTTTTCCAATCCATTTTACTCGGTGGCTTAAACACACCTGCAACTTCGTTCATCCGTCTACTCTGTTGTTTACCTATCGTGTAACGGATGCCGAACCGAAGTTATTGACTCTCGATGACAAAGGCGAGGTATGCTGTGAAAATCCGTCACGGCACAGTCACACAGTCGAGAATGACTCCAGACGGACTAAATATGTTACATTACTATGAATGACATACAGTCGGTTGGTATGGAGTTGGCTGTGTAAGTGTGACTGCAGCACGGGCATGTGGTCAGATCTTGACATTGACAATGAGGGTGTGATTGCTTTTGATTACTTTCATACATGTGTCTCAATGGAAAAGGAGGCCATTAGAATTAACATGTTCAGAGGAATTGTCATTAATAGTAATAATGATGATGATAATAATAATTATAATAATAATCATATTAATAATGATATTCCGCTTTTATATAACGCTTAATACATCGGAGCGACTTTTCTAAGCGCTTTACAGATATGGCTTAACATGGGAATATGGCGCCGAAGGATATCCTTCTCTAATCCGAATAACAATTAACATTTATTTGTACAGTGAATCCTCTGTAATAAAAAAAAATAGTGAGGCCTAATGATGTGAAACCATGGCAAGAAGGACTACTTGTTTTAGATCCCTTTTATGTTTAAATAATAATAATTATAATAAAAGATTTATATTGCGCAATTTCTAAGTGTGTATACCACCATGCAGCAACTGCGAATGACAATAATGTTATCATTAGTATTGTTACCCGACTATAGCCGTGCTGCCTACAGGCGGTCTGGCATTCGATGAATTTCTTCCTGCCGGGTACCCATTCACCTCATCTGGATTGAGTTCAGCACAATGTGGGTAAATTTCTTGCTGAAGGAAACACACCATGGCTGTGAATCCTCAGATTGAAAGACGAGAGTCATGACCACTAGACCACGACGCCCCCACGTTAAATTTTGTAGGAGATATTACCCATGTTTCATATAATCTTAATCTTTATAATCTACGGGAAATATTGGAATGGAAATATACCATCTTGATCATGGAATTTTCAAAGAAAGGGTGGAGAGTAGAAAATACAAAGAAAGGAATATAGGTATAACAAGTCTATAACATGAATAAAGAGGGAAAGTGGGAACGACGGAGAGAGATAGGCGGGACAAAAGTCGATAACAAAAGTTGTAGATCTCTAACGATAATTTGAAACTGAAAGACACTGAAAGATACTGATAAGAAGTGAATTGTGCAAACTTCCAAATGATTCAAAGAACAGTAACAAATGTTTATGTCAGAAGGTAAAAGAAAGAGAAAGATCTATAGCGGACGAGAGGGAGAGAAATGAAGAGTGTACGTGTGTGTGGATGCCTGGGCGTGTTTTATGTGTGTGTGTGTGAGGGAGAGATAGATAGAGAGAGAGAGGGGAGGTGTGCTTTTGATAGACCTGTAAAAAATGAGGGTAGAACAAAGTCTCGAAAGGATTCTTCATCTCAGGGCAATACCTTTTCACCTTTCATCTTCGAAGCTCAGACTTGCATGCCAACTTAACCTATCTTCAGGTTCGAGGAAACGCTCACATTTTCTCTATTTCCTCTCCGTAGTGAAATCGATAATTGTTTGCATTTTTCCAACCCGAAAGGGCATTGTACCTTTGGTCGGCGTTCCAAGATTTCTTGCCAGTCTCGAAATTGTACATCGAAAATGCAAAGTCTACTGTTTCTTGAAATCTGCAGAGCCGGGGATAAGCTCGTCGTCGCCTGTTTAGGTTGTATCAGCACACTCTCTAACTGTCATTTCCCAATCATTCAGCACATGACAGCACATGTGGAGTGTTGTCGCCCAGTGGATTAGTCTTCGTACTTTGAAACAGAGGGTCGAGGATTCGAATCCCAGCCATGGCGTACTTTCCTTCGGCAAGAAATCTATCCACATTGTGCTGCACTCGACCCAGGTGAGGTCAATGGGTACTTGGCAGGAATTTATTCCATGAAATGCCACCGCGCTGTAAAAGGCTGCGAGGCTATTAAAGTCAGGGTAATAATATCCAATTAAGCGCATAGGGACGAATTTGGCAGTGATATACGATATATAAGCATGTTGGTATTATTATTGTTATGACAAGGGGATGTTAAAATGACCACTTTCGTGTCACAACAACCAAATATATGGTCTAACCAAGGAGTTGGGAGTATCTACTTCCAATTCCCTGCTCTAACCATACCTCCATCCTCTCAATCAAATAGCATTTATGGAACGCCAGTGGGTACACAACACCCTTTACGTCTTTTTCGTGTGCATTCGTAGGACTTATTAACCACGTTTTTAGCAGAATTAATATCTCGGACCTTGCAGCAAACAATTAGTATATAAAGGGCCTGGTTCTGAATCAGATTATAAAATACATAGAACACCTGAAAGTCTTCGGCTTTGTTAATCGAGATCTGTCCGTCATACGACGACCACCTTTCCCTTTTTTCCGTGACATCCTAATGGCAGTCAGACTCTCCAAATCAATCTACAAATACTGTGTACAGCCTTGTAAAGGTAATGATTTGACATGGAACTGGAAGACAAAATAGAACGATTGCAGTATTACTTCCCAATATATTTTAGATTTCCAATAACAAACAGATTTTACTGTATGACTGTGCGGTAATGATACATCAGCTAAGAGATGTGACATTACGGTTTTGTGATTATCAATAGTTCTAATTAATGATTAATCGATGTATGATTTTCATTTTAGATGATATGCTACTAACCTAATCATCGATCAACCTGTATATTCATAAACTTTGTCACATTATGAAAGGGTTTTACCACTTTTGCTGAAGGCAGTAATGTAATAATATTGTGCAGATATGTTTATTCACATTCACCCTTGTTCCAATATCCTGGAGGCATGTCAAATAGTTCAACATATGGGATGTACGTCCAAATGGGTCAGACTAATTGCATGGTCAATAGCAAGAGAAAGATGGCAAAATATTTGTTTACAGTGGTACAGACAAACAGGATATATTTCGTAACCAGAAGGAGACCAATGATAATTTCCCCTTTTCAAAATTAGATGATGCTCTTTAAACTCTAATATCCTACTAAAAAATGAGGTCATAAAAGAAAAAACGACGAGAATCATGTTCTTAACAGCATTTAACCAAAATATATTACTGTTATCTCCAACTTATGATTACTAAAAATCCAGTATGTGGCTCTCAATCAATACACTTTTAAAGTTGAAGTTTTTAGAGGCCGTTTACATACGATTTGTGTTAAAGTTGTGCCTATAAAAATAGATAGATGTCCTTCATTAAGGTACTTCCCTCACATCAGGACTACCTAAGAGCCATTCAATTTTTATCTTGACCTTCATATTATCTCCTTGTACGGTATTTTCCCTGCAATCGTTTATGAAGACACGTAAGTCAAGATTTACTCTGATTGGCTTCTCTCAGCTATATTCGTCCCCCAATTTTGCACTCATGTGTGTTTAGTGATGAAAAAATGAATATGTTTTGATTGCCTCCAAACATAGCACGTACCTGTATTTTTCAAGGCACGTGCGGCATTAATTACCCTTCGTCTCCGTAATTGCGTGGATAGGTCAAGAGATATTATTGTAATTCGCATATTCTGTCGATACAATCAATTAAGAAGTTGTATATTTTGTTCCATTTTTGTAGTTCAACTTGCTTCTTTTGCAATTATTCATTCGTTCAAAATTCAAAACATGCAAAGGATGCGTAGGTCAATTACTTTAATTAATATTGTCAAAATAGAATAGAGTGCTTTCTCAACGAAAGTCAATGAATTATACTAACTTCTTATACGCGTATGAGCGATAAACTTGTTACACGAATATATTTTTGTGGAAAATTTCCCCCAAGGCCTTATTAAACATGTCTAGTCTATTATTTAATAAAAGCTTGACGGGTTACCAATAACGCCTCATTCATGTAGAATATAAATGAAACGTTTCAGATATATTCTGATCATAGAATGAACTACCAAATATGAGCTTGAAATATTCATCCCATCGTGTTTCAATTTGATATTTTTTTGTTACTGAGCGTCTAAAATAACAGATAATTGATATTTATTAACGTGTTACCTATATACTTTTCACTCGTTATTGCAAATTGTACTACGTCTGTCAATTCATCCACTCTTTTCTTTCTCTCTCTCCCCCTCTCTCCCCCTCTCTTCCTGTTTTATTTCTTTCTCTCTCTCTCTCTCTCTCCCTCTTCAACCATCCCCGTTCTCTTGTCCGTTTACCTCTCCCTCCTCCTCTAAGCGCTGTCACGTCAAACATTGTTAAGAGCTAATTTTCGAGACATTGCAATGATTTGCCGGTTACCCGAGAAGGCCGAAGCAGATAAATACCATTTGTCTGGCGAAATACTCCAATTCTGTAGACCCTGTATTGTGACAGGGAGTAATGACTTCAATAATGTTCTATTGGATCCTCATTTCAGATCAATTGCTCGTGCAAATCGAAATAATATATTCTCCAAATGGCTGAGGAAGAAAAATATCCTCAGAATTGACCTTAATCTTTTGTGTGAGTCTGCATTCACATTCTTTGTCTCATTTTTTATCAAATAGTTTATGGAATGCTTAATATACAGTGCGTATCAAAAAAAAGTTTACACTTTGAAAAAATCCTGTAAAATTACACATTTGTAATATCCTGAAGATTTTTTCCACATTTTAACATTGGTACAGATCCATTTAAACAAATGACGATATAACTGTCGAAAAATATTTCCGCTTTAGTGAGCACCACTTACTTTTGAAAAGTTAGTGAAAAATGATTTGCGCAGAGCTTTGAAATAGTTATGCAAATAAAAGTAGACCTTAATCATGAAGAACATGTGGAATTTAGCTAGTAAAATTGATTTGAAGATATATTGTACATTTTAAAACTTGTTTCCTTGCCCAAAAGACTTCGAAGAGTGCATTGCGACCCACCCCACTCCCCCACACAACGAGGCCATCGAGACGTTATTTGCTTTACTCTGAGCTGTGATTTATATGAAAAGGCTTATGCTTGATTTTCATTTAGTTAATCATTGTCAAGTTTGGGAAAAGTGTGGAGAAACAAGTATTAAATGAAAAATGAAATGTAAACCCACTTTAAATGATAAAAACATAGTGAAACAATGCTGGAGATGTCTGATATAAACTTTTGTTCAGATTCAGTTATGTCCTCAGATCCAGCTGGCACAAAAAGGGTAAAGATTGTGCTTAATAAATGTAAAAAATCTCAATTTGGGTGGCAAAATTGTTACAAAATGCTTGAATGTATCCGTTTTATTTCAATTGACTAAAAGTGCAAGGGAAACGTATGAGAAATGTTTCGCAGGGTAAGTTTGATTTCGCCCTTTCCCCTTGACACAGCGTGAAAACGAGCATTTCTGCGCAAACAGATTTCTACAAGCTTTACAAAAAAGGACAGTGCTCACTCAAGTGTAACATTTAGTCAAAACTTTTACTTTCATTGGATAGATGAGACCCAAACCCAAGATTATAAGTGAAAAAAATACCCACATGTTGAAATATTTTTTAATTCCCAGGGCTTTTTCAAAGTGTAAACTTTTTTTTGATACGCACTGTATAATGGAGCTGCGTCAATGATGGAGCACAACAGCAATATTACGATTATAAAGAAATTTGCACCAATGCCGATGTTGATGATGATCATGCTGGTGAAAAAATGTTAATTATAATAATAAGTATAAAGACGATGGCAATGATAATAATAGACCTCTAAGCTGTCCATTGTCTGACGGGCATTTTCAATAGATTTGATATGTTGTATAATCTATTCCATTTTCAGTTGCGAAAACTCGCTAATTTCACATGTAGGTCCTACAAATCCTGCTTTGTTGTGTATGGGTATGTTTGTATCCTCCTACAAATCCTGCTTTGTTGTGTACCGGTATGTTTGTATCCTCCTGCCATTGCAGATACCTTTAATTAAAATGCCTGCAGAATTCATTGTGCACTGGCTCTGTGAAATAATACGCGTGATTAGAGGCGGTAGGCTATGTCCAGATCATGCTGCAAGTCTGTGAAATCGATCATGGTCATGAGGAGGTATCGATATTAATCCCGGGATATCATTGTCATGGTCATGACCTGATAAGTTGCAGACCCACAGTCACATCAACGAACTTGACTGTAGGCCGATCGAAATACTTCCGTTCTATCGAACAACGCAGTGTCGATCGATAGAAACTTGTTTCATTGTGTGACTGTGCGTAGACGTGAACCTTATCGTGTATCGTGTAGATTACCAAGAGACTTATTAGGCTCTTTCCAAAAACCCATTATTATCTCTTCAAAAAGTTAAGCATTCTGTGACGATGTTTATCAATCCGTTTTACTTTCTGGATGATTGTTTAACTTTTTTTAAAAAGGTGCCATAATTTTTGGCTGCATAATAAAATATAGGGCAAATCAGATCCCGCGTCCCTGCAATATTTGATTAATGATTCCTGTACACTCATTTTGAAGAATGTCGATGGTGTTTAGACAAAGTATGCAACTTCATCAGTCTATGATTTTGTAAATCCTTAGCAACCTACTGGAAAATGGTATTCGACTAATTTACTATACCCCTTAAATAACATCAAATGATTTTCAATCTAGCCCCAACGACAATCAGGTAATGCAAGATGAATTACATATATCAATTTAATCATCAACATGATCAAGGTTCTTTTTTTTATGTTTTGAAAACTGAAATTGAATCGTTATGAAAGTTAGGGACATCGGGGTCTAGTGATTAAGACTTTCAATATGAGGGACGTGGCTTCGATTCCAACCCATGTCGTGTTTTCCTTCAACAGGAAAATGACCCACATTATGCGGCAATCAATCCGAGTGAGGTAAATGAGTACCAGAAGGAAGTAATTCCTCAAATAAATTGTGAGAACCTGATTTGGTATGAGCCGTGGAAATATAGGAGCGCCTTGAGCACATGCGCTGTGTAAATCCTGTATTTAAATCAGATCATACAGTATCGATTTGAAGCTTTCAATAAAAGTGATTAAGCATCACTATACATGGTATAGGAAGACGTCCTAGACCTTTTTGTCCCTTTGATATAACTACTATTCCGGTGGTGAATGAATTCTTTTTGGATCCAGTGAAACATGATATCTTAGAATCAGAGAAAGGACTTGAGCTCGTTCGAAGTTCGGTCAACGAGCAATGAAGAGTTCTTTATTAAGGGGAAGTTACCCGATGGTGGGCTTCAGATGTTCGTGTCAGCAATTATAGGTCAGGATGGGTATCCAAAAAGTCTTATTTACTTAGTGAAGCACGATTTTGAATAGTCTTACATGTTCTCTCCATTTGTGTTTGTGCATGCATAATCGATATCAGAAAATTTTACAAAAGCGAAATCTTTGTTGTGTATTGATATCGTGATTATGATTATATTCCTTGTTTTAGTTTGACTATATATATATATATATAATTGTTGTTATTCATTTATAGTCAGTAACCTGTCGCGAGGTCAACTCTATGAACATATTTTATTGAATCTACTTTTTTTTTCAGGCATGGCGTTGGGAGAAAATATCAGGATATAATATTTGGCTCCACCTTCCTCTTAGGCGATCTCTACATGTAGGTCTAGAGGCATTTTAAAAGGCACGATAAAAACCCTTAACAAGAGAGGCGCCAAAGTAACGTTCTCGAATTAAACCTTAGAATTTAACCACTTAAGAAGAGAAAAATAAAAATAAAGATCGCTACACTTTTTTCAATATTGGAATTTGAATGATACTCCAATATGATTACTGTTTAAATCTTTATTTAGATAAGTTTAATATGTATTGCCGGGAAGTAAGAGTTTACAAAACCTTTTAACTGTGAACAGGTTTTGGATTGCGTCATGTAAAAAAAAAAGCTACTTTTTGGAGGCACAATTTGTTGATTTTAATCAGCATTGTAAAATATTGGATTAAGTGTGTCAAGTAGGATATATTAATCGGAGGCCATGAGATTATGAGATGGTTGTATTAATGTTGCTGTTGAAATCTCATTGAAGCTAAGGACATTTTCAGATTTTGACCATGAAGAAGCACTTGATGCTTTACTTGAATAAAGATAAAGTGAAAATATTTTCTTGATATTAATCAGCAAAGTGCTGCAATAATGTATGAAGTGTCTCGAGTAGATATCATTATAGGTTCTTGTTGATCCTTTCATTCATTTTTTTTTTGTAAGTCCATTTTTGTTTCCTCTGTTTTGTTTTATTTATTTTCTGCTTTAGTATAACTTACGGTAATAGAGCAGTTACTATTCTGTCCATAATCATCAAACTGATTTGAATCGTATAAATTTAGCATCCTCAAGAAAATAGGTGCATGCTGCGCGTGCTCTGTAAATATGATCGGGAGCGGCATTACTGAAATGCATTATTCTACGAAATTTACCACTTCGATGTGATGATTGAAACAAAATTAATATTTAACACATGTTATCTCCTTATTGAATAGCATAGTGAAAGGTAAATCTTCATGAGGGTGATGAGATTCGTAGACGAACCGCTGGATTGGTGGAGTGCCAGATTGTAACCATGAATGTGCATTGGATGCCGGTTTTATAAAAGGGAAAGATTCGTCTTGTTTTATTTTACACACATTTTCTCGTGTGCAATAACCTTGGTCCTAGAATATTGTCTGAAGTGTTCCTACAAGGAGAGGTGAAATCTGAGGATTTTTTTTCCGCAATGCCACTTAGATCTTTTAAGAGATAGCTGGAATTGTAAGGTATAATTTACATTGTATATGTAACGTACCTCGTAACCTACTTTGGTTAACTGTGCTACTCGTTACTTTTTTTTGTCCAGATTGGATGTTATTTGTGTCATGTGTCTTTCAAACTTTCGTTGCTATCTTTCTCACTCCCTCTCTCCCTATCCTTATGTGTGTATGCATGTCCTCCATTCATCTCCCGCTCTCCCCCCCCCCCTTCCCTCTCTCTCTACCGGGACCTTTTCTTCAACTTCTTTTTTATTATAATTTATCTTCTAATCGCCTTCTTCTTTTTCTTCTATTTAATGTTCCTTTTCTTATTCTTCGCTTTCATCTTCTTTTTTTTCTCTTTCTGCTACTTTAAGCATAAGTTATCTTATCTTTCCCCCATTTTCCTGCAAAGTGACCGAGTTGATCACGGAACTACCCCCCCCCCCATTTCGATTGAAATGTAGGTTTTAGGTTGATTGGACGAGTTAGGTTTTAGAAATGTCTTGGGGCACTCCCCCCTTGCGTATGTTCATGGTCATGTTCATTCCCCTGTCATACCATGTTTAGCTGCTGTCTCGTAACAAAAAAAAGAAAAGAGACGTTGTTATTTAAAGGAGCGTAATTGAAGTCGACTGTTTCACATAAAATATAATTTAAGGGACCATCTGTGATTTACGTGAGGCCATTAAAGCAGTAAATTAGCATTCATGAATAAAACAACATTACGTGCACAGCGACATTCCATTAATCTAATTTAGAATCCCCAAAGACATTTCTGGAAATGAGGTTGGCCAATGGTGTGCTAAATATACACATGTAACCAGTAACCAGAATAAACATAATTGACATTAACGAGTTACTAACCCAATCTATGTCTGCTCGTGGAGGCAAACAGCATTATTCATGCTTACCGAAAACGTTTCGTTTCACCCAGTTTAGTATTTGGTTGTGGTATGCAGACATTAAAATCAGTAATATCTATGCGTGGTGGCACCATTACATTTTGTAAGGGCCGTTAACTGACTTTTTTTTCGACTGAAATGTCACAATGTCGATTTTTTTTCCGTTGGTGTGCTGCTTCTTTAGAAACTTCTTCTAGACAAATGAACGTTTCTTGACAACCGTCTATTACTGCTAATCCCGAATTCTTACTAGAATGTTATACATGTATAATTTGAAATGTTTGATTTGAACTTGGTCAGAATATACTTGTCATTTTTAATATAGCTAGTATATAGTAGCAAATATCGATTTTAAGATTAACTTCCAACAACGTGCAGTGTCCAGCCGGAAAGCCTCTTGGGCCTGGTACTAATTTACTAATAGCATACTAATGGTATCCATAATCTATTCTTTACCAATTAAATTATATATAACTTTCATGTTATAGTTATGGGGAAAATGAGTGAAGTCAAATACGTGTTAGCAAGGGCGGAAATCTCTCCCAAAATGTAGGGGGATCAGAGGCTGGAAAATATGACGAGCAAAAAAAGGATTATTACCCAAATTTAAGGTAATTTCGACCAAAATAAATATGACAAGCAAAAAAAAATAAGGTAATCACCCAAAAAGTAAGGTTATCTTGTCCAAAATACATGTTTTATTTCGATTTCGAATGATGTATATCTTTCCATCATAAATGACAAAAAATAGTAGGAGGACATTTGATATTGTGCCCCCCTACTACATGTAGTTTGGGTAGGATGACGCGTCCCCTGTCCCCCTGGGATTTCCGCCCATGCGTGTTAGCCCAAAAATATTATTATATAATATGCTTCGTTCAATCGTTGGTTCTTTATTCTCCTCTCATATAGGGACAAACATATTGCGATTTAAGTCACAGACATGACAGGCAAAAATTGTTTTCCCCGCGAAGCAAAAAAAAAGACTATCCACCAATAGGGTGAAGAAAAGAGTGTTCTCAATTTTTTGTTTTAATGCATGTTCAGAGATATATGCATACACTTAATGTTTAGACTGTAGACCAAACGCGTTTGTCTTTCAGCTTTCTAGAAATTGTCCGAACCCCAAGCTTTAATCGATCATTTTGATCGAATCTTCTTGGTAGCAACCAGTGGGGCATGCTGTCTCAACCCCGAAAGCGATGATAAGTCAATGAATGCTGGTCCCGCTTTGAGAAGGTGAGAATGTTGCAGTTAGGATCATAAAGGGTGGGTGCGAAGAGTAATGGGAAGATGAGCAGGAGGCCTATCTCCGCCGGCTGTGTTTGCTATTTATGAACCTAATGGGGTTAATCACAATTGGAAAAAGAGTATTCGCATGAAGCATTTTTGAGAAAGAGAGAGGGGAGAAATACCTTTTCGCCCTCTCTTCTCACAGCCCGCGGATTGCCACAGCTCACGTATTATCGTGTGCGCATACATCAGCACGCCCACCCAACCTCTATGCCCCACCTTTACACTTACGCACACACACACAATACACACACTTACATGCGCACACGAACACACACGCACACATCAATCTCTACCCACAGACAAGCACCCTTAAGGCGACCGCACACCTTATACGATTGGCTGCGACCCGATTTCAGAATAAAATGTAGCAGAATTTGATGCTAATATTGAGACTTGGAATATCTTACTGTGTAATGTTCGAAATTATCGTACGAATACCTATGTTCAAATATGTGATTAACTATCTAGTCGTAATGACGTCATAGCAGTCGTACGATTGGCTACGATTTGAAACTAATTTGGCCTTTACTCCAAAATAAAGGCTTGCATTCTTTCAAAATGGTTGTATTAATATTCTTTCAATTGATTTTAACCTCAAATAAAATGATAATATGTTCCATTCACATTTCAGAAAATGAGCAAAATGCGATCTGTTCCAAAATCGGATCGCGAATAGTCGTAAGGTGTGTGGTGGCCTTTACAGCACGCACACTTGTCGCACCCCGATCACACAAGCTCCCTCACACCCACACGCCCCTCCACGCCCCCCCCCCCCCCACACACACACACATATAATACACGTGCTTATTCTCTCCCTTTTCTCTCACACCCGTCCCATGTCTTGCCTTATATTAAGCATCCCCATTTTTTCATCCCCGTCGGCAAGGTATGGCGAGGGGTACGTCATTTTCCTGCATTGTTATCATCATTTTCATCTTCTTTTCTATTCGTTGTTTCAATCATGAACATGATAAAGAGTTTCTGTTCAGACAAGTATTTTGCACTTGCGTCCAGGGAATTTTGTCATTGCAAAAAAAGAGAGAAAATGCATCGCCTTTCAATCCATCTCTATAGTGATTTTGTTCATTGACATTCCCATCATTATGCGTTGCTTGATTCCCTACACACATTCATATCGAGTTCCAGTTTGCCTAAAGATGGCGACCCTGTGACATACTACATTCAGTTTTTTTAAGCTAAAACGAGGTATTAAAGATTATTGAGAGCGTGGATCATTCTTTATATCATTTCTCTTTTCACCCTACAAAGACGAAGACATTACATTTTGGAACCAGAAATGTGATTCCCACGAGCAGTTAGCTTGAGGCAAGGTTCTTTAAACGGTCTGTCTTACAAATGCGTCCTCTGAGATGAAAAACCCCCGAATCTAGGTCATTTATTTATCACTTTCAGGAATACAAAGAGATAAGCACCATAAGAAAAGGAGAGCGCCAATCTTCTCGTCTCGTCACTTGGTCAGAAACTGATGTATGCCGCTTAGCGGACTTTTGCGATGTTCTCGTTGCATCCGGCTAACTTACTTCACTTGGCTTTTTAGGAGGAAGACGTTTTCCCGCCTTGCGATTGGTATCATACTTTTGGTTTATCTTTATAAAAAAAAAAATACAGCAGTTAAGGTATTTACTTTTTTTAGATAAATTTCATGTCCCTTTGTCTTGCGGAATTTTAAGTGAGGAGTTTAATATTTGTAGCAATCGTCTAAGCATGATGTTCTGCTTCCAACCTTACAAGGCTTTTAATAGGAGAAGACGTTTTCCAGCGTTGCATTTTGTTCTTTAATTTTCATTAATATTTATTCAGAAGCATACTGATCTTCATAATCTGTGGTAGTTACTTTTTTTATTTGAATGTCCCTTTGTTATGCATTTTGCTTTAAGAATTTGAGGTAAAAATTTTAATGTTAGCGACAACGGTCTCGCTTGGTCATATGAGTCAATCGGTCAAAGAAAATCGAGTATGAGTTTGGCAAAAGAAGATCATTTGATTTACTCACTGACCAAGACCTCTGTCAAATAATAAGTACCCATAGAACGAATACATAACAGGAAAAAGAATACTTGGGATAACAATCTCTTCGTGATTTACGGATGTCTTAAATTCGTATCATTTACATGTTTTGGGAAATGGCGAAGATGTTTATCGAGCCAGATGATGGTTAAGATAGAAAATGAAAGGGTGACCAAGCTGTTTTAGCTCCAACCCGCCTTTGTACCCGGATATCGGATTCCAGACAAGCGTCCAGCACCGGAGCATGCTTTTTAGAAGTCATCTACAGCTCAAGTCGAAACCTGATATTCCAAAACTAGGTCAGGATTGAGTTCATCCTCTTTTTAACAGAAAAAAGGAGCCCTAAGTAGTTCTATAAAAGTGCATCCTAGAGCCTTAGTGATCTCTCTAGCAACTAGATTAATTATTATCGCCTTTAACTAAAAGTAGGAAATAATAATCACGCTCTTATCAACATAGTTAGCGGGCTAATGTTCACCTCCTTTCTTCAAGATTAAATGTCAAAACTTGATTAAGTATTGTGCTTAACTGACCATGTCACCATTTTGGCTCCAACCATTCCTGGAGAAACACAACTATTGATGTGTGGTGAAGGAAAATTTTGACTGTGAAGTTAAAAGAGTGATGACCATCGTCCTGCACTGACGTCTTCTCCAAAATATTAAAAGGGACACTTTAAAAATATGGCATTGTTCGGGATGAAGTATGGAACTCCATTGGAAAGGTAAGTGATTCAACATATTCTTGGGGGGTTCATAAACATGTCACGTGTCGAACAGTGTGTACGAAAAATGTAGTAAGAATCACATTACCACTTGTACATTGCAGGTGATCTGGTGATCATTCAATTGATCAAACAAACAATTTATTTTCCATAAAGTGTTTTTAAATAGTGAGGAAAAAAAGAACAGTAGCTTATTCAGACAATTTTTCACAAATATAAATGGTAAATCAATTATATAATTTACTTTTTGTTAAAGCAAAAGATTGCCCAGTATAAAAAGTACATTTATACCATCCAGTTAGATAACATAAGGTGAGAGACACAGAGCAGAGGGCGAAACGTGGTGCATCGGAGACACTGAATCTTCTACGCGGATATATTTTTTTAATATGTTAAAGCAAAGAGCGATAATATCAATGATCAGTAGTTGGTCAACCAGTAGCCAACTTAATCATGTATTTTATTTTATGTAATAGTAGAATGTTATCCAGGTAAAAAGAGTGCTGATCCATCAGATGAGATGTAAAGGACTAGTCACTATGTTTAAAGTGTCATCTAATCGAAGGATCTAGATCAGATGTGAATGTATAATTATTCGGTGAAATTATGATTGTTGTCATGCCGCCGTAACTTATAGCCACAAATGTTATATTACCAGGGGGTGTTTCACAAATATTTAAGTATGACTTAGAATCGCATTTAAATGCCGAGTTGCGCGCGCTATAAAAGGCATGACCGCATTGGTCAGATAATATGCCAAGAAGACGCGCACTACTGCGTATAAAGATAGCAATGTACCGTGTTTACACTAAATCGGCATTTGAATCGGCTCGCGGTTCTGAACCGCGAGCCGATTCAGCATCGGCTTTTTCATAGCGTGTAAACGCGAGCAACTAGAATCGGCTCGCGGTTCAGAACCGGCAATTTGCACCACCAAAGTAGTAGGTTCTGATGCAGAATCGGCTTTTTTACTACGTGTAAACAGAAAGCCGATTCTGCACCGGCAATTGTGCGCATTTCAATTACTTTACCATTGTGACGTAATTGTTAGCGCACTAATCCAGCGTTGTCTTTATTATGACGTATATTGTAGGTATGCGTATCATTTCAAGTTTTTGCATCGGCTCGCGGTTCTGAACCGCGAACTGTAACAACGTGTAAACGCAATCCAAATGCCGATTCTGCATCGGCAATTGGTTCAGAACCAAATGCCGATTAAGTGTAAACACGGTACATGTTGCATATCATGTACGCGTCGGCATTTAAGTGCGACACGAAGTCATACTTAAATTTGTGAAACACCTCCCCCCCCCAAAAAAAAAAAAAATCCTCTTTGGATAGACGTCGTGAGAGATGTCATTAGTGGGTTTTCGCCCAGCGTCGTACGACGCTATCTACGACGTAGAACGATCTCTTTGTTCGTGCGTCCGTCGCGCTCAACTCTCGCTTGTAAGCAGTTTCGCAAATCGCTGAACGCGGCCGGATCGACCGGCTGGCATGGTTGGCATGTAATGTTGACACGCCAACATGTGCATTGTATATGTTCCTACTATGTGCACACAACTGGCAGTGCCATGTGTCTTGCAGTCGCGTCGTCGACCGAGCCATGCAACGGCTTTTCAATCATATTTCAATAATCATACTCGTTTAAACTTCTACTGTAACATTTTGAAATTATACTTAGCTTGATTTTAGTATAATTGAAATGGTACTCACCGAAAAACTCGCATTCGAGTCCATGTTTTGAAGCTTTCAGCTATCAGTGTAGTCAGAGTAGAGTACAACATGTGCATGCACGCGATGGGCGAATGTGTTTACATCGATCGGCTCAGCTTGCTCGCTCTACAAGCGATCTGATTGGCTGTTGACGGCTGTTGACAAATCCTACGTTCTAATGCGGACGCCCGCTAATTTGCGGAAGAACCGTCCGTGATTTGAGCTCAAGAACGCTCGGGCCTCTGTTTCCATGAAAGTTGGCGATTTTTGCACACGTATACGTTCTACGTCGTACGACGCTGGGCGAAAACCCACTAATGAAGGATAGGGGAAGCAGGGGTTGCAATATTGGTCATCAAGGACATTCTATTGTCGCATGTATCTGCTTTAAGCGAAGCGCGCTAAATATGCGGGGGTTTAATGTAAGAACTGCATGCAGAAATGTGTTGATTTGATAATGTAGAATGGTCAAAGATGACGATCAATCTGTTTATTCTATCCTGCAATGCTTCATCCCTGATTGTCAAAGATTGTATTTACTCTTTTGTTAACCACTTTTAAAGGATTGATAAATGTTTTTCACTCTCAAATTATATGAACATTACTACTTTTCATGACTTTTCATGCACATCATTATTATGCACAGACAAAGCCACCATTACCCTCGCCCTGGTCAAGTGATGATACCATTTTTGATGCAACTAATTTAAGATTCAAGATGACGTTTGTACATGCATGTCTCAACGAGAAAATTTTTGTTGGCATTCGCAATTTTCTTGCTTTCTGTTTTTATTTCTGTTTCTCTGCTGTTCCTTCCTTCTTTATCACCTTTTTAAACTCTTTTAATTTGTTTTCTATCTGTCATTTTTCCCCCCTTAATTTCTTTTTTCATCCCCTCTCCCCTCCCCTCCCCATCTCTCTCTCTTGATATATATATAAATGTGTATATATATATATATATATATATATATATATATATTTATATATATCCATATATATATATATATATATATATATATATATATATATATATATATATTTGAATATACTTAGCTGTCAAATTTCTACCAGTGATCCTTTAATCTGCCTATCCTTCTTTTCTATAATTTCTGAGGAAACCATTATGTTACAAATTTTAATTAGCGTCTTGATAATATGCATTATCTTATGCGTCGTGATAATATGCATTACCTGTCCCATTTCATTGTGAAGTCCTTGAATCTACCTTTCTTCCTTTTTCCCAATGATTTCTTCGGTACATTTATGAACTGTAACAAATTTTAATAAGCCTCTTGATAATACGCATATGTTCAAGAGGCTAATTATAATGTGTCGCTTTCGCTCTATTTTCTGCAATATAATAAATTGTTTACGACTCTTTAGCGTAATAAATGCGTTCTCATTCCCAGTTTAGATAAAATGTACATCATTATTCGTATTCTTCTAATCAAAAAGCAAAACAGACTCCATGCATTATTTTCGTTTATTAAGTAAATGTTAGCATTTTTAATAGTATATACATATCTATAAATACATTGTTCGATAAGTTTACACTCTAAAAAAGAAGAGTAAAAAATATACCCAATATGGGGTAGAAAGGGAACAAGTATGTTTGCTATGTAATTTTCCCCAATATTTGGCAAAATGCTAGTTTAAGGGTAAATTTCAACGCAACATTGCGTAAAGTTTGCTAAATATTTGGTATCATTTTACTCAGCAAACATACATGTTCCCATTTTACCCAATATTGGGTAAACTTTTTTTTAGATAAATATAACTTATAAATCAGGTATTTACGATGTAAACATGCAAAAATCCAAAGAATGACGTCAGAACTCTATCACTGTTGCATTTGTTTAAACAGAAAGACAAGCTTATGTGAAATCCATGCTCAATTTTGTTTTACCCTAGACTTATTATCCAAACTTCTGGTAAAAAGGTAAACACGTATTACTTTAGGATGAAGCAACTTGAACCAGCTGTTCCTCTCAAAGGATAGTATCCGTGATAATTGTTTGCCTATAGCAAATAACTTGAATTTCGCTCTTCTGTTTCATTCCTCTTTGCTTCTCGACAATATTATTTCCCAACATTTGACTGTGTGTTTTATACAAATCAATAATGTGAATATCTAAAGGGGCTACCCGATAGGGCCTACCCGATTGGAGCACTTCCATAGTTCAAGTTTATCATGTAAGAACATGATAAACTTGAGGAAATTGTATTGATTAATGTTTTGAGGAGTCAGTGACCTCGAAGAGTTTGAATTAGGTCCTATTGGTATTAAGTAATGTAGAATTTCAACATGGATTTGATTAATGCTTCGAATTTTGAAGGGCAGAGAGCCATCCGAAGAAATTGTTGGGGTTTTTTACCAAAAAAAAGACAATGAGTTGTTAATATTTCAACATAAAGACAACTCTTCTGTGTGTTCGGCGGGCACCTTTAATCCAGGTGACAACAAATTGATGCAGCGCTCGATTTGCGTCCTGAGTCAAGTCTTTCATTTTGTGATATCTTTGGGAATCTGACGTTAAAGGTCGGTCTCAGACGTAAATAATTTTGAATGATACGCGTCTTTACAAACTCGGTTACACAAACTTTATTACACACGATAGCGTGCGTTTTGCTTTTGGCGGTTTCATTGTCATCAATTATATTGCTCAAACTGGAGTACATATGATCATGATGATAGGGTAGGGTTTGTACTGTAGATGCTATGATGGAGTTTGCGCTCCGCGTACAGAGGATTCAAAAGTACGGCAAATGTATTCGAAATGCCCCTCAAATGACAAAGTACAACTGACAGGTACTTCTCCAAAATTGGTGAACCGGAACATCAGTTTCTTCCTAAGTATCAAAGCTGATGAAAATTGGAAAAAATTATGAAGTTTGCTCAGAGTCAGTGACAAAACTGTTGTTTTTATTCACCAATTTCTGACAAGGACTCCTTTTTTGTTCTTTGTCATAAATGACATATTACAATACATCTTCTCGTTTTTTTTATCTTCCGCGCGTCAATATGCAAAATATCGTTATTGACCTGGTCGAATCGAATTTTGTACGTGGAGGACCATGACAACAAACGCTTATTGAGCATAAATCACTGACGTATCACCGGAACAAGAAGCATCTCAAAAACACTTCGTGCATAACTACAATTTCTACAAACGTCATCGGATACCAATAGACAAAGATGAGATCGATAGCAGAAGAAGCACGGACCACATTACGATGTTACGGTTACAAGTTTAAGTGGATTAAAATATAGATGGATTGCCGATGAGGGCTGCAGGCGAGGCGAGAAGATGTATGCAAGATCACAGCTAGGCTCCTGTGCTTCGGGGATCGGTTGAAACTGTTTTATATGGGCGATCTTTCATGTCTGTAGAGTTATTTTCGTGTTCACGTTCAGCCATGTTTTTGTGATCAAAGACGTCATTGAAATCGTATTTGGATAATGTTCTTCACACTTTACGTGCATTTAAGGAAGAAAGTTCAGCTGTTAAAGTCAGATTGATAATTAATGTAAACAGGTAAGGCCTCGAGGTATTTATACATGTATAGGAGGGGTTGGAAAGATGATAAAAAACGGGTAATTTTTTCAATTCTCAAAGTAACAGTGGTATAGTTATACGACCTAATCTTCTCATTGAGATACTCTCCTTCCCTCATTTTCGTCCTCCTTTTCTCAATATTCCCTCCTTTTTTTCAACACTTGACAGATCATAAGAGCTGGTCGTCCCCGCCCCCTTCTCTTGCAGCGCCGCCTCCCAATGTCGGCATGGTAGAAATGGATAACCACCGATATCATGAATGAGAAAGGATATTCTCTTCTATCATTACCTAATACGAGTTTAGCTCGTCGTGATCCAGCTACAATCGACAAAGAAATTATTGGCAATTGTCATGATTGGGCACCTAAGCATAAAATAATATTGGAAAGTAGTAATTAAACTTTAAGGTTTTGTATCCCCCCCTTTTTTTTTTTTGCTTTGCTTTATGGTGGGGAGGCGTAACACAAATGTCGTTTCTCCTTCAGGTACTGTCAAAGAGTTGGCATATTTGTGATGACTCTTTGAACATGTTTATTCTCAGGTTAATGACTCTTTGTATGATAAATCTGTAATATATGCGTGCTACTCATACTATATTGATTACGATCGGTATTATAGAATAGCAAGCAAGGAATTGTATTTGTTCACTATAGGGTTTGAAGGCGTATCACAAAAATCCGTGTTTCTTCTTTTGGTATCTAAAGGTTGTCATGATTGTGACTTTTTGTTACCTCTCATTTTTAAGCTAACTACCCTCGGTATAATCAAGCAGCTGTAACATCTGCGTGCTCCTAACACTATACCAGGACAGCAGGGTAGTCTCTTGGCTCTGGACAACGACATATTTGCAATCGTTCGCCCGGAGCAAATCTTCGGATGATTTGCTGTCCGGTCCGCCAACTTTGGGCAAAAGCCTCTCAGCTCTCCATTCTGATTTGACTTGCATTTTCAAAGGAATTGGTGCGTTACAGAGAGCGGCTCCGTCGTAATTGCGAAAAGTCTCTAATCTTTCCTTGATCACATGTGGGAGGATATGCAAAGGCCTACTCAAGAATAAGGTATATAAAAAATAAATAATACACGAAGTAAAGTCAAGATTCAAGTTCCGGCTGTTATGAATTCGAATCTGTCCTTTCAGCTATTAAGTAAGCCATTGTCATCGGTCAACGCCTAGCGATAAATTCCTTATTTTTATTACAGATCAGTCTCCTGATTTCATGGGTTTGTTCCATTAACTCCAAACTGGAGATCTTAACTATCTAATATTCTGGCCCTTAGACATTTAACCAGTGATAATCACACATTAGTGACGTTCATAGGGTCGTGTCTGCGTCGATTGAATGATTTCAATTACACTTTTTAACGACTCTTCAAAGACTCAAGAGACTATTTCTGATCTTGCTTATTGATCCCATCATTCAAAATATTTATTTTTGTAAGAAAGGAAAAACTCAAGAGATCGGCTTTTGATCATTAGAGGTGACTGTGCGAGCGTGTATGTGTGTAGTTGTGCATTTTTGTTTTTTTTTACTTCATGTGCCCATTCATTATATCTCTTCTGGAAAGAAATATTTGAAAAAAACATGAAGTGAGAGAACAATTTGAATGATCGTTCTTATAGGCTCTTAGGTGCATTCCATTTTTTTCATTATCAGTACACATGAATTTCATTTTTTTTAGTTCCATATTGGTCATTTGCTCATGATTTTGTATTATGATTTAACATCTTTGAATTTCCAAAAAAAAATTGATTTATGTTGTTTATTCATATATTACACGTCATATGCCGAATAACTATTAATCTTTGTGTGATATAGGACCGATGATCATTGTACAGGCAGTATGAATGTTTTAAGCAGAAGGGACTTGTCCCAAAAAATGTTTCTGCAACTTTGATTGTTCTCGGGATCGGCATTGAATTCGTAAAAGGGGGACCTTGGTCCATTTTAGACATTTCCTGCACAAACTGGAAACATTATGTTCTTTTTTCGCACTATAACTCCGTGGATTGTATTGGATTCGATATGCTATTGGACGAGTTATAAAATAATTTTTCATAAAAGTAATGAAAGAAGAATGATATTGAAATTTAATCGAAATCGGATATATATAAAATGAGACAGTTGTGATATCGCATGATTCGCTAAATTTCACAAAAGAGTTTTACGCACATCTTCTGTTCAGCATGTAAATACGGACCATGATTGATGACATCACCCAGTCAATTGTTTTTTTCTAATCAGATAATATATGATTATCATGATGATAAATGAACTGATTCCTTCATGAATAGTTTAAATTGTAATCATGTAACGTTATCAGTAGGATAAGATTCGATGAACTTTCATTATTTTCAAATCTGCAAAAACTGCAACATTGTACATTCCATACAGTAAAATACAATAAAAATCTCATTAACATGTCACTGCGTTGTGCATTAAAGGTTTCTTGAAAATAGGCAAAATCTTAAAACGTCATAAATTTCTTACTTTTCAGCGTAGTGCGCGAATTATGTTTCACTTTATTCAAATCAACCTTTTTGGGAGGAGTGGGCCTCTCCTTACATTAATTTAGAATGACGTTACACCAAGGGATTGTTCGTTTGGATAGCCTACTATCGTGGACATGGGAGGATAGTTCCCAGGCAAATTCGAACTTACCTATAACTTTTTTCAAGATACTCACTTCCAGACCTTTTGAAGGGTAAAGTGTTTCTTCAGACACGTCTGATAGTCCGGTATTGGTTTTGGTTGCGCGAAACAATACGTCGAATGCCCCAGAGGCATGGGCGAATCGACAAGGAGGACTGATTTGCTACTTCCGAAGCCTGGGCCCTGGGGTTGCTAATAACGTGGGCGGGGATGTATTTCAACAACTCAAAAATGGACTCTATTCTCATCGGTCGAA
This sequence comes from Lytechinus pictus, assembly GCF_037042905.1. Taxonomy (NCBI): domain Eukaryota; kingdom Metazoa; phylum Echinodermata; class Echinoidea; order Temnopleuroida; family Toxopneustidae; genus Lytechinus; species Lytechinus pictus. The sequence goes on from NC_087257.1 coordinate 19,506,741, forward strand.
AATCCGATCGGGGTTTTTTTTTTCGAAAGGGATTTTTTCGCAACAGCTTTCTGGAACGTAGAGAATCTATTGTCAAATGTCCTTCTCGACAATAAAGTCTTTGTCGACGGTCGGTAAATCGAAACAGCAGTTTCGTCCATGACTCTGGAAAACGACATATTATTTGCGATTTTTTTTCGTCAGCTCTGAAACGTCGGACGATATTGCTGTTCCGATTCACCGACCCTCGAAAAAGACTTTACTGTGATTTGATTTGATTTGCATTTTCAATGCATTTGCTGCGTAGTAGGATTCATTCCGCGTCGGTGAGCGAAAACTCTCTCATATGACAACACCGAGCGCGAACTTTGTGACCTTGAACACATCTTTCTCATTTAATCTTCTAACTTATTTGTATACAGTTTGCTCTTCTAATTGCTTGGCGCAATGAAATGAGAAAGGACTTTGGTACATCTATATATGAGATGGTTTCGAGAAGAAGAGTACAGCTTTGGCTTTGCTAAACATTATATTGTAAAACTACTCCACCTACACCCCCCCCCCCCCCCTCTCTCTCTCTCTCTCTCTCTCTCTCTATCTCACACACACTGACCTTTTGCTGGGGCATAACTAAAGTCATAGTCACTTGTTCTTGTCCTTGCTTTTGTTCCAGAATGGAAACCTCGTTTTCTTCAAAATCATTGGTCGTCCTTTGAAAATAAAGATTACTGTAAACAAGGACCTGAGGATACGTATAACCTCTATTATTGTCAAGCTGTATATCATCGAATACCTGAATATTTTGTTTTGTTCTGATGTTGTGGTTGGTGTGTCATTCATATTTGCGAAACCCCTAGTTTTGTCGAGCTTGGAGGTAAATTATCATGTATGTAATATCATAAGGAGTCCGTTTTAATAAAAGAAAGTCGGCCAAAAATGGCCTGGAGTTAAAACCCTTGTCATCTTCCTCATGACGACGAATCCAGTGTTACCGCTCCTGGGCGAAATGCATTTTTAATTCACCCCATCTGGGATTCTACTCATCTCAATTATTTTCTTGTAATGGAAAAGGGCGCCCTTTACTCGTTATGAGGCTCATAATGGCCATGAATTTACTGATTTCAAAGCTATTACATGTGGGCCCTGACTCATTTACTATGAAGATAATTTAAGCAGCTTTTTAATTTAGCACCCATGTTGGGAATGGAGGTGAGAGACATCTCTCAGGCGAATAGGCGCGGGCGGCGCTAAGGGGGGGGGGGGCAGCAGGGAGACTTTCCCCATGATTTCCAAGTAGTATAAAAAAGAGAGAGATAATAATTGATTGAAAGAGAAAAAAATATATAGACATACATGCAGTTGACAAATTATATTTCTGACTCTGTATGTCTTTCTAATGCTCTTTCTCTCTCTAGCTCTTGTTCTGTCATTCTCCCTCTTTCTCTCTATCTATATCTTGCTCTTTCCCTCCCCGCTCTCATTATCCATCTCTCACTACACCGACCTCTCCATCTTCCCTTGATTAAAATCTTCATTTAAAAAAAATTCTAAGTATCTTGACAATACGTGTTACCGGATGCAATGAAACGAAAACAAAATATTCGTAGTAAATAATATAAAAGGATGCAATAACAGGGCGATCAATCTTACATTTCTTCTGCTTTGCAATCTTATGTTTGTTTTCCCTTATATTGCGATAATGCAGAAGAAGTCCATAGACATGAATATAATTGTACTAAATAATATACCACCCACTGAAATTATATTTCCGTATATCGCATTCTTCTCTTCAGTTTTAACGACAGCCCTGCCTCTGACTTCAACAATGGAATGATTGCGTTCGTTGTAACCATCAGCGCATTGTAAAATTATTGGAAATTTCATAATGCTTCGATTAATATGATGTGATTAGACTGAGGAAATTATCTGATCATTATCGACACATCTATATATATTGAAATATGAAATAGACAGAAATGAATTTAATAAAATATGTATATTCACTTCATATGAGTGAATAAAAATTTGCTTTCTGATTTCATCTCCGTTGATTAGGCATTTAGAATGTCCAGCCCCATGTGTGTTTGTCAAATCGCTGTCTAACGTCATCTTTGTGTTTTTTTAAGAAAATGTAAAGAATGTAAAATTATATTTGTTTTTTGCCACGTTGATTTACGTCATCAAATTTACCTTCTTTTGTGTACTACTCTTTCTTTATTACGTGCAACAATATGATGATGGATTTTCGTTTCCATCTTTGACATTTCATTAGAATCATTACAATTCAACCGTATTGTTATCAGCGCTATTTTGTGCAAACATGAATATTTCTTCTTATAAAACCTTATCCCCTCCCACCCCCCCCCCCTCTTTCTCTCTCTCTCTCTCTCTCTCTCTCTCTCTCTCTCACAAACACACTCTCTGATTGATACTTTGTTCTCTCAATTTTGATTTTCTTTTTTTTTTAGTTGTTGTTAGTTTGTTTTGTTACAGGATGTTCACAAATTATATAACCATTGAAATTCAAATGAAAAAAAAACATTTACTTACAGTTAACTTACCAAATATTAACTTTATGATTTATGACCAGCCACAAAGCCCTGTATTAAAATAGTTGCTTAATGTTAAGTAAAAAATATAACCTTTTTTTAGCCCTGCTTTTCCATGAAATGTATAATATTTCATCAACTTAACCTTTTTTAACAGGAACTTTAGAAAATTCCGTCGTGGTAACGTGGTCGTCTAATGATTACTGCAATGAAATCGTTGATTTTAATTGGCTGTTAAGAAACGTTTCCATATTAGTTTCCATGCATTTGATGGTAAAGTTAGCGCTACTCTTACTTTTATGCAAATCAGGCCTTGGAACACAATCTTTCTAAGTCTGAGAATAACAGAATAAAAAGGGAGAGTATTCACGCCCCATAATAATCCCAATATATAACATGAATAAACAATTCTATGCAACCAATTTATGCCAATATTGCATCGTCCCGACGTTGTTCTATTTCAATGATATAGCGTTTTCGCACCACGAGGCCGAACGCTTTCAAGAACACAGAAAATCACATGTCCTTCATGATAAAGAGCAGCCAAGAAGTCTTTGTCGAAAATTGGTGAAATAAAACAGCAGTTTCGTTCTGGACTCTGGACAAACGACATATTTTTGCAATTTTTCGTCAGCTCCGAAAATTTGGAGGAAACTGTTGTTCCGATTCACCATTTTTTGACCTCACAGACCTCACAGCTGTTGATTTCCATTAGACGGGCATTTTCATTACATTTACTGTTCTAAAATCCGTTCTTTGTCGCAATGCGAACACTCCCAAATGTCATGAAAACCAAAGAGGGTGTGCGGTAGTGTTCCCGCTTCCGAACGAAGAACGATAAAATGTGTGTGTGTGTGTGTGTGTGTGTATTTGAGTTTTGTCAGACGTGTGTCAATCAGATATGAATATTTACGTCTGGGACCGACCTTTAACGTCATCATCCGAAAGACGTGACCAGGGCTCGAACCTCGAACCTCTGCATCAATTTGTAACTTCCCCCACAGCTTGGATTACATGTGCAAGCCACAACGCCCAAAGATTCAAATTGTTTGGAATTGTTTTGGAATTGTTTAATTTGTAACCGTTCTCTTAGAACAGTCGGTAAGATTCCCCGTCGTGTTTCGACGGAGAAGTCAATATTCTTCCAATTAGCAAGACCTTTGCGTTACTTTCGATTTAATTTGTTTTTTCGTACAGAGCGATGATGACGACTACGCCACCTCTTGGTGTGAACGTGACTTTCCCATACATCAACGATGAGATGGTATCGGGGACGGCGGGACCGGATGACGAGGACGGAACGCCGACCGTCACCCTTACCAACTGGCTTGTGCCTTTGCTCTTCGGCATCATCACCGTTGTCGGCGTCAGCGGCAATGCCATCGTGTGTTACGTCATATCCGGTCATGTTCAGATGAGAACTGCAACGAATTACTACATAATGAACTTAGCTATCACGGACATTGCGTTTTTAGTATGCTGTGCACCGTTCACAGCGGCTGTTTATGCAACGAATAACTGGATCTTTGGAAGATTTATATGCAAATTCGTCATGTACATGATGCAGGTATGTAGCAGAGTATTCCATTTTAAAGAATTTGTTTATCAATTCATTTTTATATTCATTTCACTTCTATTTCATTTTTTTTTTACATTAGGTTGATTAATTTTTAATTTTTTATACGTTTTGTATTAGATCATTATTATCATCTTATTCCCATTTTTTTTTTCTCGCCTGCAAGCAGAGCGAGACTATAGGCGCCGCTTTTCCGACGGCGGTGTAGCCGGCGACGACGGTGGCGTCGTAAACATTAAAATCTTAACCAGAATTTAAGTTTTTGAAATGTCATCATCACTTACGAAGTATATGAACCTAGTTCATGAAAGTCTAATCAAGTACCACTAAATATCCTGCATGAGTATCAGGTCACATGACTAAGGTCAACGGTCATTTAGTGTCAATGAACTTTGGCCATCTTAGAAGTATTTGTTGAATTGCCATCATAACTTTGAAAGGTTATGGATCTAGTTCTTAAAACTTAGACATAAGAGTAACCAAGTATGAAATCTTGCCAAGATTTCATGAACTGTGATGAACTTTATTATTTATAGAGAGCGAGAGAGAGAGATAGTGATGTACAGGGATAAAACAAAGAGCTGGACATGACATATTAAAATCAGAAATAAGTTATTTGATGTAAAAACTAGACCACCAATAAATTTGGTGTTTATTAAAAAGCCCACCGACATGACCGAAGTTCAGTATGTTTCTTTACATTTGATATAAGTTATGTGCTCCTTTATTTTCCTCCACTCTTTGTGAAACCAATATCATTCTGAGATATAAAGTTTTGTACATCCCATAGGTTTCATTTCTTTTGTTCACGACCGATATCAGATTTGAATTTTGAAAACTTAATTAATTGAATAAAAAAGGATTAAGCCTTAGATATCGGGATATTTCATGCGTTTAGTCTTACAACGTGACCGGGATATTTCATCTGAAAGGGCAGACCATTCGCCTATTTTTAGACAAAACGGACCTTGATTAGTATGAACCCGGTATATAGGCCTATTCATTTAGAAATACGTATTTGTTTTTATTTGGGGTTATTGCCCATTTACACTGTGTTTGGATATATTTCGTGTGAACAACATATTCCATGCTAGGTTTTCATGAATTGTATTATTATTATTATTAGTATTAGTAGTAGTAGTAGTAGTAGTAGTATATAGTATAGTAGTAGTAGTAGTAGTAGTAGTAGTAGTATATAGTATAGTAGTAGTAGTAGTAGTAGTAGTAGTAAATTAGTAGTAGTAGTAGTATTAGTAGTAGTAGTAGTAGTAGTAGTAGCAGAGGCGTCGATCCTGGGGGGCAGGGGGGCGATCGCCCCACCAATGAAAATATTTGGGGGGGGGGGGCAAACATATCGTTTTGCCCCCCCCCCCCCCAATAATTCCGCATGTGCAAAAATAAAATAATGAGATTATAATGTTACACAGAAATCAGCAAGCGAAATTGAAATAAACAACTCGTTCTTTATCTAAAATCGTGCTCAAAATGTCTGCTTTTCAAATTGGAATATAAAATTTTTCAGCTCGCGCTTCGCGCTCGCATCATTTTTGTAGCAAAAACCCATACTTTTCGTTATTAAATAGGTGAAATTGTCCCCTTTTCAGTTCTTAACCTCAAAAGAACTCCTGCTTCGATTTGCAACAATCTTTTGTTGGATATATATCTTGTTCTTTATTAAAAACGTCCATTAAACTGTCATTTTTTCAGTTAGAAATGTCAAAATTTTCAGCTCGCGCCCATCTTAATTATTGTACTCAAAACGCTTAGAATATCAAGCTTTCAGGTCAGAATATAAATAAATTTCAGCTCGCTCTCGGCACTCTCATTATATGTTAGTGAGATACATGTCGTCCTCATGAGTTACTACAAAAAGTCCTAAACAGGTACCTTTTTCCCGTTTCCAGGTCAGTATACTAAAAAATTTCAACTCGCGCTTCGCGCTCGCATATTAATTTGTTTGTGAGATATGTGTCTCTTTCTCATGAATCATGTACATATATATATATATTTATATATGTAGGCCTATATAAATATATAGGCCTATGTGTGTGGGGGTGGTTTGTTCATTTTGTGTGATCGAACGCCTTTGGAACGTTGATTTATGATTTTGCCCCCCCAATCTGAAAAACGGATCGACGCCCCTGGTAGTAGTAGTAGTAGTATTAGTAGTATTGTTATTATTGTCATACTAATAATAGAATAAAATGACATAGTGATTGGCCAAATAATAGTAACAAAATTTATGATTACAATAATTGTGATTATGATTGTAGATATCATCAGTGTGAATATTTCAAGAAATATTCTTTGGATCCAACATGCGTGAAACTGAATACTTGAAATGTCGGGATTTTCTTTAAGGTTTTTCTAAACTCCTGAGAAAAAAAGTTAATAACATTGAAGAATTGAGTATCTTCCGCGAGACCATAACTTCGAGCTGGATCCCCCACCATGGTGAATGCGCTACTTTCAACTGTCTTTTTGCAACTGTCACTCAGAGAACATCGTCGATTTTTTTTTTCGTCTTCACATGCGGGAACGCTGCTCCATTCCATCTGAATTGTTTCCAATGCATCCATTTCAAGCAAAACTGCATTTAGAAGAAAAGAAAAACATCGAAATGAGGGCGTACATGATTTAATTCCAATTGTTGAACAGGGCTTGTATGGGTTTTCATCAGACGTTCTTTGATACAATAGAAACCAGAATCATAAAAAACGTCTTTAGTCTGCCCTCCTGAAATCTCCCGTGGTAATTCGTGAACATTTTAATGAGCAGTGAATACGAACATATCGGGAGGGGGTCCATCTATTCTCTTATTCAATTCTTTTATTTCATTTCCATTCAAAACATAATACAAAGTAATATAAAGTAATACAAATCAAGTACAATTTTACAGAAGGGCATTCTTACTTCGTAAAAAATAATATATATATGATAGTTGTATTTGCTATATCTTCGCTGATGTGGTTTACGGTACACCATGCGGAGTGTTATAGAAACAGTTGGAAAGAAGAAGAAAGGAAAAGGATAGGCGAGAAAGTGGACATTTGAGAGTAGAGTATTCTTTTCTTGAAGTCGGACAGTCAACCTGCCCGAAACGTCGTCTCTCTACTGCTTCTACTCATCATCTCTACTCGCCGACTCAAGCCAGCAAGCCCTCATCCATCCTACTACTCAAGCTGTTTTCAACTCATCAATCTCTTTTGGTTTACAGTCCTTTTCAGGACTACATTCAAGAAAAGAATACATTACTCTCAAATCTCCAATTTCTCGCCTGTCCATTTCCTTTCTTCTTCTTTCCACTGTTTCTATAACACTCCACATGGTGTACCGTAAACCACATCAGCGATTGTACATGCCACCATGCAAACCTTCAAACAACATCTTGCTATATCTTGTTTTTAAGTCCATAGTTTGCATACGGTAATGGCATAGACCAACCAAAGCAAATAAATTAGATTATTATTGTACTTTTTGAATTACTATCATCTGATCACAGTTATCATTTTTTGTCTTCTTTAACTTCAGGTAACAGCTCAAGCTACTTGTATGACATTAACAGCCATGAGCATCGACAGATACCAAGCAATAATGCGCCCTCTACGTTCACTAGGGACAAGAACCCAATCGGGAGTGCTCGTTGTCAGTGGTTGTATATGGGGAAGTAAGTGAACTTAATATCTTACAGTTACAAAAGGAAGCAAGAAAACATAAACCAAAAAAACTGTCTACATTTCCATGTCTGCCAGCAAAATTAAAACACAGTATTGCCTCGTAGCGAAGTGAAACAGTCACTGGGCCTCAAAAATTTTAATTGTGTATACACCCTTTGCTGGAAAGATAATTTATCAACTTTGCTACCTGAAATTTAGGCTTAATGGACAATTCCACCCCAACAAAAAGTTGATTTGAATAAAAAGAGAAGAATCCAACAAGCACAACACTGAAAATTTCATCAAACTCGGATGTAAAATAAGAAAGTTATGACATTTTTAAAGTTTCGCTTAATTTCACAAAACAGTTATATGCACATACTGTTTGGTATGCAAATGAGGAGACTGATGATGTCCTCCACTCACTATTTCTTTTGTATTTCATGATATAAAAATGTAAAATATTCAAATTTTCTCCTCATTGCCAAGTGAAATAACAATCAATTTTCCCTGTCCATGTGGAATTAGCATTGTTTAATACTACATGGCTCAGTCAAGTTGGTTCTTATTGTCAAATCTGTAAAAAGTGAAATATTGTATAATTCAAACAATAAAAAAACAAAAGAAATAGTGAGTGAGTTTGCATGTCACAGAGTTGTGCATATCACTATTTTGTGAAAAATAAGCGAAACTTTAAAATGTCATAACTTTCTTATTTTACATCCGATTTTGATGAAATTTTCAGCGTTCTGCTATTTTGATTTTTCTCTATTTATTCAAAACAAAATATTTCTGGGGTGGACTTGACCTTTAAATAAATAAATTAGGTATTTCACTAATATTAATTTTTATCAATTTGAAATGTTAATTTCGTCATCTTCCACGATATGTTTTTTTTTAACTACTTAAAAGTCAAATTTTATCTGATATGCTTACGTGTCACGGATTTGCACTTAGTGCCACATATTCACCTCTCTTTTCTTGACTTCATGGTTGTCCGAGCTCCTTCGTTTATCTTCTGTTATTCTCATTTGATTATAACAAATAAATCCAACATGAACAAAAATATTGATAGCTCTGCTCATTACATATCACCATCGTTTAATAGAGGAAAGTTTGCTCCTACATGAACACTTGTAATGTGTATGCGGATATTTTTTATTGATTTACATTGTAAAAAGTAAAGTCATGAATATAGACTTCAAACTTACATAACGGGGAAAATGGTGATTTTTTTTAATAACACTTTCCAATTTGCATAAACTCTCCCAACTTCGAAAAAGCTGGTGCTATCCTATTAATCGTTACTCCGACACCTTTGATAACGGACTGCTTCCAGTAAACATGGTAGAGGCTTGTTGGCACCCGAGGAAACAAGGCAGCTGACTACCCAACATTGTCTCTTTTTTTTGGTTGCGGTGCTTCGTAACGTAACAAACTAACAAACAATTTTTTTCCATATCCAGTTTCAGCATTAATTGCAATTCCGATTGCGGTGTATTTTGACGTCAAACAGTTCGAGTTCGGACCAGTTTGCTACGAGGACTGGCCGTACAAACAATACATGTATCCAGCCTATGGTCTTTTCACCGTCATATTTCTCTACGTCATTCCCCTAGTCATCATCGTAGTATGTTATGTGTCCATGCTAAGAACCCTCTGGAGAACAGCCCTACCAGGTAGGTTAAGAACATAATTTCTCAATGTCGTTTTCCATTTGACATGCATATGGCAAGCCGTTTGTACCATGAAGGCAATAATTTCAGTCTATTGCTCGAACGCTTTCCTCCGATAAAATGACTTTTTCGTTGGGAAAATTTAATAGAATTTTACGCGTTTTAATGGGACAAACGGTTTGCCATACCACAACGTACTCGCTCCATCTAATCTAAATGAGATCATGGGATGCAGGTTATTTAAGAATATGTTCTAGAAATTCCACTAATATTCCTTACGATTTTTTCTGGACCACGACCAGGCATTGCAAGGTGAGGGTCTGATGTTACGTTACGTCACAACTCGTGTTAACACGAGATAGTGGAGCAGTGAGAATAAAATAATGTCCGATCGGCGGATTACGAACGTCATTATATATCAGACAATTTGGAGGAGCTAACACCTGCTTTAAATGATGACTTTTTTCTTCGTTTGATCACAGCGTACCGGCACCACGAGTTGTAATGACTTGGTATGTCGCCATCCTGCTACTTGGTATGGGATGGAGACCTATATCTATCGAATATGGTATAACACAAAACCTGTGTCCTATTCTGTGAATTAAACAAAGTCTCAACATTAACGTTTACTTTTTTTTTTCTATTAGGCGAAGAAGAGGCCAGTCAAAGTCAGAATCATCGTCGAAATCATAAACAGAAGCGGCGGGTAACGCTGATGGTGTTGAGCGTCGTCATCGTGTTCGCCGTCTGTTGGTTTCCCATCTACGTGGTCAACCTCTGGTTTCGCTTCGATCGCAACTTTCCCCAGACCAACTTCATGTACGGAGTCAAAGTCTTCGCGCACCTCCTAACCTACGCGAACTCTTGCGTTAACCCGTTCGTGTATTCCTTCATGGGCCGGAACTTTCAGCGCTATTTTCGGAAGGAATGCTCGTGCTGTTACTCGTGCCGCTGTTACTCGCGGCGGTATCGGCAAAGCGGTGGTCGTAAGGTGATGACGGAGGATCGCGCGATGGCGCATTTTAAGTCGGGACATTCCACAGGGAACACGCACTCGACGGTAGCATTGCCTTTGTTCTCACGAAGCTCCAGGAGCTCACAATCATGATCACAGTCATGCGATGACTAAAGAACAGGAGACAATATATTTCTCTTTCTATTTTGCATATTTATTGTTAGTGTTAGTCACGATTGTGACCACAGAGTCAACATGGCACACTGATTATTATAGTGCCTCAATTTATCATGAAACTGTTTTGAGAAGATGTTTACGAAAGTTGCGTAATGAACGGACATGTATATAAAAATACAAATGTTTTATATTTATGGATATCAAAATGTTTATATTTATTATTGTTTTCAGGGTTATATCATCGTCGGGAACAATAATTGTCAACACCACTATATTCGTTTGTGTTGATATTAGCGATCGGATTTGAGTGTAAAGTTTGTCGAATTCTGAAGAGGTTGTTGTTTTAGTGCAATTTTTAGTGAAAACCTATACTCCTTAGGTACTATCAAGTGTCCATCCTATACACGGAAAATTTGTCAAAATCAATTGACACACATTCTAAGCTAGATTAGACAATAAGTCTCAGGATAAGAAATTTAACAATTTGAGCACACACAAAAATCAAGAACCCAAAATATTACATTATAACATGCCGCTTTTTTAATGATATAATTCTGATAATTATTATTCACATCATAGGTTGTGGCTGATATCCTAACTTAAGGTAAATTGGTTCTGAATGCCTACTAAATGCGTGGCATCAGCGTCTAGTTTCATTTAACTCGATATAGCATGATAACAATCTAACAACGTCATTAAATCGTTATTGAATAAAGAAATTAGTAGAAATTTTCCGACTGTCATTGGGCGTGTTAATTTCAATGCCTCTAAGAATTAGTGAATGCTGTAAGGATGGTAAGGTCTGTGCACTATCTCGTTAGCAAGGCGTACTATGACTACAATTTCCGTCGTCCTTATAGGGTATATGATACAAATTTTCCAAGATCGTAGGAACATAGTTCTTAAATACATCGTAGGGGCATCGTACGATCAACGAATTGGCATCTGGGTACCGTTGCATAAAAGTCACTATCATGGTAACTTTGCTATCGCATGGTAGTGACCATAGGATGACAAAGTTACCATAGTTGTAACTTTTATGCAACGGGGCCAAGGTGTCAATCTCAAGGGTCAATTAACCAAACCGGAATCACTCCCTTAAAATACTAACGTTAAACACGACAGCTTTCTGTGGAAATAATTAAGATCAATCAAGCAATTTAATTGGATTACTATGCCATGAGATGTTTATATGCTCAAAATTTATTTGTAAATATACTCCTGTGAATTTAACATTAATGTACATTATTTCAAACATTTTGTAAGAAAACAATTTGTACGTTCGGTACAGTTTATGGAACATGGATGTCTATAGATGCAATTTTCAAAGATCTTTTAGGTGGAGTGATGTGTAGTTTATTGATTTTGAACGACAATGAGTACCATGCATTATTGATTAGTATGTACATTTTATAATCTGAATAGTACTTACCACCCTTATTCACTGAATAATGTACACTATATCAAATTTTGTAATATCACTTAAATGTATCACATATTTACACATGCTACATGTAGATGAATCAACGAGACCGTAGTCGATATCATTGGACGGTATTACCATTCATGTATTTCCGACTTAACATTCTTATTGTGCCTTTCAGTGTTTACTTTCTGTTCGGGTTTTCCCTTCTAAAGCAAAATAGCATTTACAAAATTTTGAATGTACTACTTGCATCCATTTATTGAAGAGGCAACTGAGAGAAAGCTCTAAATTCTGCGAACGAGCCTGAAACCACCACTTCTACGATAACGTCACCGCGGCGCGCCGACGACGAACGCGAGTATTTCAATTACAATTATAACTATAAAACTATTACTTCCACCACTGTTACTACTACGACTGCTACTGCTACTCTGCCACTGCTATTATTAATATTACTACTACTAATACTACTAATACTACTACTACTACTACTCCTACAATTACTACTACTACTACTACTACTATTGATACTGCTGTTGTTGCTGCTGCTACTACTACTACTACTACCATGACTACTACTACTATAATTATTATTACCTATTACTATTTATACTACTTATACTACTATTACTGCTACTCCTACTACCATGACTACTACTACAACTACTATTACTATTTTTACTACTACTAGTAGTACTACTAGTACTAATACTAGTACTACTACTACTAATACCACGAATACTACTACTTCTATTACTATTTATATTACTACTATACTACTTTTACTTCTACTACTACTACTACTTCTACTATTACTCCCTTTAATATCACTGCTTCTATTAATAATACTATATACTGCTATTACTACTACAACGGCTACATGCTGCTACCATGACTGCTGATATATTTTACCATTATATTATCCTTATAATACAACCACCAATACCAGCACCACTATTCGTAGTACTGCGTGCGCTACTAGTTCTACTTCTACTACTACCCCTCGTACTACTGCTATTACTAATTATGTTCCTATTTAACCTACTACTACTGCTGCTGCTACTACCTCTACTACTTGTCTTCTACTACTACTTCTACTACTACTACTACGATCACTAAAATTACTACACTACTACTGCTCTTTGCACTGCTACTACTACTACTTCTCGTCTTCTACTACTACTACTACTACTACTACTATCACTAAAGTTACTACACTACTACTGCTCTTTGCATTGGTAAAATCTATGCTATTACTTCCAAAGCATCTCAATTCTATTACTACTTCTATCACATCTACTACTATGATTTACTCTATTAAACTACTTGTCTATACCATTACTACTACTATTATACACCTAATACTACTGTATACTACCGCCATAAATAAACTGATACTACCACTTCTACCTTTTACTACTGTTGCTGCTGCTACACTTCTGCTACATCAGCATCTACTATTCTATTGATATTACTACTACTTCTACTACTAATACTACTGTTACCAGCTCTACTAAAACTACCAAGATCACCATACCACTATACCTAAACTTCCTCTATTAACTAATTCCATTCTTCAATTACAGCATTACCGACGATAGTAATTCTACTTCTACCCCTCACATCTTTATACTAGTACTACTTACTACTACTCTCTTACATTACTACTGCTGCTGCTACTATTACTACTACTACTACTACTATTACTACACTACTTTTACTACTATTTTTACACTACTTGCCGCGGTTACTAAAACTACTCGTATTATAATACCTACTACTGACTACTACTACCACCACCACTATATACTACTTCTACTACTACGTCTTCTACTACTACTACTTCTTCTTCATCATCTACTACTACTACTACTTCTTTTCTAGTCCTTCCTGTACTAATACTACGTCTACTACCAAATTGTACTAATATACTATAACTACTACTATTACTAGTACCACTATACACCCTCTTTATAATTTTTACATCTGTCACCACCACCACCATTACTGATATTACTTTTGTTTTACTACAACTACCACTCACAGCTGCTACTAGAAGGTCTTCTTCAACTCCTACTACATGATACTGTTACTTCTGCTCTTGCTACCCCTTCCTCCTCATCATCTCACTTTTAGTACTACTTCAATCAGTACTACTACCACCATCACCACCACTTCTGATCTTGCTTTGTATTTCACTAAACGTATTACCTGGGTATATTATTTTTGTGATTACAAGTTAGTGATCAGACAATAAGGTAGATATTTGTGCTATTGGTAATTCAAAATACGCTTGCAACAGCAACTATTACTACTACTACTTATTCTAATTCTACTACTGCAATGATTATTACTACTTCTGCTACTACTACTGCTGCTGCTGCGTATACGTCTGATGCTGCTTCTACTTTTTTTCTAATATTGTTTCTAGTATAACTTTACAACGGCTACTTATACCACTATTCTACTACTACTACTACTAATTCTACTGCCACTTTTACTACTATTTTACTACTGTAGCTTCTGCTACTATTTTATGACGACGACTACTATTTCTACTACTACTACTGCTACTACTTCTACTATACCATACTACACTATACTATACTATCACTAATATTATTCCCAATTCTACTACTATTACTACTTATACTACTAATACTATAGTGTTACTATTACTTCGTCATCTTCTTCTTCTTCTACCACTTCTACCTCCACCAACACCACCCTAACCGCCACAATCGATTATACTACTTTTTATACATATATTGTCACTACCACTATTTCTGGCGTTACTTTACCAGTTGCCACCACTAAATAAATAATTACAGCTTCTACATGTATCTTTCGATCCTATCAATCAAAGCATTCAGCCCAAGAGGAAAATATGGCATGAATTAGAATCTTCTGATTGAAAGATTAAAAGACGAGTGTCAGACCAACACATTGCCTGCTGTTATTTTTACTACTGCTACGTGTCCAAATACAATTCGGGTGGTACGTGCAAAAATATTTTTGTCGTTATTTTAGCTCCCTGCGTCATATACTAGTTTTAGCCATAAGAAAGTATTTTGTTTTAAAATGTATTTCAATCTGATATTGCATGATTATGTATAACTATCATAAACCAGTTGTGTCAACATAATTTATTGAATGATTGCTATATCCGGACTAAGCATACTTATATATCAATATTATCATACGGTTTATACGTGATAGAAAGTTTATATGCTATATTGTTTTGTTTTATTTTGTACAAATACCTACTAGACAGCAAACTTATTGAGGGATTTTGTGTTTTCCTGTTATTTCCTGTTATTTATCTATGATTAAATTATAATAAAACAAACATTAAAAACAGAAGAGAGATGAAGATGAATGTTTGATATCTTCCTATTTTTTGTCTTAACCTCACACACTATTTGCACAATACCCCCCCCCCCCTCCTTACATGTATGTCTAGCACGCGTTTGGAACAGTGTAAAAAATATGTTTGTATCGCCTGCATACAGCAGAGCGAGACGATTATAGGCGCCGCTTTTCCAGCGGCGGCGTCGACATTAAAATCTTAACCTAAGGTTAAGTTTTTGAAATGGCATAACTTAGAAAGTATATCGGCCTAGTTCATGAAACGTAAAAATAATGGTCATCCAGTGTTATTAAACATCCTGCCAGAGTTTAAGGTTGCATGACCCAGGTCAAAGGTCATTTAGAGTCAATGAACTTAGACCATGTTGGGGGAATCAACATCAAAATCTTAACCGAAGGTTAAGTTTTTGAAATGTCACCATAACTTAGGAAATATATGAACCTAGTTCATAAAACTTGGACATAAGGGTAATGAAGCATTACTAAATATCCTAGTTTCAGGTCACTTGATTAAGGTCAAATGGCATTTACGGTCAATGAACTTTGGCCATGTTGGGGGTATTTGTTGATTTCCATCATAACTTTGAACGTTTATGGATCTGGTTCATGAAACTTGGACATAACTGTAATCAAGTATCACTGAACATCCTTTGTGAGTTTCAGGTCACATGTCAAAGGTGAAAGGTCATTTAGGGTCAATGAACTTAGATTATGTTGGGGAAATGAAAACGAAATATTAACCAAGGTTAAGTTTTTTTAAATGCCATAACTCTGAAAGTATATGGATCTAGTTCATGAAACTTGGACATAAGGATAAGCATGAGTGAACATCCTGCATGAGTTTCAGGTCACATGACCAAGGTCAATGAACTTTTATTTAGCCGTGTTGGGGATGTTTGTTGAATTGCCATCATAACTTTAAAAGTTTAAGGATCTAGTTCATGAAATGTGGACATAAGGGTAATCAAGGATTACTGATCATCTTGCTTAAGTCTTAGGTCACATGATCGATGTCATTTAGGGTAAATGAACATACTATTTTATCATCATATGAGTGATGTTTTGAATTATATAATAATTATTCTACAGTGGGTATCAAAAAAAAGTTTACACTTTGAAAAGGCCCTGGAAATTAAAAAATATACATTATATGGGTATTTTTTCACATATAATCTTGGGTTTGGGTCTCATCTATCCAATGGAAGTAAAAGTTTTGACAGAATGTTACACTTGAGTGAGCACTGTCCATTTTTGTAAAGCTCGCAGAAATCTATTTGCGCAGAAATAATCGTTTTCACGCAGTGTCAAGGGGGAAGGGCGAAATCAAATTTACCCTGCGAAACATTTTTCATACATTTCCTTTGCACTTTTAGTCAATTGAAATAAAACGGATACATTCAAGCATTTTGTAACAATTTTGCCACCCGAATTGAAATTTCAACACTTATTAAGCACAACATTTACCCTTTTCGTGCCAGCTGGATCTGAGGACATAACTGAATCTGAACAAAATTTATATCAGACTTCTCCAGCATTTTTTTCACTAAATCTTTATCATTTAAAGTGGGTTTACATTTCATTTTTCATTTAATACTTGTTTCTCCACACTTTTCCAAGCTTGACAATGATTAACAGATGAATGTAAATCAAGCCTAAGCCATTTCATGTAAATCACAGCTCAGTGTAAAGCAAATATCGTCACGATGGCCTCGGTGTGTGAGGGAGTGGGGTGGGGCGCAATGCACTCTTTGAAGTGTTTTGGGCAAGGAAACAAGTTAAAAAAGGTAAAAGAGTATTCAAATCAATTTTACTAGCTAAATTCCACGTGTTCTTCATGATTAAGGTCTACTTTTATTCGCATAAATATTTCAAAATTCTGCGCAAATCATTTTTCACTCACTTTTCATAAGTAAGTGGTACTCACTCAAGCGGAAATATTTTTCGACAGTTATATCGTCATTTGCTTAAATTGATCTGTACCAATGTTCAAATGTTGAAAAATCTTCAGGATATTACAAATGTATAATTTTACAGGATTTTTTTCTAATTGTAAACTTTTTTTTGATACGCACTGTATAGTGATATTGAAAGTCAGCACTGCTGCTATATTGAATTGCGTAATGCAGGTGAGACTGCCAGAGGCGCTCCACGTGTTTTTTATCACCCGAAGATAACATTATTTGTGACCAATAAAGGAGTATGGTGAAAAGGACAAAAAGGAAACTCAAAGAGAGAAAGCATGTATCAATAAATGAGGTGAATGTAAGACAAGAGAGAGAGAGAGAGGGAGACGGAGACGGAAGTGACAGAAAGAAACCGGAATGCTAGAGGGAGAAGAGAGAACATGGAGAAAGAAAGGGGATTGAAGAAGGTGGAATTGTCATGTCTAAACCTTAGAGATCAGAGCAAAGTATTGAATGCATAATAATAAGAATAATAACACCAACAACAACAATTATGATAATAATACCTTATTCAGGGATGTTTTATAAGGCAGTGAAATAACTTTAGCAAAAATATTTTTTTTAATTCAGTGTGCTTAGAATCAGTGGCGTAACAGGCGGGGGGGGGGGGCAGGGGGGCAAGCTGCCCCCCCCCCCCCCTGTCGGAGCTCACCGGGAAAAAAAAAAACGGGAAAAGGAAAAAAAAGGGGAAGAAAAGGAAAGGAAAGAAAAAAGGGGAAAGGGAAAGGAAAAGGGAAAAGAAAACTAAGAAAAAACATAAAAAAGGGAAAACGGAAAGATAATGGGAAAAGGAAGGAAAAAAGAACAAGTGAGAAAGAACAATTCGCCCCGATATACAAATACATTAGCATGATTAGTAAGACAGGGAAATAAATTAAAGATGACAAAAAGGCAAACAAAAGCGGGAAATAAAGGCAGAATGGAATTAGCCAAAATCTAAATTGGAAAATAAAGAATAGGGACAAGATAACGTACACTACCGGGCTGCCGAGGATTGAGATAACGAGCGGGAAGGAAAAAATGGTGGTATATAGCATAATGTCGTATGAAAGTCTATCATAAACTTGCTAAATCTCCAAAGGCTCTGTCCAAGAGTGAAGACCCCGTGCAGTAGGGGCTCTTCATCTGTAACCTTTAATGGGTTCTATAACGGGCCCCTATATGGACCCTTCCTGCATTAAGCTTTACGTTGAAGCACTGGCGTACCGGGGGTGGTTCCACAGCCAAGGGGAAATAAAAGAAAATAAAGGAGGCAGCGAAATGAGATGAATGAGAAAAAATATATGACATGATATTTGCTATAATGATGTAAAAATCTATCACATAATTAGAATTTCATTTTAACAGGCCTTTTTTTTTCTGGCTCGCTTCGCTCGCTGGCGACTTTTTACAAATTTTCCCACATTTGCTATGGTGTGCCCCTCACAATATTTGGATGATTACGATACACAACTGCATTGAATTTATGTGTTGTGTTAAAGCTATATAAATATGCTCGCAATTTGATTAAAATAAGTGGCCATCTGTAAGGTTTAATATGGCTTTGATATCAAGAAGTTCCGGGGCTCTGCCCTGGACTCCACCCATAAAGCACTGTTATATGGATGAGTTTGGACCATGGCCCCCAAAAGTTCAACAACCAAACAAAAAAATGAGGAAAGAAAGGAAAGTGTATTATATTTGTATGAATATCACGTTAAAATATATCTTCATGTTAGATTTTCATGAAAAGGTGATTTTTTTTTATCTCGCTCGCTTCGCTCGCTCGGGACCTATATTAAGCTTCTTCTTGCCAGAAGCGCCATACTCGGCCCCCTCGAGCATATAGAGCTTCGCCCTGATGCTCACAATCATAACAAAAATCCTGTTCACCGTGGCGTACAAAAAAGAGAAAAAAAAGGAAAGAGAGGAGGGTGAATATGATATCATCTTTTTAACATTATGTCAAAATCTATCACAAAATTGGATTTTTGCAATAAAAATGTCAAAAAAAATTTGCTCGATCGCTTCGCTCGCTTATATATATATTTGCCCGATACGCCATATCGCCCCCTCAAAATGTTTGCCTTAGGACGCCATTGTCTGTTCCATGATATGACCGGGAAATTTTTGGCTCTTGCCCCCCTGGCCACCGACCCCTGTTACGCCGCTGCTTAGAATATAGTCTGTGCATGAGCTATACCACCCCTTCATCCAATTCTCGTTTCGAGAATCATTCATGTTGATT
This sequence comes from Lytechinus pictus, assembly GCF_037042905.1. NCBI lineage: Eukaryota > Metazoa > Echinodermata > Echinoidea > Temnopleuroida > Toxopneustidae > Lytechinus > Lytechinus pictus. The sequence continues at coordinate 19,526,295 of NC_087257.1, forward strand.
TGATCATGAGGTTTGCATTTTTAACATAAGTAAATATGGACTTTGAATTACCATTTGTCATGTTTGTGGAAGTTTGATCCTAGTCATAACTAATGTTTTTCAAACGGCAAACATGACAAACGGGAAACATACTTCTCGACATAGCTGCAGGAATATGACGAAATAAATATTGAGTAGCCAGTACTTTTTAGCACGATAGTGTACTTTCAGTTATCAATTTCTGAACCTGTCTCCCATAAGACAGAGATGAGGGAGAGACCCGGGGAGAGACTGCATTTGAATCGCTCAAAATAGATCAATGGATCATTTTGAGAAAAATGGATTGAACCATGGACTTAGGACCATGATTGAATTAAGAGGTGGTTATGGTCATTGATATCACTAATTGATGCTGTAGAGATCCTCAAATTGGCATTGAGACCAAGATTTATGATGCCACGTATCTGCAGATATTAGAAAGATCCCCTTTCATTTCGAACATGTATTATTTCACCTTATAATATTCTCTTTTCCAAAGTCCATTGGTATATATATAATAAGTGTAATCTGGACATGGGAGGATACAGGTTTCACAAAATGGAGCAAAGAGATATTTTATTTATGTATTTTTTTGCCTATCACTCGTGTCAAAATTAAGGGTATACATATATGTTGGTGAGTGACATGTCCCATCTTCGTTACATGGCCAGTGTCAGTATTCTCTACATTTTAATGCTTTCGTCTTTCTCATTGTTTGTCCAATGAAACATTAATTGATCCCGGCAGTCAAAAAAATGAAAGCATATGTTCAAATGTGTATGTCCACAAGTAGGTTAGCCGTAGGTTAGTTGTCCGGTATATATTCTGCGGCAATGAAATGTCGGGCAACACAACCGTCAGCGTCAATGCCTGAGCACGAGAAGGGAAATCCCCTGACACGCCCATTGCCTGCCTGTGGGACACGCCCCTCGAGCCATGGACGGATCCCTGGGAATTTCATGTTCGTGTTTGTTTACCAATTGTCACATTGTAGATGTAGTCGTATACAATGCGCCTCGTGAAATACACAATATACACGTACAGCAGTCTCATAATGTTTCTTGATGAAAAAATGAAAAGTTGATTCACAAAATTAGATGAAATCAAATGATATAATATTGGTGTACTTTATGAGAAATTGGAATGTTCAGGACTAAATTTATATCCTGTTTTCTGAAGTCTATTTTGGCGTTCTACTTTGAATTAGACTAGGTTTTGTGCATGTGCAAAGTTCATTCAGGAGCGAAGTGTCAATACGAATTTCGGGCTCAGGAAAATTGGACTTTGCCAATTCACAATCCAATATATACGGTGTCTAATGACCAGTGGATTGTTACAGTCGATTTACATCAGCGGCTGATCTCTGGATTAATGATCGCCAATCGTAATTTTATGATATTTGCATTGAAAACTAGTACCAGCATATATCCGATCTAGAGACTAGACGGTACTGTGTCGGCTATTTTCACCCTCCACTACCCGGTGCATTGACGCCTGCCTCGCGATATGTTACGTGCTAAGAATTTGGTTCAACTCGTCATCAAGTCAAATCTGTGTACAACAGGCAGTGTACGTACAGCAGAAGCAATGGCGACTCTCTCGAAGCGTGGACAAGTTGCTGTTGTCACATTGAAAAACCCACCACTCAATGTTCTCAGGTATTAACTTCTACTCTGACTAGTTATACTGCGGCAGCCCGAACACAACATTCAACAAAGTGTCATCCGGGTTATATAGTGTAACAACTCCTAACTAGCAATCATCATATTCAGGAATTTCAAATGTTTAAGATTTGATGGTATGAATTTACAAACTCATGCTAAAGTTTATCAAGTGCACCCCCCCCCCCCCCGCGGGCATACACATGAATTAGGGAATCGTTCTGTTTTTCAATATGTGACTAAAAAAGATGCCATGGTCATATACGATGGATATAGGTCTACATCTAGTAATGTCTGTTGATGTAATTTAATCTAGATTATGTTCAAATTGATTTTGTTCAAGGTGCAGTAGTAGTCCCTCAAGATTTTTGAACAAAATTACATTTTTTCCAAAAAGTTTCTTCTGGTAAATTAGATGAGTGTAACTGAAGATTTTGTTCATTGGAGAATAATAAAATGTTCCGTTTCTATCCCAATCTCGTGTTGTCTTGCAGCTATCCAACCAGAGCTTCAATTGTTCAATCAATAAAGGTGAGATCTAGTCTTCCCCTCGAGAAGGCCCAACATTTTTTTTTTATTCATACACATACCCCGTTTAAAGGCATACATGTATCAAATAAAGTATTGAGTGGAATATGCTAATTGTATGGACCATCCAAGAATTGCAAGTGTAAAATGCCTAAAAAATGTATTGTAGGCCTAATTACATAACAAAAGCCCCAAATGTTAGGTGTATGAAAGCATAATTAATTACTCATTTATTTCAATCAAATTTCGGTAAAATTTACCTACAAATAAAGAAATTCAAAGATCAAGGAGAACCAAGTGGAGTAAACTATGATCTGTTGAAATTCTCAGCAGGTAAATCAAATCGGTCTTGTAGAATTCTTGTCTCTTGTGATTTGTTGAATATCATGACTCCATATATGTTCACAGTAGGCCCTACATAGAGGAAGAATAATTTTTTTTTTTTGAAGACCAACACAAATATGGTGTTTTATACAGAAAGAAAATCTTAGAGCTCTGGCTATTTATCACATGGGCTATTCCACGGTTACTCACGTTACATTTGGAGACACCTTGACTCATACTTGGAGCTGTAACTCCATTATTATTGATAGGAACTAAACATCTCTTTATCACAACATAGTACGCAGTCTGACTATCCTTTGTATAAAAACAAAACTTGGGAAATTTCATTATGCTCCTGGCAAATCTTTGAAATGTGTTGGTTACTCATGTTACATGATTTGGACATGCATAAAATGAAGAGTGGACATAAGTGAAAAGTGTCCTCATGCAAGGCTTTTATGAAAGTTGATTATATCCATTTCAAAGAAGTATATTAGGGAGACAAATTTGTATATAATTAAAAAAATAAAGAACACATGGTTTTTACTAGGGGTGCAGATAAAGTGGTTACTCATGTTACGGTTCAGATTAGCTATATGTACAAAGACACATTGAGCTCATGTCCACCAACCTATGGAATTGCCCACATGCTTTTGAGCTGGCTGAATGGGTGGGCTAATGTATTATCCCACACTTACATGTAGATTTTAGGTTGAGTAGGCCTATTATCTTTTAAAGTTTCAGATACAATTAAGGCTACAGTATGGTTCCAGCGCTAACTACTTGTAGGTTAGAGACACTTTGAAAGTCTATTTGATTTTGAAATCTTTTCAAATACTCTTACAGGAATAATGTGTGTTTATTGTATTGCTTGTCAAGTGCCCTACTTTAAAAACTGTGCAAACAAGTGCACCAAGAATCAATACAAATTATGTATGTGAAAGGGTATCCATACAATACTGTATTGACTTTCATATTCAAGCTAATTTTGTGTAGACTCTGTGTAGTGTAGCAAAGGTCTGGGTGGACGGAATTGTAAATGCTAGCAAACCTTTATACACCAAGAAGCCACAGGTTGGTTGTCTTTTAACAGAGTTAGAATCTAGCTTAGCATCTCTAATAACCATTAAATTTGACCAATGATTTTATTTTTTTTCCTATGAAATATGCCTATAATAGATAGAATTATCGCACCTGTATCTAATCAATGTTAATGCAGAATGAATTGCAATCAAACACAATTTCTACCCCAAAAAAATCAATTACAACATGATTTTCAACCATTCAGAAGCACATGTAGAACTTGCATGTTATTTTACGGTTGGATTGAATGCATCCTTTTGAGCAACAGGGCCCATGGCTAATAAAATCTATGCGGTTTACTGAGTTAACATCCATTAAACTAACTTTATTTTTCTCCTTCCAATCCCCCTGTACTACATGTAGGAAGCAGAGCAAGATGCATCAGTGAAGAGCATCGTCCTGTGTGGTTCGGGCAGATCATTCTCTGCTGGCGCTGATATCACTGAGTTTGCCAATCCAGATCTGGTGTTCAAAGGTAAATGATAAAGATATGAAGATTAAACGTTACTTCTGCCTGTTTACAATGAATTGTGGAGTATATTTCTCAGATTGGTAGGGAAGAGTTTCTTTTGTAAGCCCAATAGTTCATTTTGGCCATGCTGTAAGTTTTGGGGTTTGCTAAGATTAAAAAGAGGTTGACTTGGTTCTGTTAAGGCACGTTAACAAGTGTCAGAGTGGCATTATTTGTTGAAGGAGCTCTGCACGCATCTTTTCATCACTAATCTTCACATTTCTTCATAAACAAAGCATGCTGCGATGGATAGTAGGATTCTGACTCCAAGACATGTACTTTACACAGAAGTACAGACTACAAACAGGTGTTCGGTCCAAATATTTCAATTGTTTTCTCATGCTGTTATGTTGAAACAAATTCTCTTAACTTTCTTGTTTTGTATGGTCTGCAATTTTATGGTGTTTAAAAACACTTTTAATGCCTGGCTTTCAGCGTTGGACACTTTCTTATATGATAACTTAAAACAAATAGAAACCAAAAATCAAATTATGATCTAAGTTTCAACAAAGAGCTGGGACCAAAATAATTTGTGTTCCTACTCTTCTTGAAGGCCGTTTTTAGCATTGAATTGTATTGGTGCATATTCCAAGATGTGCATCATAATGCATATTGTTATTACTATTCTTTTACAGAACCAAACTTGATCGAGGTAACCAAAGCAGTTGAAGCATGCAGCAAACCTGTGGTAGCCGTGATGCACGGGACATCGTTAGGAGGTGGAGTCGAGCTCGCTCTAGGATGCCATTACAGACTCTTGCATAAAGCAGGGAAGTAAGTATAAGATCTGTCTTCAAATGACTCCTGACTCTATTTTTTTTTGGGGGGGGCTCTTTTTTGTAATCATGTCAAAAAATGCGACTTAGTTTTTTATTATTCAGAAACATGGCATTGTTCTGGAATGCCTCAATGTATAAGGTAACAATGAAAAATTTTAGCCACATTGAGCTTCTGCAGGAATCTTCTGCTTTTGATTCCTCTTATTTTTTGCAGGCCAACGATTGAGAGTTGAGTGGAGGGCATTGTGTATATAGGGCATACAGACATGTAGGGCAAATCCATGGACGCAACGTATACGTTTGTTCCTTATTCAACTCATCCCATGATTAATATGTTTTCCACAAGAGCTGGGCAGACCAAGGAAAGTGCTACAACTGAGCAATCTCTATGCTTTGTTCCTAGGATTGGTCTTCCAGAAGTCCACATTGGTCTGGTACCAGGCGCTACGGGGACTCAGAAGGTACCGAGGGTCATGTCTATCCCTAATGCCATTGATATGATCACCAGCGGTCGGCATATATCGGCCAAGGAGGCTCATAAAATGGGCATCGTTGACAAGGTACTATTCAACTCCATTGAGTAGTAGACTACGTTTTATTTATTTATTTATTCATTCTCAAATTTTTAAACAGGGTGGCATGATCAGCATAAAAAACATACAATATACATGTATGAAAAACATAGTAACAGGACATTATGTGATAAAGAAAAAAATAACAAGTAAAAATATGAGAATATGTTAGGAGATACAAATGGCAAGATACATGATATAAATATGCAAAATACAAACATTAAAAGCTGGTCTTCCTCAGGGCTCTGTAAAAAAAACATTAAAAAGATGAATGATTGTTAAAACATAAGGCAATGTATTACACAGTAGTAGTAAATTTAATTTTGGAATAAAAAACCAAGCAGAAGACATATCGCATCATTTGGTAATTTTATCACTAATATATATCGACACGACACATTTTAATGTTTAAATATATGGAATGAAGTGTGAGGGAATAACAGAAAAACAAAAGAAAAGGAATCGAGATTAAGTGTATTTTAGGAAAAGCACGGACAATGGAATAGTGATTGATAAGTGTTATAGCAAGCTTTTATACTGATTAAGATGAACAATGTGATTTGTCTATATGTGTTTAAGTTGGTATTTGAAAGAGTGAACAGATTTTGAAAACCTCATATGGTCAGGCAGTTGGTTCCAATTGAAAGAGCCTAGAAACAGGAAATATTTTTGGTAAAAGGTCATGTATAACAGGTGGATGAATTTCTAGGTTGTACACCAACACAATAGTAAATCCCATTTTGGTCTACTTTCAATTTTTTATAAAAGACCAGTTGGAGCCACCCAGTTCAAAATCTACCAGGAGTTGATAATCAAGGTCCTCTTAATAAGATATCATTTTTTTATTCTGGCTTAAAAATCAGAAATTAGGAAACTTCCTCATTAGAAAGAGTAATTGTGTCTCTATGGGGTCTCTTCTGGTAGTATAGTTCATAAAAGATAGGTTATGATGTATATATTTTTTTTTCCAAAGAGGCTTCCCACACAAAATCATTCACTATGTCTGGTGAGCAAAACACTACATGTTGCTGGGCTGTTAGAACCTAATATCTCAAAATTGAAAAAAAAAATTGAGGGCAGCAGAAAATTTTTTATTGTACAACTTCTTTAGGCATGAGAAGGTTGCTACCTATGTCATAAACTCTAAACTCTTGTATTTTCTCTATAAAAGCTATGCTAAATTTTGAAGTACAAGAACTTAATTGCTCAGTGGCATTTAAATTATTATGTAATAGTTCTTTATGCACTCTGGTATGCATTTCCAAAGAGCAATAATTTCTGTGGCATATCAGATTTACATTTTATTCATCTTTGCAGGTTCTGGAAGACGATTACATGAATGAGGGTGTGGCCTTTGCTGAGAGTGTAGCCAATGACCCGGTAGGACCAAGGCGTGTCAGTCAGATGCCCGTCAAGGTGGATGAGACCACGCCCATGGTCTTCAAAGGTATTTAGAATGTTCTATATTCACTTGGTATATATTAAAGAAGTTTGTCTTCTTCTTCTTCTGGGCTAATTCCATTTGATCTATCAATTTGGTCTAAATGCTGTTTTTCGTACATTGTAAGTACTCTATTGGTCTGTTTCCAGCTTAGTCTAATGTCAAGTTGGTCCAATTTCCACTTTGTCTATGTAGCCTGAGACCAGAAATAAAGTAGACAAAGCGGGTGTAGAAAAAACATACTCCTATATAGACTTCATACACGTGAATCGGCCGATGGCCAAGGCTGGCAAAATGTGGCCTAGAGGCCAGCCCAGATTCCTTCCATGATTACCGATAATGCATGGACATGTAGTTGAAACACCAACAACTTTGCTCCATGTGGTTGAATAGTTTGTTGGGTTTTTTTTTTCAAAGGATACCATTCAAGTATCCACCACTGATATTTTTATTTTACTTCTTATTTTGTGGGGTTTTTTTTCAGTTGCATATGAGAAGGTTGCTGCCAAGGCCAGGGGTATGTACTCTCCTCTGTTCTGTGTGAAGGCCATTGAAGCCGCAACCAAGGCAAGCTCCTTTGAAGAAGGCCTTCAGATGTAAGAGAATTTGATTTAAAAACATTACAATCTTAAAGCCTTTTTGATGAATTTATTTGAATTCATGTACAGGTGCAGTTGTGACAACATCATTCTTTTTTCTTATTGGTGTTTATTAATTGATTTTTCCCTTTCAGTGAATGAGAAGTACACTTTAATTAGTAATTGAACTAAACTGCCTTCCCATGACCACTCTGTGGTATGAGCTTTTTTAGTAAATGGGGAAAATGTGTCATTGTTTTATGTAGAAATTTATAAATTTACTTGGTTTTGAAACATCTATATTTCAGAAATTGGGGGCTATGTGATTCCAATTCTTTTAGCATCATGAAGAGCAGAAAGAAAATGTACAAAATCAAGAAAAGGGTCAATTTTGAAAAAATAACAAAAAAAATCAGTTACTTCCTTTTTTCATCAGACAGCAGTATGACCAAAGAATTTATGTGGGTAATTCATTTTATTTGTTCTCACTCTCCAATGAATTCAAAATTCATGTCTTATTCATCTTCTCTCTAGAATTGCAGAGAAAGGTATAAGGTAAAAATGTAGAAAAACTAAAGAGGGGCATGCATACAGCTACATATTGTACACATAAGGGCCCCATCTTACAAAGAATATGGAAAGCCAGCAAAGTCAACATATAAAGTGCATGTTTGTTCAAAGATTTTCTAGATATGAATGTAAATCCATGAATTCATTGATTTTTTGACCATTTGGTATGTTCTCCTTTGTTTACAAAGGACATTTTGCAAATTGCAAAAGAATTATGGCTCTGATTGATTTCCATAGAGTTACGATTGATTGGATCAATCGTAGCGGGGCCCAGATTTGAAGTTAATATTGCAGGCCACAGAAATATCAGTTGATCATGATCTGCACAGCTGATCCATGATAAAAGCTTTTATTATGATGTTGATTCACTGTGAGGATGCACACAAACATACATGTAACTGTAGGACGCTGTTGAAAGAATGATGCCTTGAAATTTGTTATATCATTGATTCAAATCTAGGGTGTTTTGGGGTCATTAATGGATTCATTGTTTTTATTACCTGGCCTGCCTGTGTGCTTTGAAACATCTCTATAAAGCACCCCATAAATGTTATTCATTACCATCTTATTTTCAGGGAGAGACACATTTCAAAGTTTCTTGGATTGGGTGATCAGTCTAGAGCTCTTCAATATGCTTTCTTTTCTGAGAGGGCAGTATCCAAGGTAATCAATGTGTTCATCATCATTCATTCTCCATTTATTTATTTGTTTTTATTTTCATTCACACGTCCAGGGAGAAAAATATTCAGACCTTTCTGGCCGTATCGGAACAAACTCCGGCACTGCAGTATGCCTTCTTTGGGGAAAGGGCCATCTCTAAGGTACCTTTCATTACATTGTCAATATTGTTCTGTTATCATAATTGTTTGGTTTATATTTTTTTTAAATTTGTAGGTAAAATAATAACCTTCTGTCCACATACAAGTAATGCATTTTAGTAGATTCTGTCAATACATACCAGTTCTACAGTGTATATCTACTAAGTACTTACCTAGTATACAAATATACCGGGTTTGAGAAAGAATAGTGGAAATATTTTTATCCGAAGTTCATTCGGCAATTACTATATTCCCGAGGGGCGCGAGGCCCGAGGGAAAATAGTAACATTGCCGGGCCAACCGAAGATAAAATATTTCCACTACACTTTCGCAAGAAATGCCAGGTATATTTGTTATATATATCCCTTCCATGTTTGAAAGTTTGAACGAAAAATATTGGTAATGTAGTCCTGATTGGCCCATCTCCATGATCTGGACAAAATCTAGGTCGTCTTAGCTCTAGTTTAAACAACCTTGGCTTATCATTCTAAGCGAGCCGGTTCCTGAGTAGACTGCGCACAGCTACCGTCGGCTCCCAAGCATTGCTCAGGGTGGTTTGGTGTTGCGCGGCGGCTGTACTAGTGAGATCGATCTTCTGATAATTCCACTTAATACCGGTTGTGAAGGTTGTGAACTAACCCTTCTGTACTAAAATCAGACAGCCCGAATCATTTTCAGCATACAGATTCATTGTAATCAAGCAAGACATGATTTCACATTGACAGTTATTTATTGGAGAGTTTGTGATTCAGCTCGCATTGCATTTTTGCCTGTGTTGATTGCGCTGTGCTCAGCGGTACCCTGAGAAAGCATCTGCGCCGTTGCATCACTAGACTTGCCCGGTGGAGGCAGTCCATTGTGCGCTGTGCCCGAGTGATTGCGTGGTTTTCACTTTGACGCATAATAGTAAAAAGAAAAAAACTATTCTATTCTGACGTCACAAACTATTTTGATCTTCGATGAATTACATTTTCTGGTGAAATTATGATTATTCATGTGAAGGGCTCTCGACCAATCAAATAGCAACAGATTTTCAGTAAGGGATATAATATTTACTATAATTATAATAATTGTTATCAATTTTCTATTTTTATAACCATTGTGGTTGTATATCATCATCTTATTTTTATCAGTGGAGCGTCCCTGATGGATCTACCAGCTACAAGACTGCCAAAGGTCAAGAGGTCAAATCGGCAGCTGTGATTGGTGCTGGGACTATGGGTGTTGGCATCACAATGTCAATGGTATTGGCTGGTATACCAACCTATCTTACAGAACAAAACCAGGAGGTAAGGACTGAAATTTATTAATCATGAAATGTAGTTCACTTATGTAGTACAACAAACATATGGGGCTCCAAAAATTTGCAGTGTTGCTTTTCAAAAGCCTGCTTTGCTTGTTATTGTTGTAACCTCCTCAAATCACTTACATCTCCTTTTCTTTAGTTGTGTCTTGGTCCTCTTCAGAATTTGAATATATATTGTGATGATAATGATAATAATAGCTGGATTCGTATAGCGTTTTTTTTTCCCAGAGGGTATAATGTGCACTTGCTATTACCCTGGCTTTAGATTGGGGTGCCGCTTAATTCTGTAGCTCTGTGCATTCAAGGAATTGATTTTGCCAGGTACCTATTCATCAATCTCACCTGGGTCAAGAGCAGCACAGTATGGATAAGTTTATTGCTGACGGAAAACGCACATGACAGAGATTTGATCAAACAACACTCTGAATTCAAAATGGGTCATAACCACTAACGCAACTTGTCAAAATTCTGGCCGTGTCTTTTAGCGGAAATCGCGCTGTAAGGATTCTATGAATGTGATGATTTATAATCAAAGGCCGCTTACAGGACGCCTGGAGGAAAGACACTGCTATGACGTTTGGCAAGGTGCCTAAACCAAGATGTGCCCACACAATGAAATTAAATGAAATTATTAAATAAGCTTTACGTGCATATCTCCTGTTGATTACACGTCTAGTGCATTAATATTTATATCCCTCTATTGTTACATTATTATTGTTTTGATTATGCATGAACATGGTAAAGTGATGAAATAAACTTTACACAAATATCTTTTCTTTGATACCTTGTATAATGATTTAATATTGTGTCCTTCCACTGTTACAATATTTTTGTTTTTATCATCAATGAACATAGTACCTTGAGAAAGGACTCAAGATGGTACAAGGCTATCTAGCCCATGGGGTCAAGCAAGGTCGTATGAGCGAGGACAAAGCCAAGCAGATCTTCTCATTGGTACGGCCGACCCTGAGTTACGACGACCTGAAGGATGTTGATGTGGTCGTTGAGGCCGTCTTTGAGAACATGGCTTTGAAGAAGGAGATCTTCAAGAAACTTGATGGTGTCTGCAAGCCCAGTGCTGTCCTTGCAAGTAACACATCAACACTGGATATAGATGAGGTATATATATATGTTAAGATGTGCTTTCCATGAAATTGTAGTAGTATCAGTAGAAGTAGTTGTTGTTGTAGTAGTGTTAGTAGTATTAGCAGTAGAAGTAGTAGTAGTAATAGTAGTAGTAATAGTGGTATATGTAGTATGTAGTAGTAGTAGTAGTAGTAGTAGTAGTAGTAGTAGTAGTAGTAGTAGTAGCAGCAGCAGCAGCAGCAGCAGCAGTAGTATTAGCAACAGTAGTGTAATGAACAAAACAACTTGAGGGTGCAGAAAATAATATATGTTGGAAGAATTCTTAAAAATAACAAGTTTTGACCTGTTGAAAGAAAAAAAAATTGTGATAGATTTTGACATGATATTCTACAAATAGTATTACATGATTTTATATTTCACTTTTTTCTTCTCTTTTCTTTTCTTTTCTTTCCTTTTCTCTTTTTTTTTTCTTGGTAGTGGAACTTTTATTTTGCGGGAGGGCATCTGTACATCAGTGAATAACAATAGTAATAGTACAAAAGCAGTAACTTTGTCTAATTCTATGATTCCTAGGAATTTCTGCAGGATAGAGCTAAGTTGGCTCAAGATTGTTTGAGGGGCACTCATCCATGCTAGGCAGGCATATTCATCGGCTTGGATTTGTATCATACAGTGTATAATTTATCATCACTCAATTTTCCATTCCTATTTCAGATGGCTTCAGCAACGACTCGCCCAGATAAGGTGATGGGGATGCATTTCTTCTCTCCTGCTCACATCATGAAACTACTTGAGAACATCAGAGGCAAAGACACTTCACCAGAAACCATGGCAACGGCCATGGATCTTGGAAAACGCATGAAGAAGGTGAGAGATTTGTGATTGTATGCCTCGCATTTAAGTCTTGGAACTCTTGTTAGATTGCTCCCAAGTGATAGGAGAAAGGGCATATATTGTGTGAGGCTATGCCAGAATCCCGATAACCGGGGTAATAATTAATAAAGGGTAAAGTGCTTAGAAGCACAAAGTATTATTAAAAGCGCTGTGTAATGCAACTTTTATTATTGCTAATCCTTTTCTTATGGATGCCATCAATTTTCATTCCATACTTGGGGCATGTGTTGAGGTTGAAATCAGAAATTTATGGGGACGTATCATCATATTCATTGTAATGCTGCATTTCTTGGAGAATTTGAAAACAGAGTATTGAAAAAAGGGAGAGTGAGACTTCCACTTTGACTAATAGTTGACTACAGTTTTTGTTTTATTTTAAAGACATTCAGAATTACCACTTTGGGGGCGTTCCATGTTGTCACTGGTATCTAAATATCGCTAATTATTTAGTTAATGAAATGCGTTTTATAAATGACTTCAGTACTGAAAGTATTGAAGAGTGTCTTTTTGAAACTAACTTGATTAATCACTTTTTTTTTCTTCTATCCATTTCTCTTTTAGGTATCAGTCTTGGTTGGTAACTGCCCTGGATTTGTTGGAAACAGGATGCTAGCGCCATACTCCAAAGAAGCAATCTTCTTGCTGGAAGAGGGCGCCCTACCTCACGAGGTTGATCAGACGTTGGAGGACTTTGGTCTGGCTATGGGTCTATGTCGGATGGGTGACTTAGCAGGTGAGACTAGACACTAAAAAAGTTGTCATTCTCCTCCTCATCATCATCCTCCTCCTCCTTAGTATCATTATCATTATAATCATTATTATCATCATCATCATCATCATTATCATCATCATCTTCAACACCCTAGTTATCAACATTACCATCATCATTATTGTCACCATCATCACTTTCACCATCACCATCTGTCTCCTCTTCATCATCACCACCACAATTACCATGATTGTTTTCTTGTATTTCCTCCTCATCCTCTTCCTCTTCCTCATATTTTCTCTTTATCATAATCATCTTCAGTCTTGACTATTGTCATCATGGTTTATTATCATTATCATCATCATCATTATCATTTTATTGTAATCACCTTGATATTAGTATCATTGATAATAATAATGTCATATTTTACCCAGGGTAGCCACTTCAGTTCCGAAAACTGTTTAACATGGCAATGTTATTATTACCCTGGCTTTAGCACAGCTACCTTGATTGGGCGCTCGAGCATTCAAGGAATTTCTTCCAACCGCGGGTACCCATTTACCTCACCTGGTGGAGTGCAGCACAGTGTGGATAAATTTCTTGCTGAAGGAAAACACACCATGGCTAGGATTCGAACCCATGACTCTCTGTTTGAAAGGCAAGAGTCAGAACCACTGGACCACGATACACCCATCATTATTGATCAGCATCATTGTTGCTGCCTTACCCTTCTTTCTCATTTTCCCTTTTACTTGTTTCATTCTTCCTCTTCTTCCTACACTTTCTTTCTGTTAACTGCTTTTAAATCTGCTTTGTTCATAGGTCTTGATATTGGTTATAAGAGTCGTAAGGAATTCGGTTTCATTCAGCGAGAAGGACAAGACGATTTCCTCAGGAAAGGAGAGCGCTACAGCCCTCTATCTGATTGGTTGGTCGAGAGTGGTAGACTAGGACAAAAGACAGGTAAGCATACTAAATATTTTGTACCTGTACAATTTTTCCACGAGGAGAGCATCCATGTACTTAACAAAATTTGTGTCCATGGCTTTGCTAATTGCGACATACAGGATTATACTGCAGATCACTTGTGAGATGTTTAATAAAGCTGTTAGTTACAAAAGATTTCATGCACGGTTGGTGACCAGTTTTTGTGCTTTATGATATATCTCTCTGTCACTGACTTATCAACTGGAGAACATCTTCCTGATGTGAGTGTTTCATAAAGCTGTTCAAAAGTTAAGGGCGATTTTTAGAATGACTGGTGATCCTTTCTTGTGGTGAATAGTGTAATCTAATATGTTCATTCTTAACTTATGAACAGCTTCATGAAACTCCCTACAGTCATGGGTAACTTAGTATCTTCATGAAACACTGCCCTAATCCTCTATCAAACAAGTGAAAAAAATTGGAAAGTTGGAAGTGAAAGATGCCTGAGTGGGTTTCTTGGAGAAAGGTATGGGTAAACTTGACTCAGACTATGTTTAGAGCACTTTCTAATAATTTCAGCAACCTATTTGCTCTCAGCCCATCAGATCCAAGAATATCAGATTCAAACGATTTCAAACAAACATCACCCTCACTTCATGAAATGTTTCTCTACAAGATTTTCATAGGAATAGTGGCACATATAATCATGACTCGTATCATTTTTTTTCTGTATGCTTGTAATATTTGTATTTATGTTGTATGGACAGGGGGCCGTTTCATAAAGCTTTTTGTAAGTTAAGAGCGACTTTAGGAACAACTGGTGATCCTTTCTTACGTGCTTAACCATCGCCAATGAATATACCATTTACCACAAGAAAGGATCACCAGTCGTTCTTAAAGTCGCTCTTAACTTACGTACAGCTTTATGAAACACCCACCAGCAATGACAAAACAGTATACCAGTTACTGACAGGGTTTCCCTGACTAAAAAAGAAAGACTAATAAATATCAATAACTAGTGGTCACTTTCATTTTTGTTAGATTTATTATTTACCTCAGGCTGTGATTTAGGTGGGATAATTTTCAATGACTTATAAAGTCATCCAATCAAAATTGACCTCACCCAAAATTTGAAATATGCAATTTTGTCACTCTAGAGGGAGAATGTAATTTGTCTTATGAATAATCTGTCATGACTTTTATTCCCCCCATCTAGGCAAGGGTTTCTACAACTATGGCAAGCCAGGTGGTCGTAAACCAGAGGCTGATCCCGAGGTTACTCAGATGATAATGGATGTGTCTCAGAAGGCAGGGATCACTAGACGACATATCCCAGCACAGGTAGACGTTAACCCATAGACCTGAGATTTATTCATTTTCTATTAGGTTTTATGTAGGGAATGCCTGGTTCTGGTAGGCAATAAGTTAAACATGATTGGTTGATACTTCCAGGTGGGATATACAGTGCGTCCCACAAAAAGGAAACCCGTTTTTCAGAGATAGCTTTCACAATCATTAAATATGTTTTTACAATGAATTTGATACTCATAGCAAGAGTGGAATCTCATCTCTAGTTTGAAACAAACGGCTTAGCAAATTGTTCATGCATGGCAGATTACAAACAAATATTGAGGCATATCAGGGATGAATTGCGCAGAAACTCGCGTGTGAATGTGAATCCACTCTCATTTCAGGGATCACAGAGAGAATCTTAACAAAGAATACAAAAGAAATGCTAATGAGCTAATTGTCGAAACGGCAAGGTCGTCTTATCACAAATCAATCATGATCATTTTTTCTGTGCAACCTGGTTTTGACATTAAAATTTCAAACTCGTCTTGCTCATTAATGAAGTGTTCGTCTATTAGGTATCAAACTAAAGAAGAATAAATTAATTATATTATTATGTAACTGAAATACTGGTATCATAATTCATTTGCCCTTGAAATGCAATGAAATGGGAATCCCGGTTTTCTTTTTTCTGGGACGCACTGTAAACAGCCGAAATCTCATAATGTACATGTTACTTACAGCCATGGACGGTATTCTTAATTAGTAAATAATCTGAGTCAGTACACGTATTTGGAAACAAAACCAATCTGTTTTAAATTATGGATGTTGTTTGCACACAATGTCCGATGATCTTTTCTTTTGATAGCTAATAGCTTTTGAATTTTCCTGCTGGCAAGAAGGTCCGCTCAAAGTCTGTTTTTAAGCTATTCGAATCGTTTCATTCAATTTTCTTTGGTGTCAGTATGTTTGAGTAGAAAAAAAGCCATGTGAATAAATATGTTGTCTTGAGTCTTCTGAAATTATATGCTCACTTTATCTCATTATTATTTATGAAGATTTTCTTATGAATAAAGGCGTACTGAAACTTGTGTCTTGTACTCATCAGAGTAAACCAAAAGAATGAACAGAGCATTAAATTGACAGTGTGAACAAACCAATGCCTGGTTAGGAGATTAATTGAGATAGATGCAGTGAAATGCCACATGTAGGGTTGACTTTCTTAAATTTACCTAGAACATGTTGGCTCCAATGGCATATTTAACATGTAATATTTTTGTTTCAACAGGAAATTCTTGAGCGGTGCCTGTATGGTCTTATCAATGAAGGTTTCAAGTGTCTTGAAGAGCAGATAGCATCTTCTGATGAGGATATTGATATGATTTGGTAAGAGCATACATATATCTTGAAAACATTCCATTAAAACATAGGACAAATAAGGGCATCATCAGGAACTTTTTAGTGATGGAAATCATCTTGCCTGCACCTGGCCACTGGCATTCAGACAAAATCTAGACTTTTTGGGGTGGTTTATTTAAGTATCAAAAATACACATTTCTGTCTAATCTGGGGGGGATGGAATCTTGCCCCTGCCCCTCTGGTATATTTAGCATAGACTATAAACTCCAGTTGATTTGGGTACAAGGGGAAAAGTTGCTTTTTGATTGAGCTTACAACAAAATGGGAACTGACTGCTGTAATAGTTAATATTAATGTGTCATATTTTCACCCCCCCCCCCAAAAAAAAAAACCAGGTGAGGTAAATGGGTACCGGCAAGAAGTAATTCCTCAAAAAGCTGTGTGCACCTGAATAGGTAGCCTAGCTTTATAGCCGGGGTAATAATAATAGCAGGGCCTGCTGGGAGAACAGTTATCGGAACGGAAGTGGCTACCCTGGGTGAATATACCGTTATTATTATTATAGTTATTAAACCTTGATTTTCAAAAAAATGTTCTTTCGTTCCAATGTCCATCAAATATTTACAGGTTGTACGGCTATGGCTGGCCAAGGCACACAGGTGGACCTATGTATTATGCTAAGAACATTGTTGGCCTTCCTAAACTCTTGGAGAGAATACTTTATTATCACTTTCAACATCGTAAGTACCCTTGATTGTGATTTTATTAGTGATGTGCATCTATGCATATGTATGTAAAAAATTTTACTATACTGAGTATGACATATTGTTTATTTAAATGTAAAATCATGTGCAATTTTGCATTTATGCCTTAAATCTTGATTTGTAAATTTTATATACCAAATTTGATTAAATTGAATTGAACCCTTATTAGAATTGATTTAATCTTTGTGGTACCAGTAATTAAATGATATTTACTGTAGGTTCGTAGAGGCAAGGAAATGCTGTTTTTTATTGTCTCGCCTGCATAGCAGAGCGAGACTATAGGCGCCGCTTTTCCGACGGAGGCGGCATCAAATCTTAACCTAAGGTTAAGTTTTTGAAATGACATCATAACTTAGAAAGTATATGGACCTAGTTCATGAAACTTGGACATAAGGTTAATCAAGTATTAGTGAACATCCTTCCTGAGTTTCAGGTCACATGACCAAGGTCAATGGTCATTTAGGGTCAATGAACTTTGGCAAAGTTGGGGGTATTTGTTGAATTACCTTCATAACTTTGAAAATTTATGGATCTAGTTCATGAAACTTGGACATTAGGTTAATCAAGTACCACTGAATATCCTGTGCGAGTTTCAGGTCACATGACCATGGTCAATGGTCATTTAAGGTCAATGAACTTTGGCCGTGTTGGGGGTCTTTGTTGAATTACCATCCTAACTCTGAAGGTTTATGGATCTAGTTCATCAAACTTGGACATAAGAGTAATCGAGTATCACTGAACATCCTGTACGAGTTTCAGGTCACATGACCATGGTCAAAGGTCATTTAAGGTCAATGAACTTTGGCCGTGTTAGGGTTATTTGTTGAATTACCATTCTAACTCTGAAGTTATTGGATCTATTTCATAAAACTTGGGATATAAGAGTAATCAAGTATCACTGAACATCCCCTGTGAGTTTCAGGTCACAAAACCAAGATCAAAGGTCAGTTAAGGTCAATAAACTTAGGCCATGTTGGGGTAATTGTTGAATTGCCATCATAACTCTGAAATTTTATGGATAGAGTGAATGAAATGTGGACATGGGGGTAGTTGAAAAGTCTTAAGTCACCGTTCAAATGTCATCTATGGTCAATGAACGTGGTATTATGTCATTATATGAATGGTGTTTTTGTGAATGATTATCTTACAGTAGTTTTCAAAGTTAGCACTGCTGCTATATTAAATCGCGTAATGCAGGCGAGACTGCCAGAGGCGTTCCACTTGTTTAATTATGTATAACTTAATATTTTATAGATTTGATCTTTCGGTGACTAACAAACCCTTAATTCAACCATTCCTTCATTAAATTTGATTAAAAAACATACCGGTACCTGTAACATCATCCAAATAGGGTATATACACCTTTTATATCATTTATGTGACACATCTCAAGAAGAGTATCTCTTTGCCATATTTTCCCCATACAGCCAATAGTCCATACTGGAAGCCTAGCCAGCTACTCATAGACAGGGTATCAGAAGATCATCCACACGCCAGCAAACTGTAGTATGCCAGTAAATATCTCATGTCAAATCTACTCCTGAAATACCTTCGTAATTAAGGCAATGATTAGAAAATCCTATTTTTGTTACTTTAACTGTTTTGGTAATGACAGGAACAATGGGGTGTAGCAAAAATGAAACGGTATACAAATAATATACATCATGGGGGCGTTAGTAAGAATTATATGCACAAGGTACAAAGTGTACTTTCTTCAGAAAAAAAGCTTACTCTAGACCAATGAATTTATATCATTTTGATAATTATTAATAACAATAATTGTGGTTTCTTATGACACTCCTGGTGTGCTCCATGTTATCGATCAGGCGCAGATCCAGCTGAATCTGACACTACCATTTTAGGGACCATATTGTTTTCGCACGATAGCCCGCCTCTCAAAGCTGGCACGATCCACGTCTGTTACCGATAATCTATGTAGAGCGTAAACACAACGATCCCTGTCATTCTTGTTATTGCAGTTAATATTTTTGACCAAATTCTACATTACTACCTCAATGATTAGAAACACGCAAATTTGAGACCAAAGATCATGATGTTTTGTGTTGATGATTCATTTTAGTTCATAATAATATAGGTAAGTTTTTATATAGTGTCTTGTTGTGATTTACATGTAAATGTATGCAGGCACAGATCCTTATTGAAACCTTGATCAGCATGTGGGTCTTCACACAAGACTAGCGATGGGGCTTTCTATACACAGTCATTGTAGGCTGTGCATTCAGACCCCTAACTCAAGTGAAGGGTTTGCACAGCAGTCCAATATACATGTGTATTGTCATGTAGTAATGATCATTAACGAAAGAGGGGAGGATTGATTGAATATTTTAGCATTTTGGCATCTGACACCAAGAGTTCTTCCAAACTATAATGATTGGTGAATGAATTGATCTTTTATGGCACAGTAACATTTCTCCTACGGTGGCCATACGGCGAATCCAAAACGGCCGTTTTTAACATTTTTTGTATCAGCTACATATAGTTGCATTGTTTAATTTAGAAAATGAATAAAACCGCTATTTTTGACTTGCCGTAGGGAAAATGTGAGTGCAGCATTAGACATCATGTACGGTTTCCATTTTTCAAGAAATGGTACTTTTTAGTCTTGCATTTGTTAGCATGGCCTTCAGAACAGGCTATTGAATTAACAATGCCCAGTGCCACAAAGAAATCACTCAGCTAAGACATTAGGGAAAGTTTCATCCAGGAGCTCGCTGCATAAGAGCTACTATTACAGTAACTTTGTCATCCAATGGTAACTACCAGCCAATCAAAATCAAGGATTGCAAAGTTACCATAATGGTAGCTTTTATGCAACAGGGCCCAGGCCTTTTAGAAAAATTTGTAAAAAATGTCATTTGTACCTGTTGTCAGTAATTAGTAGATTCTCACATGGTGTCAGAGGTACAAGTGAATATGAACTAGATCTGAATTCATAATTTCCTCCTTGCATTATAATGGAAATGCGAGAAAACTGCCAAGAAAGAAACATAGTGCCATTGAAACTTTTTGTGAATGCACTAAGCGTCTTATACAGTGGCTTTTGCTCATTCCCTATTGTTTCGTCTGTACTGAATGCAAGGATTAGCTTTGAGGGAAACACAATTTCATACAATGAAAAAATGTTACTGTCTTGTTTTTATAGATTATGAATAAATTTATATCAGTAATTTTGTACTTCAAATTTATCACAGTATTAAAATATATATTTTGATACTAGTATACATTAATGTGACATGTTTTGTGCAATTTTGAATAAACAAAACTTAATTTTATATACACTGTATGCAATTTTTATTGTAAGAATAATTTGAGTTATTTGATTTTTTTTAATAGATGTAGATAGTTGCTTCATATTAGTTTTTCTTGATTTTCAAAGTATTAACATGTTAATAAAAATGATAATGACATCCACTATCCCAGATCATACAGCATGTATAGGAATCATAGCCTTTAATTAAACCATGAGCCCATCTCTTTTGCCAAATTGGCAAAAAAAATTGGCAAATTCTAAGGTATTGTCTAAATATAGCTAATTGGCCCCTTAACCCTTACTTACCAAGGGGGGGGGTATTTTCAACCCCCCCTCGTCATTCTTCACGATATATCCGTTGTACAAAAAAAAAATCCATGCTGCTTGCTGACTTTTTACCTTCAAGTCTCGCAAATTTTTAGACCAAATTTTTCATACCTGGGCACGCGGTTACAAAATTATGCTCCATTGTGGAAGTGCATGTACAAAGTCAATACAAAATCTGTTTCATCTAAAATTTATAAATGAGTGATTATTCTCACTTTAATGACAAGTCATTTAATTTGATGCTATTTATGACTAAATTACTACCCTCAATGACTTTTAGCAAAAACAATAAAAATAAAGATAAAAAACTAAGAAATTAATATGGAAGTTTTGTATAGTTGTTGGGAATGCGATAAAGAATATTTTCACAAAAAATTAGCTTTCTGGCTTTAGTTAGTGAATTAGAGCTTGAATATATCAACAATTCATATAAAAAATAAACGAATTTTTTGCAATTTACAATTGTCATTTTCTACCTTCGTGCAAATTTTCGTCATAATCACGCGATCCGCGGCCGACAACTTGGTGGGGGGGCCTTTTAGGCGCCCCCACCCCTGGACTTTAAGCTCACAAAATAGCCCGGGAAAGTTAGGGCTGAGCCGCAGTAGGGGTTGAAAATCACGATTTTATATGAAAAGGCATTCATAGCCTTAAAAATCTCAAGTTAATTGTAATTGGAATTGACTCAAAAACTTATTTGGCTGACAATTTTTATACCAAATTGCGTTTTTTAATATTCTCATATTAGTATAAAATCGCCTTTCTGATAATACAAACGACAAAATAACTACATGTTTTTCACAACATCTTTTGAGTTCAATGACTTCCATTGTTTTAATAATAAAAACAAAAATTTTGAGAAATAAAACTTTCCTCATGGTATGTAATCAATGTGATATCGTAATCATTCCAATTAAATTGATTGCAATAAATTAGCAATTCTCTATGCATTAGCAAATTAAACTTAATTTTAATAAATTAAAAAGTACACATCCATGAAAATGGTTATCACATGGATTGAACATCTTCAAATAAATAAAAATATTAACTATTGCAAATGATATAAAAATTGCAGTGAACCTTAAAGGACAAAACTAACACAAATTCGTTTTGTATATAAAAAAGATACCTTCAATAGTTTCATGAAAGGAATGCAATACTGGAATTATCATAAATCATATAATGATAATAATAATATGATCCTTATTGCGAAGTGAATATTGTCACTTGTCATGAGTGAAGATGATTGTCTGAACTGTCACAATTTAATGAGTGCAGAAAGGCTGCTTACGAATTATAGCAGAAGTAATGTGCTTTTTGAAGCTATTTAGGGGGATTGTATGATGTCGATCTTCATTCCATCACGGACCTATTCATATGAGTATTTAAATTGCTCTGGGTATTGTATCTGTCTTTGGATGTCATATCAAGGAAAAAATTACACTCAGCGTTTTCGCAATATTTTCCTCTTTCTATTGAGCAAAGCATTCTCCAGTGCTGTAATGCGCTTCAGCATCCCGTTTCTAGGCAACGCATCATCGTCCATACCCCCCTGGTCAGTATTCCTCTTTTCCTCTTTCTCTTCCTCTTTCCTCTTTGTTCTTCTCTCTTTCAACTTCAAAGACAGTTCATGCTTCAAGCTGCTTATGATGTCAAGTTTCTTCCGAGCATCTTGAGACAGGAGGATTGGACGATGTCGACCTGTCTCCGACCGGGTTGATACCGCACCTGCATCGTTTCCGAGATCATTTTCGATATCATCGTCTCTTATAGCGTTAAGATCAACGTCATCATCAGAGTCGTTTCCATCAGGTTCATGGGTCTTGCGTGAGGCTGCTATGGCTTCATTTAGGTCATTGATGATCGAGTCACCCTTGATCTTCTCGGTGGCTTTGAAACGCTTCTTGCTCGATAGATTTGGGAGATGTTGGTCGCGACTATCGAGAGGACTTTCCTCAGGCGTGCTGGTGCTCGTAACATTTTCAACTTCCTCTTGCAATGTAAGATACTCTGAAGAAAAATAAAATGAATGATGTATATCAGAGATTATGAAAGAGAATTGGCTAAAAATTGGCTACAAAGAACTAGGAGAAAACAAGATTTCTTGTTTGATGTTCACTCAATCGTAAGATTTTGCACACTGTGCTACCTGGGTGAAATTTCCAAGCAGTCCAGACAAAAAAATTGTCGTCGAATAAACTTTTGTTTTTCGTCTTTTATTTAACTTCACAACTTTATAGCTTGTTCAGATGTGGCTGGTTACTGCGATATCCATTCACACCTTTCACAAGTTTTTCAATTATCTTTATGATCTCTCGGCAGCCTTTCAACGATATCCAAAAAAAATGAGAGACTCTCGAAAGAGCCTGGAAAGGCAAAGTAAAACCTTTGGCAGTTTGCTGAGAGACCGCCAAGAGATTCCAGAAAGAATACTACAGGACTTATTTTCCTGAATTACCGCTGTTTTGAACCATTTCAATTTTTTTGAAGACCACAGAGACCAAGTAATATATAGACCGTTCCTGGATCGTAAAAGACCTTGGAGATCAGCAAAAGTTCAAAGACCACTGAAAGATCAACCCAGTTTTAGCCTTTCACCAGTTTTTCAGTTGTCTTGCTCTCTTGTACAATGGGGGTTTTAATAATTCCAAAGACAACTCATCCATCCCGTTTACAGGCAGGGGCTTGGGAGCGATTTTTGAAGAGATGCTAATTGGAGTGAAAACCTTTTTTTTTAGCATACCAACTGGATTTCCAGGGGTGCTGCCTATGGTGTATAACATACGCAGCACCACCAGAGAATTCTTTTAGTTGCTTTAGCATCACAGGGCCATGTTCCCAGGACACATAATTAAACATACCTGCACGATTTAACGTTTGTTCGATGTTATACAGCGTGTTTGTTATATCCCCTGCATTGTACGTCGTACCATCGTAACCTTGAAGAAAAGTAAAATTATATATTCAAAATTGTTATCAAAGCTTTAATATAAGTGAAATGATATATTTACAGTGCGTCCCACAAAAAGGGAAACCCGTTTCCAGATACAGACTTCACAATTATTAAATACATTTTTACTATAAAATTTGATACTCATGGTAAGAGTGGAATCTCATTTTTAATTTGAAATCAACAGCTTATCAAATCGTTCACGCATGGCAGATTACAAAAGATAAATACTGAGGCATATAAAACGATTTGGGCAGAAACTCACGTGTGAATCTGAATCCTTTCTCATTTTAGGCGACAGTGAGAGAATCTTATATGATGTCGAATGAGCACGTTCGTCGTATGACGAACCAATCTTATACAATATTTCTGCGCAACCTGGTTTTGACCTTAAAATTTCAAACTCGTTTCGCTCAAAAATTATCAAAATGAATAGGAACGATTGAATTGTATGATTATGTAAATTAAATATAATTCATTTGCCTTTGAAGAAAAAGACATGGGAGTCACGGTTTCCTTTTTTCTGGGACGCACTGTATATTATATTGCAAAATTAATTTCAAAATGTAAGACAATCGCTTATTTGTAATGGCATCAGCTTATTACCCATACCGGTTTTGTTTTGAAATTTTAATATGTCACCAAATATATCATTAAAACTACTCTTTCGGTACATATATATTTTTCTTGTAAACTTTCTTCTTTCTACTTTATTATATGAAATGATGAAAAGCGTTGTCAATACCTATTTCATATTTAATTGTTAATCGTTTAAAGAGCGCATGGTATTCTACATGCAAAATATCATTTGGAAATTGTTTATTAAATTTGTGAAAATACGTACCATTTTCCAGAGTATTGACGAGATTTTCCAAGTCACTATTCAGTTCTGAGAGTACATACGATAGTCCATCATTTGACCCTGAGGGAAAATGATGAAACAGCCGAGTTTAAAGTTAATTATTCTAGATAAATGCCATTGGCATTTGTGCTCACTCTGGTTGGACTGCATTGTACTTGTGCCTGATATGTTCTGATGTATAGAATTATTATGTAAGTCGTTCATATAGTAAGTGTATCCATTTTGTCATCTTGTCTGTAGCTGTACTGTCACATATCATCCACGTCTCTCTCTCTCACACAAGCACACACACCCACTTGCACATACCATTCCTTCTATTCAATTGAGTCATTCTTGTCTTGGCCTATTTTTTTAAGTATATTGTCATAAGTACTCATGATCTGATAATTTTGTCATTCCTTTAAATCTTCCATGGAAATGTTTGTAGAAAACTTTAAAGAGTATATTTTTTTATTTGTAATAGGTTTTTGTTGTTGTTGTTGTTGTTGTTGCTACCGCAGGGCCACACCAGTCTATTTGCATGGGGAAGGGAGCGGACAAGACGCTCTGAAACTTAAGATAACTTCTTGTTTTCTCTTGATGAAACCTTCGGATATTTTAGGCCTAACCCCGTTTCAAATAATCTTCCCCGCACTTCTGCCTCATGTCACTGCCCCCCCCCCCTCTGCTTGGTGCTTGTGCTATTGAAACCATACCTTGTTGTCCTGGACACAATGCTTCGTCTTCTCCTCCGAGGCAGTCATTATAATCATCGCATACAGCATACACAGAGATGCAGTTACCGACATAGCAACGGAACTGATAGTGCGGATCACAATCCTCTGCAAAAAACGATTTTTTTTTTTTTTTTGATACGTTGAATGAAAAAGGAAGTAACTCAATCTTTTGAACCATCGGGTATACGTGAAGAAAATATTGGCATGTGTCGACAAACAATACTTCTTTAACGTACATGTATAGATCAATGACAAGAATCACAAGAATCTTAGTCGGCATGGTTACAAATGTGATCTCGTTAAAATGTAATCAGAAGGTAGTAAAATAATCATTTACTGCCAGTCAAGTTTTTCATATCATTATTTTCAATTAGTGTTATTAAGAGTTATCAGAAAGGCTATTAAGTGACGGAGGTTTTGGGAGGGGGCGAGAGAGAGGGAGATAATGTTGAGGTTGCATAAAATGCTCTAAGAGAGAGGGGGACGAGTCGAACAGAAAGTGGAAAGAGTGAAGCAGGTTAGGGATCTATTAAAATAAAACTTGTGAGCGTTAGAAATATTTGATTTGAGAGGAAAGACACGTAGGTATGATGGTGATAGGGGAGGGGTAAGACTGAGATAACCAAAATGAGATACATGCTTGTAGCTTGGCTGCATCACTGGAGATTCTTTCTTTTTTTAAGGCCATTCATGTTCATTTATTTGGAACGGATTTAAATTTTCCTACAAGTGAACGTCAATAGGGTGACGACGAGCAGAAACCTATGAAAGATGGCGCGAAATAGTATCACCGTCCCCATTAAGCATGGGAATGTCGAAATCATTCCCGATAGCGGAATCTGACAAATTATCCAATGAAAATAGGACAAGGAACCACTAGGACCTCTGCCTCTTTTGACTTACCAAGGTTTTGGAAATCATTACAGTTCAAGGGAATCTCGTCAGACCCTGAGGGACAGTCATTCCTCCCGTCACACATGCGACTGGCGGGAACACAAGCACCCGACTCACACTGAAAAACATAGCAGAAAATAAACGTTAGGACATGATTTGCATATGTAAATTCCTCTCCAAACGGCTCTACAATGGAAATAAATAAACTTTTTTGGGGGGGGGGGGGCGTAGAGGTAAAATATGACTGCCAACACATAAAAGTCTACAGCAATCGATCTGCTGTATAATGTTTATTATAATGACTGGTTTCCACCAGACAAATTATTCAATTGATGTTTAGATATTTCCAAAATTCGTCATCTCTGGCCATAGCAGTGCATTTAGGTGTTTGGACAATTAATTTTTTTTTAATATCTACATTTTTGTACGCCCGATCGAACTAAGGGCGTACGCTAGGGTGCCTGTGCACCCTTCAACCATGGACATGCTTCAACTGAGGCAGAGGAGTTCCAACACTGGTAAGCAAAACGAAATTTATACCCCTCCTGCTTTCAACAGCTCATTTTCCGAACTTCAGTTCCACCACCCCCCAAGATGTGCACCGCCACACCACTATAGTTCCACCTCCCCAGGATGTGCAACTCCCCATGCTCACACCAGCCTACGCCCTTGCGAACCCATTTTTTCCTTTCTTGTTCTACTTCATTAACTATTACAGCATTTCATTTAAACTTGAAAACAGAAACAATCACTTCTCAGGGAAATCCATCAAAGGTCTATGAGGGTATGTTGCATGTATGTATCTACTTTTCCTCTCTCTGTATTCCGTACACATTGTCGATTTAAGATTGATTTTCATCATTGTTATTGTGCCAATCTTTTATGGCTTACCTCATACTCGTATGCGCCACATGAACTTGGACAGCTTATTTCATCATCACCACCCTCGCAGTCCTGGTAACGCCCGTCACACACGTAATCCTGATGAAAAAATAGTTTGGCAAAGGGTAAGAATATTACATCCGTTATTAATGTTTACTGTGCAATTCACGGTTTTGGATTCAGTTCAGTCTGTTCTTGTTAATCAATTTGAATTCGTATATACCTATTTCTTAATATCGCCATAAGATTATTGGCGATGCTGCTGCTGCTGCTGAATCACAGCATATAGACACCTGTTTTACAGGTAGAATTACCCACATTGGGTTATTTGTTGCCCCCCCCCCTTCATGACCCTCTTTTAGGATATATGCCGGTCAAATGACAGACAACGTGAGGTACACGATATCTAATGTATCCTCGTGTGCCAAATGAGGCAACCATATGGGAAATACATGCATTTCGTGTGTGTCACACAGAGGCATTTTTAAGGGTTGTCATATGTGACTCCATAAAGTGCGTCATTTGACTCAAATTAATTATACAGGGGTCACCTGGCTCGGGAGGCAGGTCAAGGGTCATTTGACTTCAAAAGTTTTCTGTACACCAAGGCCCGTATTCTGAAGTCGGGTTTAATTTAAACTCTGGTTTAAAGTTGTGGTTTAACTATGGATAACCAATAGAGCATAAATCTCTAACAGTATTATTTCAATGTATCAGCTCATTTTTCTTTCAAATAATTTTTAACTCTTTCGGACGGATAAATATGATTGCTTTCCTCACCATTAATGAGTTAGGAAAGAGCACATTAAACATAAGAAACATACAAAGTACGTAAATTTTTTGATATTTTTGGTTTTCCATAATTTTAGCAGAGTTAGACCAAGGTCTAAGTTAAAGAATACGAGCCCATGTGTAATGTCATGTCTTTGTTCAGACATTTCATATCAATGATTTATCCTACATTCTTTTTAAATGCAGGGAAGGCCATGTAAAGTAACCTGAAAAAAATCCTATTTTTTGTTGTCAGAATTAGAAATAACAGGTATATTCTTAATTATTTGTTTTGTGTAATACCTTTGAAATACATGATCCGTCGTTACACCGGAATTCCGACTTTCCACAGTCGATGAAATTAGTACCTCCGCAGTTTTCTTCGTCTTCTCCCTTCATGCAGTCCCTGTACATACCGTCACAACGCCATTGGGATGAGATACAAACGCCATTGTTGCACTAGTCAAAATGAATCAGAAAACAGTTTGTTTAATCAAGAAACAAGAAGATTTAGAACAAGTTTTAATCATAAATTGTTTTGCATTTGTAAAGTATATATGAATGTCAGTTTTCAAAATTTTGTAAATTATCAGAGTGATTATAGTTGTTCATATTATTTCTTTCTGGTTTCTTATCACCCACAATGAATTATCAAACCCCTATGTTCTCCCAGAGAACGTTAATGGATTTAGGGTATGATATGCAAACAATAAACATTGAAATGATTAAATCATCCGAAAAAATAATTTTATTTATTCAGAATGATAATACTTTCCACACCTTTGTTCTCAGGGCTCTATTCTACACTGTAAAGAATTCTGATAAAACCGTGATATGTTTTTTTTATATCGTATTAGTTTTCAAGGTTTGGACGTATGTTCTTGTAACTAAAGAAAAATCAATTTGCCCGTGCAGAATACACATCTTCATAGTTACCTGGAATTGGTCTCGGTCGCATGTGCTCTGCGGTTCACAGTCTTTCTCATCTTCACCATGTGAACAGTCTTCGTAAAATCCGTCACATCGGAAGCCACCGGGGAAGCACTGGCCATCGAGACACCTGAATTCATCACTCCTGCATCCAGTGATTGGACAAGCTTCCTCATCCTCTCCCAGGAAGCAATCGTCAAGGCCGTCGCAACGGTTCCCAAGAGGAATACATTCTCCGTTCCTGCATCTGAACTGTCCTTGACAGTCTTGAGCAACCGGACAAGTGGCTTCATCCTCGTTGCTAGGACAATCCGGAATGCCATCACAAGTTCTCTCACGTTCAATGCAATGACCATTATAACAAGTGAACTGTCCACTGGTACAGCCTTCATTGATGGGACATGAATCCTCATCGATACCATTCGAACAGTCCTGTCTTCCGTCGCATATATACCGTAATTCGATGCAGAATCCGGTCTGACAATCAAATTTACCGGGACAGACCTCTTCTGATTCACAGTTCTGCTCATCAGAACGATCAGGACAGTCTTTGTAATCGTCACAAACCTGACTAGAGTCGATGCATGTACCATCACCACACCTAAATCCATTGCAAAGGTTCGTGAAGGGGCACTGCCTTGCTGACTCGTCTTCACCATCGTAACAATCTCGAACACCGTTACAAACAGCCGAGGAAGGAATGCAGTTGCCTGTGCTGCATTGGAATCCACAGACTGTGTTGCAGCTCCGCTCGTCTTCCCCTCCATAACAATCACGAACACCGTTACAGATCTTATCTTCAGAAACACAGACACCGTCATCACAGAGAAATCTTGGTGAGGGACAATTGTCGATGACAGGGCATCCATCTTCATCTTCCCCGCTATAACAATCGGGTTTACCGTCACATTTAGCAATCAGTGGAATACATTCGCCTGAATCGCATTTAAATTGATTCAAACATCGATCTACTATTGGACATCCTTCTTCGTCTTCATTTCCATAACAATCTCGAACTCCATCACAAACTGCTATTCTTGGAATACAATATCCAGGAGGACAGCTAAACTCACCTGGGCAATCATCTACAATAGGACAGTTCAATTCGTCTTCCCCTTGCAAACAGTCTCTGAAGTTATCGCAGATCCTAGTAGCTTCGATGCACCTACCGTCATCACATTCAAATTCACATCGTTCGCAACCATTTTCATCTTCACCGTCGGTACAATCTGATCTACCGTTACAGACATAGGTTCGAGGTATACAGTTCCCTCTGTTACATTCGAATTGGCTACCACACCCTACTGGGCAGTCAATCTCATCTTCCGCTGCTGAGCAGTCGGGTATTCCGTCACAGCGTTTGTCACCATCGATGCAATGGCCATTATAGCAGGTAAACTCATCACTGTCACATCCCTCGTTTATTGGACAGGAGTTTTCATCTTGACCATTTGAGCAGTCTCGCCTTCCATCGCAGACATATCTGAGTTCAATGCAGAATCCGGTCTGACAATCAAATTTACCAGGACAGGCCTCTTCTGATTCACAGTTTTGCTCATCAGAACGATCAGGACAGTCTTTGGAATCGTCACAAACCAGACTAGAGTCGATGCAAGTACCATCACCACACCTAAATCCATTACAAAGGTTCGTGAAGGGGCACTGCCTTGTTGACTCGTCTTCACCATCGTAACAATCTCGAACACCGTTACAAACAGCCGAGGAAGGAATGCAGTTGCCTGTGCTGCATTGGAATCCACAGACGGTGCTGCAGCTCCTCTCGTCTTCCCCTCCATAACAATCACGAACACCATTACAGATCTTATCTTGAGAAACACAGATACCGTCATCACAGAGAAATCTAGGTGAGGGACAATCGTCGATTACAGGGCATCCATCTTCATCTTCCCCGCTGTAACAGTCGGGTTTACCGTCACATTTAGCAACCAGTGGAATACATTCGCCTGAATCGCATTTAAATTGATTCAAACATCGATCCACTATTGGACATCCTTCTTCGTCTTCATTTCCATAACAATCTCGAACTCCATCGCAAACAGCTATTCTTGGAATGCAGTATCCAGGAGAGCATGTGAACTCACCTGGACAACTATCATCTACAATAGGACAGTTCAATTCGTCTTCCCCCTGCGAGCAGTCTCGGATATTATCACAGATTCTAGAGGTCTCGATGCATCTATCATCATTACAGGCGAACTCACACTGATCACAATTATCCTCATCTTCGCCATCGGTACAATCTGATCTACCGTTACAGACATAGGTTCTAGGTATACAGTTCCCTCTGTTACATTCAAATTGGCTACCACACCCTACTGGACAGTCAGTCTCATCTTCCCCTGCAGAGCAGTCTGGTATTCCGTCACAGCGTTTGTCACCATCGATGCAATGGCCATTATAGCAGGTAAACTCATCACTGGTACAGCCTTCATTGATGGGACATGAACTCTCATCGATACCATTCGAACAGTCTTGTCTTCCGTCGCATAAATATCGTAATTCGATGCAGAATCCAGTCTGACAATCAAATTTACCAGGGCAGACCTCTTCTGATTCACAGTTCTGCTCATCAGAACGATCAGGACAGTCTTTGTAATCGTCACAAACCTGACTAGAGTCGATGCATGTACCATCACCACACCTAAATCCATTGCAAAGGTTCGTGAAGGGGCACTGCCTTGTTGACTCGTCTTCACCATCGTAACAATCTCGAACACCGTTACAAACAGCCGAGGAAGGAATGCAGTTGCCTGTGCTGCATTGGAATCCACAGACTGTGTTGCAGCTCCGCTCGTCTTCCCCTCCATAACAATCACGTACACCATTGCAGATCTTGTCTTGAGAAACACAGATACCGTCATCACAGAGAAATCTAGGTGAGGGACAATCGTCAATTACAGGGCATCCATCTTCATCTTCCCCGCTGTAACAGTCGGGTTTACCGTCACATTTAGCCGCCAGTGGAATACATTCCCCTGAATTGCATTTAAACTGATTCAAACATCGATCCACTATTGGACATCCTTCTTCGTCTTCATTTCCATAACAATCTCGAACTCCATCGCAAACAGCTATTCTTGGAATGCAGTATCCAGGGGAACATGTGAACTCATCTGGACAACTTTCATCTACAATAGGACAGTTCAATTCGTCTTCCCCTTGCGAGCAGTCTCGGACGTTATCGCAGATCCTAGTAGCTTCGATGCACCTACCGTCATCACATTCAAATTCACATTGTTCACAACCATCTTCATCTTCTCCGTCGGTACAATCTGATCTGCCGTTACAGACATAGGTTCTAGGTATACAGTTCCCTCTGTTACACTCAAATTGGCTACCACACCCTACTGGACAGTCAGTCTCATCTTCCCCTGCAGAGCAGTCTGGTATTCCGTCACAGCGTTTGTCACCATCGATGCAATGGCCATTATAGCAGGTAAACTCATCACTGGTACAGCCTTCATTGATGGGACATGAACTCTCATCGATACCATTCGAACAGTCTTGTCTTCCGTCGCATATATACCGTAATTCGATGCAGAATCCGGTCTGACAATCAAATTTACCAGGACAGGCCTCCTCTGATTCACAGTTTTGCTCATCAGAACGATCGGAACAGTCTTTGTAATCATCACAAACCTGACTAGAGTCGATGCAAGTACCATCACCACACCTAAATCCATTACAAAGGTTCATGAAGGGGCACTGCCTTGTTGACTCGTCTTCACCATCGTAACAATCTTGAACGCCGTTACAAACAGCCGAGGAAGGAATGCAGTTGCCTGTGCTGCATTGGAATCCACAGACGGTGTTGCAGCTCCTCTCGTCTTCCCCTCCATAACAATCGCGAACTCCATCGCAAACAGCGATTCTTGGAATACAGTTGTCATTGTTGCACTGAAATTCGCAAATTACATTGCAGTTCCTTTCATCTTCACCTCCGTAACAGTCCCGTCTTCCATCACATAACGCTGCATTCGATATGCAAGTACCTTCCTGACATCTAAACTGTCCATTGCATATATCCTGCGCTGGGCAATTCTCTTCATCCTCCCCACCAGTACAATGACGGTGAGCATCGCAGACATAGCTCTGAGGTATGCATCTACCATCACGGCACTGGAATTGGCCCTGACATCCATAGTCCTCATAACTTTGGGAGTACCTTGGTGTAGTGTAGTATCCTTGGGTATACAACTCATTGGTGTCATCGTCATATCTGTCAGCTCCACAGTTGTAACTCTCCTCGTCCGAACCATCACCACAATCGTTGTAGCCATCACAAACTCGATTTGAATCGACGCATCTTCCATTTCGACAACGGAATCCACTTGAACATCTATCATTAGGACACTCAACCTCGTCCTCCCCTCTCGAACAGTCCCTTTGCCCATTGCAAATAGCAGAATCCGGAATGCATAATCCATCTCTACATTCGAACCCATTACATGTTGCTGGGCAATCATTTTCATCATCACCTCTGGAACAATCCCGTCGCCCGTCGCAGACGTTTTGGGGATCAATGCATGGTCCATCGGTGCATTTAAACCCTGGACACTCTTCTGGGCAGTCGGTTTCATCATCCCCTCTAGGGCAATTCCGTTGGCCATCGCAGACATTTCGAGTAGGTATACACGAGCCATCTGTACAGGTGAATCCAGAACATTCCTCAGGGCAATCTATTTCATCTTCTCCCGCAGAACAGTCAGTGTCACCATTACAAAGGCTCGAAAAGGGTATACAAGTGCCGTCAGTACATTCAAATGCAGTGCACCCGGGCAAACAGTTTTCCTCATCTTCAGCCTCAGAACAGTCTCGAGCTCCATCGCAAACCGAACTAATGTCGGTACAAGTTCCGTCGTTGCATTCAAAACCTTCTGCACAATCAGATCCTATGAAGCAAGACAGTTCAGTTTCATCTCTGCCATCGATACAATCCAAATTTCCATCACATACTCGGGAAGAATCGAGGCAGTAATCAGTGCGGCAGAAGAAGAATCCTCGACAGCTTGGCAATTCCGGACAACCTTCTTCGTCAACGGCATCGTAACAGTCTACCCAACCATCGCAAAATGCCTCACCGGGGACACACTGTCCTGTACTGCACATTTTAAGATCTTCATCTACATCACATTGCGGAAGTTCCCTACATGATTGCTCGTCTTCACCACTGGCACAATCAATGTTGCCGTCACACATCCTAGAAGCTGGGACACATGTCCCATCTATGCACTGAAAGTCACCACCGCATTGCGTCATCACGCAGTCATCCTCGTCCTCACCATGACTGCAATCGATGAAGCGATCACAGATTTGACTCCTGGAGATGCATTCGCCATCATTACACAGGAAGTCACCTCCACAGCTTCCAGGCTCATCAACAGGACAGTTCATCTCGTCGGTTCCATCGAGGCAGTCTTTTGTTCCGTCACAGATCCTTGTTTCCACAACACACCTTAATCCATTGCCATCGCTGCAACGTATCTCATTATGGCGACATGTTGGTGAACTTGAACATCTGAGTTCATCCTCCCCTCCTGAACACTCCTTTCTTCCGTTACACACCAGACTAAACTCCAGACATCGCCCATCTGACGGGCATTCGAACTTCCCAGGACATGCAGCTACTGCGACACAGTTCTCTTCGTCTTCTCCTGCAGAATAAAGTGTAAGAATATAAAATCCGATCGGAGAAAGATAATAGTAGATAATAATATGTTTACTTTCTTAAACTATATGAAATTGTGCTTTTTATTACGTGCTTATTCATGCTAATTAATCAAAAAAATATTTAAGTTTTACATGAAGTGGAAACAAATTATTTTGTATCAATACCTTTCCGTTGAATACTACAGAAGTTTTATATACTGACAATTATTTGATGTCTAGAAATAACTCACCATTTCGACAGTCTTGGTCAGAGTCACAAAGAGCTGATCGCGGTAAACATTTTCCTTCAGGACATTGAAACTCACCACTTCCTGTAAAAAGTCAACAAGAAAGAAAAGTGTTACACGCTGTTTTCGCTTTTATGGAGGCATGCATTTCAAACAACTTGGTGTCGAAGTTAAACTGATTGTAGCCGCTGACGAAGTTTCGAGAGTTCGGAGTTGACTGTTTCGGATTGTTACAATTCAAAGAACCCTCAGACGTAAACAGTTATATCCAATAAATACACTTCATTACACACCATTTTACACGCAAACATAGCTAGAGAATTTCGAGATGGTCTCATTGCATTGTTACATTGCAATGGTATGTGGAGTGGCTCGTGTCTATGATTTTTTCCCACCTTCGCGGAGTGTCCTTAGAAGAATTTTGCCAGATTTCTTCTAGTCTAATGTAAAGGTTGGTGTTTTACCAATCTAAGTTACGTACTGCATGAGAAGCAATCCTGCTCGTCTTCGCCTGACGTACAATCGTAAGAGCCATCACAAACCGATTCTGGTTGAATACATCGACCGTCATCGCACTGGTATCTGCCATCGCACGGTTCATTGATGTCCAGTCCTCCGCAGTTGCGTTCCTCCTCCCCAAAGTAACAATCATGGATTCCATCGCATACATATTGCTGGTAAATAAAGTAACATATGATCACATTGGTCTCATTTTCCGGCATTTTGTAATGCTTATCAAAAAAATTAATTGATCAGTAAAGTATAAAAAATGACCTAAAAATAAATAGTTTGTGCAAATGGAATTATCCAAGCATATAATTTTGCAAGAGAGATGTGTCTTTTTATCGGGAGCCGTTATTTTATTTAGATTGAAAAAAAGGGAAAACATACAAATTTACATACACATACGCACACCCACGCCCACATGCGTGCAAATACATATTTTAATGTAACCTGATTTTCAACAAAAAACAATTGGGAAATTTGAAATTGTGAAGTAGGGTTTGAAATTAATTTCTTCTTGCAACCAATCGCAATTCATTTGAGTTACCTTTTATTTTTTGATAAAAACAGTATAAAATAGAAGGCCTTCTTCGATGATTGTGCGACTGTAATGAGATTGCTAAATAGTTTAAATTAAAAAAAAAGGAAATGAAACATCTTTGAATCTTTGAAGAAAAAAGACAAATATAAACAAACAGGTCAACTCTGAATACAACCATTGCTTCAAACCTGTTTAGCTGCTCATCTTCTGCTTATTCGATTCGATGGTACGCGACTTGTCGGGGTTTTTTTTATTTACTTAATCCTTTTGGATATTCTTAATTTATTTTCCTAATTTCTTTTCCTAAAAAACGGGAAACTGTGTCGCCCCTGCGCCCTCCCCTTGGCAACGCTAGTTATTTTACCATGGTACATCGTCATGATCACACAACATTTAATAACACGTCCCCCCTAAGGGAATGAATATTACATCTTACATTGTCTACGCAAGCATCATTGTTGCACTTGAACTGACCCAGTGGGCAGGTCTTTACAAGACATGCCTGCTCATCTTCCCCATCATGGCAGTCTATATGGCCATCACAAACCCATTCTGTTCCTATACAGGAACCTGTGGAATACAAAAAAAGGTATTTGGGATAGAAGTTGTTTTAAAATGCATAAGCCCTCATCATACATCTCAAATACTAAGAGATATTGGCTTACACTTATGGTATACAGGTGTACACAATTAAGGTCTAGGAAAAACACGCGGATTGTTTACTTTCAACCCTTCTTTTTTCTCAAAATCTTTAGGCTTCATTCATATATATTTCCAGCACCTACTCACCCATGTTTTCCCCCGTTCGTTTAAAATGAAATGCACTCCCTTGCAGTATTTGGCTGGATGATTCGACTTTGATGCACGTATTTTATAAATGGATATAACTGAAAGGTAGGTGTAAAGAACATAAACATACTCTGCGCTTCATGGATAAAGAAAAGTGGTTGAGGAGCCCTCGGTGATTCATTGGACATGAAAGAGGGTTCGAAGCCCATGTAAGGCACTGACTTTCATGTGAAAGACAAGATACATTACTCTGAATATATCGATTTACAGCACACTTCTACAATATCGTCTCTTCCTTCTTAATTTTTTTCTTCAGGCCTTTACATCTGTACATGATCACTATTTTATTGGAAAGGAATTCATTTGTCGAAAATTTGTTTCTCGTAGGCAAATAAACGATCGGTAACCATAGAGTGCATCGACTTTTACCTCATCGAGAATTGGACAAAAAAGTTATAGACTACAAAAAGGTCGTCACATTCCAACAACAAAAAATGATACGCCCCCTCCCCCGAAAACGGGAAAACGAATCCCCGCGAATCCCTAGATTTTACTAATTGTGAAAGGCCCTTGTCTACTACTCTTCCATATCTGCATTTGGTATTTCAAATTTTATGGACGGAATCGTTATGATTTACCTGTTGTGCACCGGAACTGGTCATTGTCGCACCGTTTTCTAGAACACCCGAGCTCGTCTTCCCTATTCGAACAATCCTCAATGAGATCACATAGCCAGTAATTAGGAATGCATTCACCGCTCTGGCATCGGGTCATGTCCGAGGGGCAGGTACTTAACGAGCAACTCCTTTCATCCTAAGAATATGAAGAAGTATTACAACCTAAATTAGTTCAAAACGCCAGGGCGGCGTTCAGAATAATTTTTGATTGATTGATTGCATTTATTCTTTTTTCATTCCAAAATTTAACAAAAGTTACAATGCAAGGCAAAACACAAAAAAGCTTGTTAGTATGGGTTCCCTGCAATAAATAGTTAACTAAAGTATATATATGATCATTGAAATTCAAATCGTAAATTAAGATGGTTTTAGGAAGATGAGGCTGATACGACCCCCCAAACTTGGATAGATTTACTTATTCAATAAAAGATATTGTCAAAGACTTTGCCTTTGATACCATAGTTCTTCCTTCTTTTGTCCTCTTTGATTTTTTCTTCCTCACTGTTTGTGTCCCTTGAAAAATAAAAGAGGCAACGGTGCCTTAAAAAGTGTGTAATGATCTATGCATACCCAATCAAAACAAAATTGTAGAATGATACTGCCCCCCCCCCCCCCACACACACACACACTTTTGTTGTTGTTGTTGCTGCTGCTGTTGCTGTTTTGCTTGTCTGAAAATTAATGAGAAAAAAGGTGTGGTCCGTAAGTGGCATATCCCGGATTCACTGCTCTCAGTTTTATGCACCCTTTTACAGTTCTTTGCCCCATTTAACATGATTAATAAAGAGACTGGAATAGTTTCTTACCTCTCCGCCTTGGCAATCGTATAGACGACCATCACAGACTTGACGAGATGGGATACATTTACCATTCTCGCATTGAAATGATCGAGGTGGACATTGGAATGGATATGCGGGTGGTTTCGGTGACTGAAAGAAAAACATTATAAGAGGGGGAACAATGAATATGAGCAACTATGGAAAGCCAGCAACGTCAACATGTAAAACACATGTTTGTTCAAAATAATTACTTGAAATGATGTATATCTATACATTATTCTGTTTTCTTGACAATTCAGTATGCCATCTATCTTAAAATAAACTATCCCGATGCGCACTTTTACTACCCCAGCCTTAGCATGTTTAGAAACCTTATCCACAAACTTCAAACAATTCAAAGCAATATGAGTTGGGGGTAAGCAGCGCCGATCTTTTCAAAGAAATTAATGAAGTGGCAGCCATTTCCAAAAAAGACGTGAAAATTAGTTTATTAGCATATTCATGCATTTACGGTCTTGCACCTTCGACCATGGATCTATGAAGATATAGACATTCATCGATTTTATAATGAATTCACTTATAGGTCTCTTTTTTAAAGGGCCCCTCTGTAAAACAGCGTTAATGTGTTATCAACGCTGAGTAGGGCAATCCCTCCGTCTTTTTAATGATCATTTTTTTGTTATTGTAAATACATCGTTGTTATTATTCTTAATTGACGAAAAATAAATACAATACAACAGGTGACCGTTATTGTCATCTGAATAACATTCTCTTCATATTAGTCTACTTTTGTCCTATGATCGTCACGTGAGAAGGGCCTGAAGTAGTTCGTGATTGGATATTTATATTTCACAAATTGTATGCGCAGTAGGTAATAAATCACTGAAATCATAGAAAATCGATGTGCAGTTCTTGCTTATCTTCGGTAATCTTAGTTTCATCTGTGTTATTTGGGGAAATGTCTGCATATTTCAATATGGAGGCAATTTTGTGATTGATTTTTTACCATTTAAAATTCCTTTTCCAAAGTTTCTCCTTATAAATATTTCAGATATACGTGCACATAGCGTCTATCTCGTAATGATGTTAATGAGGTCCTAATGTCAGAATGTGTGAGCGGGTCGAATAATATCATATTTCATATCACAACAATCGTCTGCTTCTCAAGTTTGCTACTCCAAATATGAAGCATGGCGATTGAAAGGCATAAGCTGAAATAGGGCATCAGCCAACAAAATCAAGACCAGGGAAAATGTTCCTTCTTTTAGTGATCAGATACGACTTGGTAGTCATGGTAATTATTTTGTCACAAGATGTACACAACCAGGTGACGGTGACTATCATTGGATAATAGTAGAGCTCGCGTTAATCGCCCATCGTTTCATATATGTCCATGCTTCGAGTAATGAAATATAAATGTATTGAGACAGACATCGTATCAATACTACAAATTATGATTCATTGAACACAATCTTGCCAAAACACAATACAGATTTTATTTAACACTTATATGAATATGCTGCTATCAAAGTTTGGGAATCCCCTGGCACACATCAACCCAAACTATACAATCTTTCAAACTACTAACGATATTCTTCGTTTTAATTTGTAATATAGTTACAGTAATATATATATATATTTTTCAAATTTCCTATCATGAATTTCCTATTGTCATTTTATTATCTGAAATATATAATTGATGTTATCATTTTATATTTTTTAAACCTGTTGTATCAGGACCACGATGTAATCAGCTGTGCTGGTCATATTTTTTCCTGTATAAATAAATTTTTTTTTTAAATGAATAGCCTGAGCTGCGGTTTCTAGCACTGTGATTTCAAGCATTTACCCCTGAAATGTGTGCATCACAATGTGGATTAACTTCTCGCTGAATTACGCCATCGCTGTGATTTGAACCCACGACCCTCTGTTTCAGAGTCCTGAGACTCACTAGGCAAGAACGCTCCAATTATAGTAACGTTAATGATAACATCAACGATGGAAATAGTATATTAACAAAGATAACAAACGAACAGAAGAAATGGGATGAAAAAAATCGAAACACTTACCAATTGACCCTGTCTCGTTGTTATTTGAATCTCTGAAAAGTTTGCTGATTGAACTTGAAATTCAAAAGAAATTCGAATGAATAGATGAAGTCAGTGTACACACAAAAAACATAATATTTAAGAGTGGCAATGAAAGAACCTGTGAAAAAAAATTATTGGTGTACGTATATACAACACATTTGATTTTGACATCATAATCCAAGACCGTTCTTAGACATAAGAATACGATGGCAACCTTGGAATTTACTTTTTCATTCTTTTTTTTCTTCAAATTAATCCAATGGCAAAGGATGGCGGAGTTACGATTACTCCGCTATCAAAGTTTTACCATCTTGGGCATTTGACCTCCCAACCCCATCTGTAAGGTGTGTGTGTTTTTCTTTCTAAAGAATTACCCTGAATGCCTAATTTTATTTCGTTCCATCAGTAGTGGATCCAGGTGGGGGCACATTGTGCCCGTGCCCCCACCAGGATCCACTACTGATGAAACGATGGCCTTTAACAGTCATAGCAAATATTTGTAATGAGAATATGCCGCTCATAATAAAGTGAAGACTTTTTCTTTCTTGTAAGTTTTTCCCCAAAAAATGACCTCCATTTTGTAGTTAAAGAGTTGGGTTTTTTGCCTTAAATTATTCCTGACATATTTTTGGGGGGCGGGGTGTCAATTTGTTTTCTGTACAAAAATGCCACCCACACCCCTTGGAAAATCCTGGATCCGCCTCTGTGTTCCATAATGATCATAAGTAAACCATTTAACTTTGGTCTTAAAAAGAAATTTTTAGAGAAAAGAATAACGAATCTGCATCGTGTCAGACCGGAAAAATGCTTACAGACTGTTTACTTTGACAAATCCTTTTTTATCAGCACAGTTGAATTTAGCATTTATTGCATGAATAATATTTGGTTTGAGTTACTTGTTTCTAGATAAGGTGTATCTCAGACAAGCTTTAGATCGTCAATGGCAACTTTTGTACAAAACATACCAATTAATTTGATAGCAATTTTTGTTTTACTCT
Source organism: Lytechinus pictus (assembly GCF_037042905.1). Lineage (NCBI taxonomy): Eukaryota > Metazoa > Echinodermata > Echinoidea > Temnopleuroida > Toxopneustidae > Lytechinus > Lytechinus pictus. The sequence continues at coordinate 19,567,412 of NC_087257.1, forward strand.
GGCCATTAAAATCCCTGCTTATCATAAGCACTATCAAGTTTGAATTCTTAAGAGCGTAAAGAAAAGTAAAACTTTGTTAATGTAGTCATGCATTAAATAGATAACGACACATGTTTGACAATGAATATGAAACCATTAAAAAGGTTTGTAATATTCTGATTAGTATCATAGTATAAAACATACAAAAACTATATATACCACTGCGGATTTATTTCTATCATGGGATAATTGGCTAATCGTCAAGAAGGAAACGACTTCTATACATTATGTACCCTGTCACGATTGATTTAAAGGTCAAGTCCACCCCAGAAAATGTTGTCTTGAATCAACAACAAAAAAATCAAACAAGCATGACACGGAAAATTCATCAAAATCGGATGTAAAATAAGAAAGTTATGACCATTTAAAGTTTCGCTTATTTTTCACAAAACACTTCTATGCACAATTCAGTGACATGCAAATGAGAAAGTCGATGATGGTCCTCACTCACCATTTCTTTGTTGTTTGAATCATACAATATTTCAATTTTTACAGATTTTACAATAATGAACAACTTGACTGAACCTTATACTATGTTAACACGATAGTAATTCCACAATGAGGAATACAGGACAAAGCGGAGAAAATTGGAACATTTTATATTTCATGCAATAGAATACAAAATAAATAGTAAGTGATGTCGTCAGTCCCCTCATTTGCATACCGACCAGGATCTGAATATAACTGTTTTGTGAAATTAAGCGAAAATTTAAAAATTGTATAGCTTTCTTATTTTACATCTGATTTAGATGACATTTTCAGTGTTATGCTTGTTGTTGGGGTGGACTTGACCACTCATTCAATGAACAAGGTTATGATATAACCTTGTTCTCAGTTATATCTCCATGTGTGGCAAAATAAGGATGGCAATGTTTGGCTTATTTTCTCTTTTTCTTTGGGACAAATGCTTGATTTTTTTTACACTGACAGTTTCCATTACACCTATTTGTCATACAACTTGGCCCTTAAGTAAATTTGATTCTTTAAATTATTTTTTTCTCAATTAAAAATAGAGATAAAAAAATGAAAATTGTCTTGCCATATTTTTTCTACCAATAGAGGGCGTACACAAAAATATGCCAAAAATTCAAGTTTTTGAGCGCTCTAGTGAATACAAAAGATATTCCCAAGTTACAAATGAAAAAGAAATTGCAACTGTGTGGAAATTAGTAATTTTGGTCACAAAAGTGATATTTTAATCTTTTTTTAAAGTGTGTGCTCTGTACAGCATTGGCATGCCATAGTCCAACCTGTAGATTCCCCACAGGCAGGGTGGTTGCAGTGAACAAGTGGACTTGACCTTAGAATATAGACGAATTTCAATTTTCTTGTTCCATAAAACAATCGTTTTTTACATAAAGCCAATCAAATCTGAGCATGATCTTTTCAGAACCAGTAAGTGATAAGATTTATATCTGAGCACTCAATCGATTAATTGAAATACCCACCTTTTCACCCCCCCCCCCCGCCCCTGGATTTGATACTTCATTTTTAAGACACTTACCATTGTCAAGATGGCGAAGTACTCGTAATTTTGTTGATCTTTTATTTTCCAGCTGCAAAGGAAATTTTAAACAAGAAATTATAAGTTCAAAGAAATGGACCAACATTTCATTCATTGGTATTTTAAAAAATGAGAATCAACATTTCATTATTTGGAAAGATCTTTCATCATTGACGTCGTTGTATAACATGGCATAATACCTTTAATTTTTCATTTGTATTACTATTGGTTATAATGTAAGAGTCGTGTAGAGTGAGATGTTTTCATCACTTGTCTTGAGACAAAATGTAAAAGAAAAGTAATGTTTAATCCATGTTTTATTTAATAAAAAGAACACTGATAACATAAAGCAAATATGACGGATAAACAAGTATATTTTAAAGTCGAATCTTACCGGAGTACCACGTCTCAAGAATCGCCTTGCTCTTGTACCTTCGTCTAATCCGTAGCAGCAAATGATCAGAATCAACAAACAAAATAGAAATATCAGCGACTTCATGCTGGCCTAACGATGGACCTTAAGGTTTCCTCATCAAAACTTTTCCCCTTAATTGGTTACAGTTCAGAGTGCAACCTAAAAATGGGTGCAAGAAAGTCGAATCATTGATTGATTCTTCTAGTAAAAGTATGTTATACTCGATCGAAATGGCAGCGTTCAATTTTCCATTCACCTTTTTCACCATGTCCTGTGCATGTGTCGAAGACGACTACAGACGACGCAGTCAAGCGTTCGACCGTTCAACAATTCTCCGCGCATTCTTAGCGTGAAAGAGGCAATTACATTTGCATGCGATGCAATGTCAGTAACACCTGGTACAATAAGGGTAAGAACCTACACACAATGAGTAAGGAATGTACGTCCAATTAATTTGGCATAATGCCCCACGTATGCTGTAGGGTGCGGCTAGTGGGAAAACCTCCACAGATTTGGAAGAAAAACCGCAGTTGGATGAGGAGCGGGAAGGATTCGAGGAAGGACGTTACAATCTATAGTTTTATCCCTTTTTTCGTGGCTGCCATTTTCCTCCTTGATCTTAGAAGAAAATGGCGGCTCTCTTCCACGTACTCATTGCTCTTCAGTGCTCTATCTCCATCGTTTTAAGTAAGCCTGTTGACTTAACTGAAAGTTGGAAAGGCTCACCCAAGAAACAATCGGTAAGCAAGAAGAAGTTTTCCAAAGGTTGTAGTTACGACAATTTTCTTCGTAGAAGAAATATGTGACCTATAACGAATCAAATAATTAAACTCGTTTGTTGTCTACGTGTTTATAATGCCTTCCATTCTTGATGCATTATCACAATAGTCCGAGGTGTCTATATTTCATGTTTGAACAGATTAGTGAAAATGTTAAAATTATAGTAAATGATTACGCAATGGTCACATCAACGAAACCGACCCCAGAACCATCGCATTAATATGACACATCATCGTTCTTTTTTAGCAGTCTTTGTTGGTGTGAATGTGACATTAAAACCTATTCAATAAATCTTGATCAAACCTAGCCATTCATGCAAAGTGGTTTAATCATTGGGTAATTAATACAAACACAAAAAAGAAAATGATGAAAAAATAATTGAGGATACAAACAATAATTATCTGCAGGCACAGACCCTTTTAGTTTTCGCAATTCGCGTAGAGCATAATTCAGAGTCTGAAGAAGTGAGACTAGATTCATTATGTACTGTATCTGACTCTACCAATGAGAGAGTTTGGATTCTAGTCTTCACTCTAGACATGGTTTTTGTCATTAATGTAATGTAGATCCTCCAATTGGCAATGCGACAGATATGTGTGGTGTCACATGTGAACAACTTTCCCGTTGATGGACTATAAAATACCCCAAAATGTCTCTTTTTGCTCTTTCTTATGGTGATACAAACTCTTTATCCATAATTTATTCTTTGAAAATCTGTATTACAAGCCCTTCTATAGAAGGAATTAATGATCTACTGATAGATGTGATAAAAGAGGCATTTTAAGTGAAATATATACAAAAGCAATGGGAAAGTTGTTCACATGTGATTTCACACATCTTTGTCGCATTGCCGATTGGAGAATCTACATTACATTAATGATCTAAACTTCAAATGCTCATAACTTTCTTATTACTCATTCAATTTTTCTCAAACTTTCATTGATCTGTTTCTTTGATTTTTCTGTTTTCACAGAAACAAGCTATCTTGTTCCAAAGGTTTCATTTTCCTTTAATAATGTAGAAGAGTAATAAAAGAAGGTCTGCATGTAAATTATGTTTTATTGACCCATCTTTAAATTTTATAGATTTGGAGAGATCAACCGATGGACATCGGCAATGAGATCGACCTTGGCAAGAGAAATGCATTCGGAAGTGAGTTTCTTTGTATGATTGAGTCGACAAGTGACATAATTATCAATTTATCATATTTTCTATAGTTCAATTTTTCAGTAGGCTTTTGCAATTGGCGGCATAATTTTTATTGTTTTCAAATTATATTTTATTATAATATCTTATTTCACTGTCTTTTCACTGAAGGGAAATGAATCTGGGGTCGCGGAAACGGTGGGGGCTGGGTGGGCTTTAGCCCCCCCCCCCCTCCCTTACTTTTTTTTTCCAAAACCATGTACAAAAACGTGAAAATGACCTGTTTAAATTTTTGCATGGTCAACCCCCTCCCCTTCAAAACTGTTTCGCGGCCCATTGTGAATGTATCCTATTTATTCATAAACTCGTAAACACACAATTCAATGTATCATTCGATACTTTTTTTAATTCATTTACTCTTTTATTCAATTCAACCCATTCCATTCGTAAAACACATGGATAAACAGAGTAAAATACAAGATTGATGTATGAATGTGAAGACAGCTTAAAATGAATCCGGTAAACATTGGCGCCATCAAATATTTAAATAACATTCAGATTGAATAAATTAGCATAAGATCAAGGTAATACAAATTTAAAAGAAAATTATTAATATACCAGGACAAACCTTACATATAACATGAACAAGAAAGAGCTTGAAGAAAATCTCAATATAATAAATTGTACATAATAAGCTTCTTTTTTTTTTTGAATAAATTCTGAAAGGATATAGTTTCAGTAAGGTTTTTAACCCAAATTTTCCCATTTTTTATATGTCACTCAGATTGCATGCCACCGGGATCCGATGTCCCTGGGTTTCGCTGTGCAACGAGTCAGGAGTGTATCCCTCTGGGTGAGGTCTGCGATGGCGTCAATGATTGCGACTTCGATGCCTACGACGAGACGGACGATGCGTGTATGGTAGTCCAATGCGAAGGATTCCTCTGTGCCGATAGGTCGTGTCTCCTCGCCGAGTTCGTGTGCGATGGGTCTCCTGATTGCAATGATGGCATGGTAAGTCAGGAGCGGTTCCGGCAAGGAGGGGGCAAGAGACACCCCGACCAATTTGAGTTTTTTTCAGTTTTTTGCTGGGTCCCTCCCACCTCTTCTGGTTAAATACTAGATCTGTACCGTATTCACAAAATGTATTGAAGATAATTTTTGTTTGTTAGTACCATGGAGCTACTTAGTAGCTCCATATTGGAGTGGTCTTTGCCTTTAGTGTATATGACCATGGACCTAACTGTAGTAGGTCCATGATCATGATCATATGACCCTTGGCTCATTATTGTAAAGGGGTGAACTAATTCGTATCGAGATCTGGCCTCTTAATTACAAGTTATTGTTGTATATTTTTAACCGAAAAAAATCAAATTCAATATTTTATTGTTTTTCTTTCCCTTTCGGTTGGTGGAATTTTCGTTAGGATTAGGATTTTAGACAAGGATCGATCTGATAATTTTTTTTAATGAGGAATGAGTAATATAATTCTTATTTATCAAAATTATGTCTTTATAGGATGAAGAAGATTGTAGCATGAACCAGTGCAGCGCTGATCGCTTCCAATGCCGGAGTGGACGGTGCATCCCAACCTTCTGGCGGTGTGATATGCTTGAGGACTGTCAGGAAGGGGAGGACGAGTCGGGATGCGATGAAAATGTTTGTCCGGGGGACGAATTTCGCTGTGACACCGGCTCGTGTGTCATCCGCCTTTGGGTTTGTGACGGTCAGGTACGTAAAGAAAATAGATGTACTGACAAATATCAATTATCACACCTCTACAGATTATAATGAATGAAGTAGATAATTAATAAACTGGCAAAATGAGAGCTTGATGAGGAAAGGAAGGCCTGAAATTTGAATTGATTTGGTGGGGATATAGCAAATATAATAATGGTTATCTTCCTGCATTTATATGCGCGTACATGTTTTTAATTAATTTCACATAATATTTATTGTTTGATTTATTTGATGATGCAATATAATATGGCATTACATTCTTTATTGTTGTGAACAATTCCCAACTCTATTGATATGTAATGAATGTTATTAATTAATGACCGTTTCCTTTGTTTCTTGAAAACATCATAATGCGAGTGTGGTAAACAGTGAATAAAAAAGCACGTTGCTTAGGCCCGGCACTATAAGTAGTTTAAACTTATAAATAATTGTTTAAACTTTTTATAAACAACTTGTTTAAGACATTTAAATTATTGTTACAATCATGGGCATAAAACAACGCGCTTATTTTTTTTTACTTAGACTATTCACAATTCTAAAGGGTATACTACATGAATAAAATGTATCCTGGGTTAGGCTCTTTGAAAATTATAGGCAGTGTCTGCATCTCTATCTGGTGCCTTTTTGTTGGCACTTAAAAAAGTTTTTATACATTATACCATAGATGTCAATTTATCATTTGTCTTGTTCATAACATTTCACACCGGACCAAAAATACATCGATTTCAATTGGGCTAATTATGTATTCACGAGGTAATATCTTGGACCCCCAATGGACCGATTCCCACGAAATTGGGGCTTTTTGGAGGTATTTCATTATATATTCTATCCAAAATAATCAATCGCTGACATGCAAACAAAGGAAAATCGATGACGTCATACTTTGATACTCTTCATGAAAATACTGAGATTTTTTTTTCATTTGCTATTTTATATATATTTCTTAGAGTGATTGTCCCCATGGCGAAGATGAGACTGTTGGTTGTAACGTGATTGTGGATTGTGATGACGACCAGTTTCAGTGTGGAGACAATTCGTGTATACCGAAAACTTGGGTCTGTGATGGAGTAGACAACTGTCCTTCAGGTATCATCCGAGAGAAAAATCAATGTTTAACCCGTTGAGGCTAAAGGGGCTTTCACAATTGCTCTTGCGATCATTTGGTCACAATATATGTTGCGCAGAATCGCAACGGTTGTAAGCAGTCGCGCCAACAATTGTGAAAGGGGCTTAATGAATCCACATACTCATTATATTTTGCATAAACAAAAACACTAAACAAAACATTAAAATGTTCAGTAGTCAGAGAGGTAAATTGCTAATTCGTCTACTGCCAACTCGTCCACTCACCACATGGTCGACATTAATTTAGTCTAATGTCATTCCGTCCATCAACATTTCATCTAACAACAATTTGGTCGAATAACCATTTGGTCCAATCACTTCGTCTAATCCCCATTTTGTCTCATAACCAGTTGGTCTTAATCCATTTCAATTTCATTCATCTTGCACAATCAACACTTAGTCCAATAAGACCAAATGGTGTATGGACTAAATAGCTATTGGACCAACTGGTTATTAGACAAAATATTGAGGAGACGAATTGGCAATTAGACAATGGATGGTGGACGACCTGATGGTAGCCCAAATGATAGTAGATGAGTTGGTAATTGGACGAATTGGCATTAGACGAGTTGGGAATAAACCGTCAGAGACAGGAGTAAAAGTACTATGTCTGTGAAGTCAACATCCGTCCACTAATCTTCGTAAGCGGGAAAGTACACCCAAGGTTAAATGAAAAGCATGTTTTTAACATTGAACTGAATACATTTGGGAAGATCAAATCTTCTGTAAATCACTATTACCAATTTTGAAATACCAATACTTCAATACAATGTAAACTGAATGAGCAATGTCTCTTGCATAGTATTGATACATCTGAAAAGGTCAAGGCCCCGTCTTACAAAGACTTACGATTGATCCGATCAATCGAATAATCTATAGTATATGGAATCCATCAATGTAATATTTTTTTCTTTAGGAAATTTGCTCAATGTCCTTTGAAAACTTTGAAAACAAAGAGAAGCATACTGAATTGTCAAGAAAACAGTGAATGTATGACTTTACGTCATTTCTAGAAAATTTTGAACAAACATGAATTTTAGATGTTGACATTGCTGGCTTTCCATAGTTACGATTGATCTGATTAATCGCAACTCTTTGTAAGACGGGCCCCAGTTATTTTTTTTTGTCTTATTGGGTTAAACTTTATGCCTCCGCTTATCCTTTCTATACGTTATATCATCATACATTATGCTTTAGTTATCGTTTGTTTTATAATCCCCATGATCATGTAATTCATCCGTATGTATATGGAGGCCACTGGCGTACAGATGGGGGGGGGGGCATTGGGCCATATTTACGACCAATGAAGAAAGGGAGAAAATTGAAGGGAAGGAAAAGGGGTGAAATATAAATCATTATCTTTTATCAAAGTCTATCAATAAATAAGATTTTTAAATAAAAATGTCAATTTTTTTGCTAGCACGCTTCGCTTTCTCGCAGCTTGTTAGAAATTTTTCCCCATACTCGATGCCTGATCCCATCAATTTTTTTGGTCCTTACACTTCTGGTACAGGCGATGATGAAGACCAAGATTGTTGCAAAAAGAAAGAATTCCGCTGCCATACCGGGCAATGTATCCCTGAAGAGTGGCGCTGTGACGGACGTATTCGGGACTGTCCTTCGGGGGAGGACGAGGAGGACTGTGGATGCGGGCCGAACGAATTCCAGTGCGACAGTGGGACGTGCATTCTGGATACCAAGTTCTGTGACAATGTGGTGAGCAAATGGAGTCGGACAAACGCAGGGGCGTATCAAAGTTATACCAGCGAAGGGGGAGGCAAGAGCCTAAGTATCATATTTGCACCAGACTTAGGTCGGTTCTGATTGGATCTTAACTACCTATTGGTAGTGTTGGCACATAAAGCTTGGTCGTCTTAAACGTTTTCGCCAGCCCAAAAGATTCTTGATGGGAAAGTGGCAGATCCTTTAAGACAAACTTAATACATAGTAGTATTACTCTATTATGTACAATTTCAGTATTGTTTTTTTTTTTGTAGATTGACTGTGATGATGGCGGGTCCGATGAATCAAGATGTCCAATCATTGACCCTATACCTGTATGCAAAGCAGCAGGGACGGTCAAGTGTATGTATGGACAGGTGTGTGCTGTAGTATGCAATGGCATCAGAGAGTGTCCAGTGAATGGTAAGTATGTGGATCAAGTTCATTATTTTAGTTTCCTCCATTTGGCGAAGGAGTCTAGTTCGGGATATGTCTTACATGTAATACACAAGGAACGCTTCATTCTGTTGAGAGGTGCACTTGTATTGTCTTTGTAGCATGATGATGTGTAGCACTGTTAAAATTATCGTCAACTTATTTTTTCTTCATTTAAGCTTTCTTCCCAGATGTTAATAAGGCTTAGTTTATTCTTTCCCGACATGGATATTTCCTGCGGTATTTGTGCCGTTTGATATTTTGAATAAAATGCGCCCTTCTATAACAATCGTCACCATCACCATGGCAAACTAGATTATATTTCCGCCATTTATCAATATCTGTTCAGATGAATATTTATTGCATTATAACAGAATTAGTTTTCATGATCAATGAAATGTGGAAGCGTTAAGGCTAGCTAGGAATAATCCTTGCATAAATCGTGTCGTGTAAAATTTCTATGGATAACACATCTTGTCACCGTAAGACCAATGAAGTACATTTTAGTAAATGGTATATCACGTTTTACCTAAATATATAATAATTTTTTCCTTTAATGTTTTTAACACAGGTGAAGACGAAGTTGGTTGTCCAGTGACGAACTGTCAGCCATCAGAGTTTGAATGCAAAGACGGTCAGTGTATACCGAGTTCGGATAAATGTGACGGTTACCCGCATTGTTCAGGTGGGGAAGACGAGATCGGATGTTCTCTGACTAACTGTTTGGCATCGGAATTTGAATGCCGAGACGGTCAGTGTTTACCGGCTTCGGATAAATGTGACGGATACCCGCATTGCTCCGAAGGGGAAGACGAGATTGAATGTTCTCTGACTAACTGCTTGGCATCGGAATTTGAATGCCGAGACGGTCAGTGTTTACCGGCTTCGGATAAATGTGACGGATACCCGCATTGCTCCGAAGGGGAAGACGAGATTGAATGTTCTCTGACTAACTGTTTGGCATCGGAATTTGAATGCCGAGACGGTCAGTGTTTACCGGCTTCGGATAAATGTGACGGATACCCCCATTGTTCCCAAGGGGAAGATGAAAGCGATTGCTCGCTACCAATTGTACCAACTGAATCTCCTTATCCTGTAACGAGCCCACTCTCTATCGTATGTGGACTGCCATTGTTTTTTGAGTGTCCGGATGGTACCTGCATATCACGTGACCTCCTATGTAACGGAAAGGTATGAATACTAAGAGGGCACCATCCAAATATTCACTAATATGGGTGATCAATACGAATTTGATAGAGATTTTTTTATTCTCACATTAAAATCCAGGAGAGGTGGATATTTGCTTTTATTTATTCAGGGAGGCGCGAACTATACTGAATTTCGATTTCAGTAGTCCTACCACTATTCTGAAAATGATCGCTAAGATTTTATTGCTTGGAATGTCCATATCAAATGTCATTACATTTTATTTGGAATTCGAATCGCAACGAATCGCATAGTGTGCGCCGGGTTTCACTTATTTTTCACAATTTTTGCATTGGTTTTTGTTATTCTTTAGCGCAATGCCCCCACTGACAACAACGAAAAAGATCAATCAATAGGCTAAAATAATTCCAAATCAATAACAAAGCCGTTAGGGGTAGAGTCTGTTTTGTTCGTGCGATAATACGAAAAAAAACCTTTTCAATCGGAATGACTGGTGTCCATCCATTTGATGGAATTGTAATCCTCAACTCCTGATGTAAGCTAGAAGATGCATTCTATATATCGAAGACCACTAACTATCAGTGAATGGACTATGCTAAAAGAAAATTACATGCATAAATAAATGAGTATTTTACGAAAACGTTTTGCTGAACAATTCCCGAAATATCATGCTTATCTGAAACGGTTACTTAAGTTACTCTGTAAAACATTCTTCTTCGTCCTTTTAGCCCGACTGTCCATATAGCGATGCAGATGAGCAACCTGGTAATTGTCAGATCGTTTCTACATGTGATCTTGATGAGTTTGAGGTAAGAAAATCTTTAAATTGTTGATCTTCAAAAATAAAGAATTTTCGATGATTTTATCAACCAATCTATAAGCAGCTAAAAATGAAGGCTTTAAGAATATTGTTTGAACTTAGATTTGGCCATAATAGTCTTCAATTCAAGGTATTATTTCAAAGAGCAGACAAAGTACGTACTACTGATAGAAAGCTAATACAAATAATGATACATATTCTTCTGTATGCCTACTCCATTCCTTACCGAATGAAATCTAAATATATATCAGGAGCATTTATACATCAAGTGACTAAATCGGAAAATAACATAAAACAAATTTTCATATGAGGCAACTGGATGACGACTGCTTTTATCAAAATGGCTTTAATTATCTATTGATTTTTCGAAATATACTACAAATGTTGACATTGTAAATAAAACAAGAATTGATTATCTTTGAAATATTTAAAAGAGGTAATATGATACCATGGAATATAACGCCATAAATCTTACCCTCTATTTCAGTGTGACGATGGGACTTGTATATATTCAGCGCTTGTCTGCAATGACCGAGCTGATTGTTCCGATGAGTCAGATGAAGCAGTAGAACGATGCGGATTCAGTGAGTATACACCCGAGTGATCTCAACTTTGGTGTTGGTGCTATGACTCAATGTAACACTATCCACTGTTATACAGAATTATACTAACCGCATTTCAAATAGTTAATACACCGAATGACCTGAATTTTCAACACCGAATGTATGTAATATTGTTGGGCGATTTGGTGGTTTGTAATCATATGTTCTACTAGCAGATGGCCTAATTCACGAATTGTCTAATACCATCGTTGGTAAATATACGTGATCAACTATTAATGAGGTCCAATCGCCACGTGACTTCGTCTGATACTCACTTGAGCCAACTGCCATGTGGTCTCATCTTCCCGTGTCCTGATGGTCTAATTTCCACTGATTAGACTAATGTCCACAATATTCATCTAAGCCAGGCAAACGATTTTATATGCAGTCGGCCCATTGTTGTCAATAATCATTGTTTCACATTGCCCAACACAATTCAGATAAGATCTCAGTCAGTAATGTTCTTTGCAATGCAGACGTTTGCTGAAAGACGCTAACAATATGTTTAATATTTTAAATTGGGTTTTTCCTGTCCCGACTTGTTTATGACGATTGATAATTGATGTGTTAATATTTTACAAAATTTGATTTTTCTTCAGTTACGTTGCAACGTTAAAAAAAAATGGTATCTTTTATCCAAGACGCATGCTTAACTCCATCACTTTGATTAGCGTAAGGAATTTACTATATCTTACGTGTATTTTCTCAAACTTATCCATGTCTCAGATCTATGTAATTCTGAAGATGGTTTCAGATGTCGAGACGGATCTTGTATACCTCTGTACCAAGTGTGTAATGACGTCATCGATTGTCCTGATGGAGGGGATGAGGATGACTGTGCTGCAATATGTGAGTTTGGTCAAAACAGCAGGAAGCAAGATAAAGAGAGTTAAATGGGAAGAGGACGAGTTCCAAGATAAAGATTAATATGAACCACTCACAAATTGAAAGAAGGAAAGGAATGGTGAAAATGTTGGAGAGCACAGCTTTTATCTTTAGTACTAAGCTCATTGATCCTTGTTTTAAATAGTTTTGAAAATTACTTGATATTCTTTCTTAGCACTGATTTAAATGAACGCCATTGGCATTTTTATCAAATTTTGAAGTTTTTTTTTTTTGGTTTTCCGTTTCCATTCATCATGATCTTTATTCTTCTATTAGCTCAGCCCTTTAATACCCCTTTCTGTCTCTTCCCACAATCATTAAAAAACTTCAAACATTTTCAACAGAATGCTCTATCAAAATGTGGTTGTGTTTTTTTTTATCTCTCCTTTGATAAGATACTAGACCAGGCGTGTGTCCCGTACATCCCAACATCGCATACGGAGGAAACAATATCTGCGTCGACAACTGTTTTCAAGATACAGACTGCCCAGAACCAATGAAATGTTGTCCGGCGCCCTCTGCGTGCGGCCTAACATGTAACAACGTCTTCCTTCCTTCTAACCCGTTGACAGGTATTTTCTACATGTATTTAATTTGATCGACTGTTGTTATTCAATATATTCAACATAATGAAAACAACACAGGCAGCACAATGTTGAATTGTTTTACGAGCCATGACTACGAACAACACTGAATAGATGTCAATTGCATTGCTTAACTCTAAAAAGAGAAGAATATTTTGACATATGAAACGGCTTGGGCCACTAGCTTACCTAAGGGGGGGGGCAGACTGCCCCCCCCCCGACGAGTCACACTCATGTAAAGGACGTATCCCTGCCCCCCCCCCCCCTGACGAGTCAAAACTGATCCCTGACGAGCCACAAATTGCCCCTCCTTTGAACTTGAAGACCTTTTTTTTTTTTTTTTTCAATTTGTTTTCTGGTGCGAAATGTCCTTTACTTTTGGTTGAAAACCTTTTTTGTCAATTTTTTTGGCGGACGAATTTGCCCCCCCCCCCCTTGGAAAATCCTAGGTACGCCACTGGCTTGGGCCACCCCCCCCCCCCCCCCCCACCGTTCGAAGTCCGACAGTTTCAATGGAGACACAGTTTAAATTTCATTTGGGGCCCTGCAAATGATTTTTTTTATTCATATATTTGAATTTAGCGTGAAATATGGTCTAGAATACACATAATTATTAATCCCCGAGGGTAAAAAATTATTCATATTTCAGTTCGTACTGTTCCTTAAAAATGTTAAATTGTTTTCATTGAAATGTCCATGCGCCTCACTCATCTCCCTTCATTAGAATGAAAACGATTTAGGGCAGCTGTTTTACTCTTCATGAAATCCTGCGTTTATGCTAACCAAGTAACATTTAAAAAAAATATTTATCATTCTTCTATCAAGGTTTGGCAGAGCTGGCAAATTTTGTTGAGACTCTTCGTGATGGCCTAGATATTATCAATAATGAAGGTAAGTGTATTTATTTGGTATGTTATTTTATTTTTGTTTTGCGTCCCCTGTGGCTGGGAGGCGAGAAGCGAACTGAATCTCTATGACCCGCAGGTCTCTTCTATCGAGTTCTTAATTGGTATGATCATAAACCAAATAGGGATAGCTCCTTCTACCATTCTAGAATAGAAAACGGATAATATTCAATATTTTATCCTTTTTTTAGCTACGAAGCACTGCTTCTATGGTAATTGTCGGATAAAACGTCCGACAGGTCATTTCAATGAAACGACCCCAGGTCACAACTGGAATATTTTCCAGAATAGGGATAGGGGTTTGGCTAGAAAGTATGGACAATTTTCTTCGGTAGTCCTTCATAGTTTCTTCTTCTTCTTCTTAGTATTCTATTTCAGTTAGTCAGGTTGTCGAGTCCTTATGTGCAAGGAAGTGCGAACAGAAAAGGGTTTACCTAATTGGAGCTATGGTTTAAGACAAATTGACTATTTTCAGTAATTGTTTCCAATTGCGTGATATTTCGCGGCAGTAACGGATTGAATCACTGCCATGTTTATACGATTTTTATTTTTGTAAAACAGTTGCAATCCTGACAGACGACGTGGATGATATAGAAACGCGACTGGAAAGCCTTGAGACAGATACGCGTCTACTTAGACAGGATGTGGATATCCTCAAGCAACAGGCAACAGCGGGTGACAGACCACAAGTACCAATTTATCCTGCACCATATGAATCGGAGCCTACCACACCGAAAGTGGTCGAAAGCTATGTCAAACCTTACCAGCCGCAAGATGTTCAGCCTTACAAACCAGACGACGTGCAACCGTATGAACCAGTAACCAAACGACCTAACGAACCGGAAGAACCTTACGGGTCTTATAAACCAGAAGAACCGCAATATGTTCAACCTTCTGAACCACAAGATGTCAGACCTTACACACCAGACAACGTTATAACCTATGAGCAAGAAACACCATTGTCTTATAAACCACAAGACGAACCAGAAACCGTCCGACCTTACATCCCACCACAAGACAAACCATACGAGCCAGAAACCGTTCGTCCTTATGAACCAGAAGATATCCAACCCTATGAAACAGAAACTGCCCAACCTTACGAACCGCCACAAGATGAGCAACCTTACAAACCACCTCAAGATGTTAGACCTTACGAACCACCACAAGATGTTAGACCTTACGAACCACCACAAGATGCTAGACCATACGAGCCACCACAAGATGAAAGACCATATGAACCGCCTCAGGATACTAGACCATACGAACCGCCACAGGATACAAGTCCTTACGAACCACCTCAGGATACTAGGCCTTACGAACCACCTCAAGATGTTAGACCTTACGAACCACCTCAAGATGTTAGACCTTACAAACCACCTCAGGCTGTTAGACCCTACGAACCTCCACAAGATGTTAAACCTTACGAACCACCACAAGATGTAAGACCATATGAACCGCCTCAGGATACTAGACCATACGAACCGCCACAGGATACAAGTCCTTACGAACCACCTCAGGATACAAGGCCTTACGAACCGTCACAAGATACTAGACCATACAAGCCACCTCAAGATGTAAGACCTTACGAACCATCACAAGATATTAGACCTTACGAACCGCCACAGGATACAAGACCATACGAACCACCTCAGGATACTAGGCCTTACGAACCACCTCAGGATACTAGACCATACGAGCCTCCACATAATACAAGACCTTACGAATCGCCGCAAGATGTTAGACCTTACGAACCACCTCAAGATGTTAGACCTTACGAACCACCTCAAGATGTTAGGCCTTACGAACCACCACAAGATGTTAGACCTTACGAACCACCTCAGGATACAAGACCTTACGAACCACCACAAGATACTAGACCATACGAGCCACCACAAGATGTAAGACCATATGAACCGCCTCAGGATACTAGACCATACGAGCCGCCACAGGATACAAGACCTTACGAACCACCTCAGGATACAAGACCATACGAACCTCCACAGGATACAAGACCTTACGAGCCGCCGCAAGATAATAGACCTTACCAACCACCTCAAGATGTTAGACCTTACCAACCACCTCAAGATGTTAGACCTTACCAACCACCTCAGGATACTAGACCATACGAACCGCCACAGGATACAAGACCTTACGAACCACCTCAGGATACAAGACCATACGAACCTCCACAGGATACAAGACCTTACGAACCGCCGCAAGATGTTAGACCTTACGAACCACCTCAAGATGTTAGACCTTACGAACCACCTCAGGATACAAGACCTTACGAACCACCACAAGATACTAGACCATACGAGCCACCACAAGATGTAAGACCATATGAACCGCCTCAGGATACTAGACCATACGAGCCGCCACAGGATACAAGACCTTACGAACCACCTCAGGATACAAGACCATACGAACCTCCACAGGATACAAGACCTTACGAGCCGCCGCAAGATAATAGACCTTACGAACCACCTCAAGATGTTAGACCTTACCAACCACCTCAAGATGTTAGACCTTACCAACCACCTCAGGATACTAGACCATACGAACCGCCACAGGATACAAGACCTTACGAACCACCTCAGGATACAAGACCTTACGAACCACCTCAGGATACAAGACCTTACGAACCGCCACAGGATACAAGACCTTACGAACCGCCACAGGATACTAGACCATACGAGCCACCTCAAGATGTAAGACCTTACGAACCATCACAAGATATTAGACCTTACGAACGACCACAAGATACTAGGCCTTACGTACCGCCGCAAGATGCTAGACCTTACGAACCGCCGCAAGATGCTGGACCTTATGAAACACAGAATTCCAGACCCTACAAACCGCAAGATGTTAGACCTTGAGTACTTAACGATGTGACATCCTATGGACGGGGTAGTTGTTAAGACCTAACTTGCCATTAAAAATACAGGGCTGTAATATTTGTTAGTATTGTAAATCGAATGATGTCATTGGTGAAGGAACTTAGATTATAGTAGTAATAACTAGATACCTTTCTTAGAGGAAGAGACATCTATGTTGAGGATGGTTGATACATTTCAAAATCTACCTGTGAAATCAAATTTCATGAATATCTCATTAGGTATTTAAAATCTGTAAATACCAATGCAAAGCATTGCTTTTAATTATCATTAATGGTTCCCATAATTTTCTTTTTTTTTCCATTAATGTTCGTGACACCTTGTGAAACCAGATAGTTCTGATGATAATAACGTACTCGGCAGCCCAGACATCTTGAACTAGAGTGCAAGATTTTATTTTCTGGAATGAATTCAAAGAATCTTCAATATGTTATATCTGTACATCATTACAAACAGTCGTTCTGTTTTGTGTTACTTGCAATTTATGTTTGAGTTTATGTATTATTTTTATGACAGTATACCATATATACTATTTTAGCAATCAATTTATTTTGCGCGTTGTTGAATGTAGATTAAAACCGAAATTTGATTTCGCTATACAATTTTGTTGATTGTTTTGCTTGCAGTTGAGAATGTCCTTTGGAAGGTGACATAAAAAGTAATTCAAAGATCACGTTTATCTTTACAAAGTTTGATCTGAATAATAAGAGAAAATCAATAAAGCACAACATTGATAATTTCGTATATGAAATAACATATTCAACATACGATTTTCCTTTTATTTCTCTCACTGTCACAAAACAATGCTGATAATAATTATATTATGCAAGTGAGTGAGTTGACGCAACAATATCAAACACTTATTTTATCATTTGACATATTAAATATTCCCTTTTTCTCTTAATAATGTAAAACTTGATTTGATTTAATGTGGATTCGTAAAGACCAACGTTATTTGATTTATCTCTGTTATTTATTGAATTCAACTTGTTTTTTATATGGGCTTGGCCTTTAAAACTAAGATCCTTTTTTTCTTTAATTTGTTTATATTTATTTTGACGACATTTTACCATCCAGATCGCAGACGCTTTCTGCAACTTTGAGAATATATTGGAAAAAAACCCGTCAAATTACAGTGGACAGATTTCCAAGGCTTTCAATGCAAAGAATCTCCGCGTTATTAAAAACGTCTGCGAAGTGACAGCTAAAATGCCCTAATAATATTGTATAAGATCTGCTCTCATCAGGAGCCGCGCAACCGGGGACATCAGCCCTTAAACATTAAAGATTCATGTACTAAAAATGTGGAAAGGACAATCAACTTTGATTATACATGTTCACCCCCCCCCCTCACACACACACACGTTTCGCACACACCTCCCCCGTTTTCAAAATCATTCCGCCGCCCCTGCTCCTCGCACCGCCCAATCTCGCCTCCTCCCCTCTCCCTCGTTTTATAAAATATATATGTATATAATCAAGTGAGATGAAAGTTAAGGACATAAAATTGACTCGATGAGTCAAGAAAACGGTGGAGTCATCGTTTTGATAAAGTAAACGAAAGGTAATCCAACCTGATATAAGCTTTCTAAATGTGAAAATAATAAACAGGAATTATTGTTGAAATATCAACAACATTAACGCTGAAAAAAATTGATAACGTGAGTAATGGGAGATTTATGGATTTGAGAAATAAATGCAAAATATGCCAAACCGGAAAATTTGTGTGATAAGCCAAATTGACAACATAATTAACAATTCGGAGTAAAAGCATCCGAGTCATCAGCAGATGTAGATATTTTCATAATGCTTGGAGTAGACTTCAATTCTATACCCACAAGAACATGAGGGGGCTCGCTAGCTCCAGCCATGAAATTCAACATAATCATAGATGTTTTATCTTACACTTTGACATTGGACAACATCAAAATAGTATGCGACTTTTTGAACGTCGGATAAGACATTAGCAAAATGTAGGAAACATCGCGGAGAGGTCGTGTTGGGTGAGGTTTTCTTCGGTTACCTTCAATCCCGTTGCAGTCAAGAAGAATCCC
The DNA here is from genome assembly GCF_037042905.1 of Lytechinus pictus. Taxonomy (NCBI): domain Eukaryota; kingdom Metazoa; phylum Echinodermata; class Echinoidea; order Temnopleuroida; family Toxopneustidae; genus Lytechinus; species Lytechinus pictus. The sequence continues at coordinate 19,586,229 of NC_087257.1, forward strand.
ATCGCGTGTAAACAATTTGTTCCGTATTAATTTTCAAATCCTATCTGTGTCCGATACCTTCCATTAGCATCAGGTGCGGAGGGTGTCAGTTGAGTAGGTGCGTCAATATACGAAGAGTTTGATGTCAATATGAGCTACATCCAAATATATCCATACAAATAGTCAAACTCGTCATAGTTCCATCAAATTTGCGCTGACAATGTTGAATGGTTAACGCAGCTTGTGTCTAAAAATATAGATACATAATTTTAGGTGAATGTGGATAAATCAACGAATCCTGAATTACCATAGTTGTTTTAGCTCGTTTTAGAATTAAACCTAAATTTTCAATCAAGATAGCTCATTTGGGAATTGAACCTTAATTTGTACTCCAGTTTCGCAAACTTCCAAAAATGCATTTATAAACTCCTTAAAGTTTTTAGTAAATATCAATGTGCAATTAATATCAAAGAATAGAGCATTTAATTATCTTTAAAATGATACCCTACATGATATGATTATGGTTCACATGGAGATGCAGTGCCTTGAAATGTGGGGGCAAGGTCAAAATTCAAAAGTTGCAAAATGACACAATATTGAAAGTCACTGTTCTTTTTTCAGTGGTGATGAGTGAGTTTCTCAGCGTTTTTTTTTTATTTGATCGGTAATTCCTCATCGGTTTTAGTAAATATCAATGTGTAATTAATATAAATGAATGGATCATTTAATTTTCTTTAAAATGATACCCTACATGACATGATTATCGTTCACATGGAGGTGCAGTGCCGTGAAATGTGGGGCAAGGTCAAAATTCAAAAGTTGCAAAATGACACAATATTGAAAGTCACTGTTCTTTTTTCAGTGGTGATGAGTGAGTTTCTCAGCGGTTTCTTTTAATTGTTTTAATGCACCTTAACATCAACATTAACATGGAATCAAACACACCTCTGCACAAGCAAAAAACATAACAAACAAGCAAACATGCATGGGTATTTCAAACCACGACTCAAACCATGTTATCTCACAGAATCATCACTACAGAAACAGGGGCTTCATTTGAATGGATTTTCATCTCTATTGACACAGACAAAAGAATCAAGTTCTGTATTGACCCTTCATGACTATTTCTGCTCGTTTTGCAGCTTTTCAATTCAGACCTCATCCAACACTTTTGAATCCTGCTCTTTTCGTGATGGCATGATCATAACAAGCATGGTATCATTTTAAAGAAAATTAAATGATATTTTGAATGATATCAAATATGCATTGTGTAATAATGGGAGTTGGGATAAATTAATGGCCAAACTGAGATTTCCAAACTTTTTTTGCTCGTTTTGCAGCTTTTCAATTCAGACCTCATCCAACACTTTTGACTCCTGCTCTTTTCATGATGGCATGATCATAACAAGCATAGTATCATTTTAAAGAGAATTAAATGATCTTTTAAATGATGTAAAATTGGGAATTGGGAGAAATCAATGGCCAAACAAAGATTTCCAAACTCTTTTTGAGGGGTTTATATACATGTGTATTTCGATTCCAATTTCTAAGATAAATATAACTTACAATCATACAGATATTATTCTAATTTCATTTTATACTTTAACATTGTTTTTGTGAGCGCTTTGGACCATTGTGAGAAAGGGGCAGTACATAAATGATAAATGATGAATAATAATAATGAATCAATTTGGCCGAAAATGGATCTAGCTCCTTATGGAACTAAGCTCCTCATATGCGCGCGGGGTTGAGAAGACAATAGAGTGCTAATAGCAGACGCTTCAGAGGCGTGACTAAAATACGAGCGTAGGTGTGGTAATCCTTTACGAATTTTTAATTGCTTTTTCTCACATCGGGCAAGAACGCCTGGAAAAAAAGGTGAGTCCAATTCAGAATACTTCTAAAAAGGGAAGTTTTGATTGAAAAATAATATATTAGAAATCGTCAGAAAATGAGGATAATCATTGCAATGTTTGGTTCTGTGGCGTTGCCGTAATGAATTCGGAATGCCATGAACACACCACGCAACGGGGGATATAGGCCTACCAGTAGAAAAGTTGGAGCAAAATACGCTTTGATAAAAGACAAGCTCACCAAAACAAGTTTATTTTCCCTAATCGAGAGGATTCAAATAAGATTAACACTAATAATGTTATCCAACTTCATTGTCAAACAAGAAAGTCATGGCATTTAAAATTTTCATTTTTCCCAAAACAGTTAAGCACGCAGCGCCTGACATTGCAAGTCAGATAGTCGATGATGTCACATGCAAATTATTTTGTAGTAAATGAATATTTTCAAGTACTTAATTTTTTGTAGATATGATTTCTAATTATTTTGTATTGAATTCTAATATTTCCGGTGGGTTGTCTTGATCACGAAGTATTCAAGTCGTCTGGTTACCGCATTGATTAAGCAAAATTATTGAAATATTTCTTATTTCATAAAGCAAACCACAAAAGTTATAGTCAGTCAAATCATTCGCTCATTTGAGTCTTAAGCATCATTGTAAATATTGTTTTGTTTTTCTTCTGATTTTCATGAAACGTTTTGTTTTATGTTCGCATGATATTCCTCTGTTCTTAGCCTAATCAACTCTCCCAGGAAAATATCGATTAGATATTTTGTTCTATCATGTTGTCTATTTTTTTGCAAATGCAATATCAATTCGTCTATATATATTTCAGTTGTTTTCTATTGTACTTCATTTGTATTTTTTATATATTTTTGTAATAGAAATACGAAAAATGAAATGATTATTCTGAACTATCGTAATAAAAACCACTAATGGGAAATATAATACATGTGCACGAATCAAACATCATGATGCTGAATTAATACCAGTAAAATATAAAGAGATCCATATGGTGAGGTTGATCAAAGCAGGCTTTCATTTTTTTTTAACAAAAACGGAAACATCTGGTTAAAATATGTATACATGTATATCATTTATTCAGGATTTAAAGGTAATTTTCTTTCAATAACAAAACTCTGTTCATCGCAAGTTCTTGGCAACAGCATTTAATAAATATCTCCCAATATTGGAAGGCACCCAACCTATTGTAAAAGTTTTTTTAAAGACTTTTTATTTAGATTTTGCACAGAGAACGACATCAAGGGGACAGGGGACCTCAACAACTTAACAAAAACTATACATTTCGTAAACCAAATAAATAATCAACATTTTGGTTGTTTAAACTTCTTATTGTTATGAACCCCTCCCCGTTCTCTCACTCCCCACTCACGCCCCCCCCCCCCCCCCATTCTCTCTCTCTTTCTCTATCAACGTCCCCCTTCATACCACTCCCCCCTTCCGATTTCTCGCTTGATTTCTGTCTCGCCACTGGTGACGTGTGTAACATCATTCGATTCGTCATCGCCCTAATGATGCCATGTGCTGGAACAAAACAGTTGTCGGTGAATTGATTGATATTACGAACTGTGTATCGTGGGAGACAACACAACAGGAATATTGATATGTAGGTATTGCAAATAAGGAGACAGTTAAGATTGTAACAAGTCGCATCATAATGCTATTCTGTGTCGGGATGTGTGCGAAGATTGTGTGTGTGTGTTCTTTTGCAAGCAAACCATTACAAGAGTTGGGAAGATAATTGCAGCTTTGCCGCAAAATAATCAAAGACTTACCTCAGCAATGCATGTGAAAGGATAAACACAAATCCTTGAAAATCTGCTTCAAAGAACTTGACCTTTGAAAAAGTAAAATATGAAAGTATCCAGAATATTCAGATGTTGTCCCTGTGCGTATATAGGATGTAGTGTTGAACGAAGTTTATACCCAATGTAAGATTGAATTGATATATATACCCAGCGTTTTAAATTTTAATAGGTGTACATGAAAATGTTTGATAATCAAAATAAACAAAAATACGATACGTTCATATTATAGCCTACTTGTAGATTCTGTCATGGTGACTTAAAATGTACATGTCATGCGACACTTTCTTTTCAATTTGTATCTGCTTCGCAGAAGTATTAGGTTTGGCCATAGGGAATGGGGTATGAGGTCTGCGAGCACCCCCCCCCCCCCTCCCCCAAAAAAGTCACAACGATAATAATACGTTTCAAGGCCAGAAAAAATTAGGAGGAAAATGAATAAATTTGGAAACGAAAAAGTGAAATGATACATTTCTTCATATTAGATCAAAATTATTATTGGTAAAAAGATCAAAATTTTAATTTAGATAAGTAGTAATTTGAACATTATCGTTTTTATGGGAGCAATGTTTCGGGAAAAGAATGTAATAGAGTCGTGTCATGTACATTGAAAATGATTCAACTTGAAGATCCTTTAATTATGAATTAACCATTAAGCACCTGTTTACCGTTGATTAGATTGTAATTTGGGAATCTGGAGCGCCAAACGTATGAGCTCACTATGCGGCTCTATTTTAGCCAGTGTCTGTCTCCGTATCCATGAATGTTGCGGTCTTGTAGTAGGAGGGGAGAAAAAGAGGACCGGATCTAGGGAAAGGGGTGCAAATAATGAAAACCGATGGGAAGGGGTGTAGTGAAGGTAGGGAGGGGAAAGTGGGGAGAAATAAGGAGAAGGGGGAGTGGAGAGGGGAAAAGGGGAGGGTTTGCACGTCAGGGGACACGGTTCAAAAGGGAGGGTTCGTGTTGGGGTGGTGATAGCCGACGAAGGGAGGTGGGGTGGGGGAATCATGATATGACTTGGAGAAGTTTGGAACAGGGTGAGATGTGGAGATTGATTGGGAAAGGTGACATAAGAGGTGTAAGAAAAGTGGGTTATAGACAATGATAGAGAGATTGAGAGAGAGAGGGGAGAGGTGGGAGGAGCCTTCGCACATGGCATCGTGTGCCAAGGGACCTATTAACCAGTTTACGCTTATTAGTAAACTAAATTTACGCTCGACACTCTTTGGCTGCGTATCGTAGATTATTACTACGCGGTCCCTCAATCCAGCTATGTGCTCGTGACATGCAGGATACCTTATTGGAACATTCGAATGGATAACCGAGTGCCGTGTTTTATTCAAACTATATTTTGATTTTCGTAAACCATTTTGCCGCTATTCTGGAAAAAGGACACCTATCATCGTTTGACTCTTAATTTGTTTTGATCATGAACGATTAGAGACACCGTCAATATTTTTTTCACAGGTAACTGTATACATGTGCTTCTAATATATCTTTCATTTAAAGTGAATATACGTGCAGTGAGTAGTTTTCCATGCACACTAAGAATAAAATATATATCTTGCGCCTCACTGAAACACAATTTAAGCGGCACTTGTTTTGTGGGAGGCAGTTTTGTACCCTACACAACTACATACAGACCCTCATTAATGTGCAGATGGGGGCTTGGGGCGCTCCCCCCCCCCCCCCAGAAAGAAAAAGTCACGAGCAAGAAAAACAAAGAGAAAGTGAAAGAAAAGAGAGAAGGGCGAAATATGATCTGATTATTGTGTCTAAATCCATCACAATTTGGATTTATGTAATAAAGATGTCAACATTTTGCTCGCTCCCACCTTTTTTAAAATAAATTTTGCCCAATACGCCATATCTGTCCCCTCCCATTTGTGGGGCTCATTGCGCCATTGCTGAGACCCTTTCGCACCTGTTTTACCTGGAATGTCCAAATTTACCCAGAAAGTGTAGGAATTTTACACGTATATTAATACAAAACTAGACACATTGTTTTGTAGTGAGTCGGGCTGTGACATCACTCATTGGCTCTACTGATTTTAACACCGACATTTTCTTCTGTTTTTACAAAAAACAAGTGGAATGCCTCTGGCGGTCTCACCTGCATCACGCGATTCAATATAGTAGCAGTGCTGACTTTGAAAACTACTATAACTCGCACAAGATGTTCAGTGATACTTGGTTACTCTTATGTCCACGCTTTATGAACTAGACCAATACACTTACAGAGATATGATGGTAATTCAACAAATACCCCCAACATGGCCAAAGTTCATTGACCTTACATGACCTTTGACCTTGAACATGTGACCTAAAACTCGCACAGGATGTTCAGTGATACTTGATTACTCTTATGTCCAAGTTTCATGAGTTTCGTGAGACAAAAATCATGAAGTAGAAATATAGCTTTCTTTTTAGCGCCTAGTGATTTATGTAGAAAAATAAGAAAATTTAATCAATTTTGATTATGCATTATTTGTGCACGATTTATTGTACAAATTCATCCATCAGCACCTGCAATATTAAAGGGCATGTATGCCCGTCATAGCACTGTGAAGAAAAATCATAGATTTTAAGAATTTCAATTAAATACTTAAATCAGTGCCAATAATCACTCAAAGATTGAGCCGATTAGTATTTCAAATATTTTCAAATTGTCGCCTTGATAATTTCGCGTCTTTACACCCCCCCCCCTCCTTGAACGGGTAATATGTATTGAGATGCATATTCGACTGTAACACTAATTTATCCTTTTTTGTTATAGGAAATTAAGTAAGATACCTCATATCCTATTTAGACAGATTAGGTTCTAACAGGGTACAAATTAATCTTCCTGCTCCTTATTCATTGTTCGTATAACTCTATGTAGGAAATTGGAATATGACTCATCATTCTTAATTCATAGGCCTATCTATCGGTGACATTTTCACAGCTTGCTTAATTAATTCTTCCATCCTTTAATCCCATCCTTCATGCCATCCTTTTTATTGAAGTCGAATAAGTGTAATCGTAAACGTGGCATTTCACACATCTGGGGCCCGGTCTTACAAAGAGTCGTGATTGATCCAATCAACCTCAACTATAATGCATGGAAACCCATCAATTTCAGATCTTTTTTTCCTACAGGGAAATTTACACACTGTCTTCTGTAAACAAATGAGGAAGCACACTGCATTGTCAAGACAACGATGAATGCGTGAATAATAATAATAATAATAAAAGCTGGATTTATCAAGCGCATTTTGCCTGAGGATACAAAGTACTGATATTATTGACCCGGCTTTAGCTGCGCTGCCATATAGGCCCTGAAGCATTCAAGGAATTTCTTCCTACCGGGTACCCATTCACCTCACCTGGGTTAAGCGCAGCACAATGTGGGTACATTTCTTGCTGAAGGAAAACACGCCATGGCTGGGAATCGAACCCATGTCCCTCAGATTGAAAGACTCGACCACGCCCCCCCCCCCCATATATCATATTTAGGTTTCTTTTCTTTAACAAACATGCATTTTAGTTGTCGGTGTTGCTGGCTTTCCATAGTTGTGGTCGATCGGATCAATCGCAACTCTTTGTAAGACGGGGCCCTGATATGATACATTGGATGACCATATGGCCAGCTTCACAACGTGTCTATCTCAAACGTGGCATATTTTCTACACAATTTTTAATTTCATTTCTCGTTCATTAGTGTTCCCCATCCACCCCCCCCCCCCCGCAATTTGAAAATATGACCCGACTATTAGGATTATTAATCATTGTTTTGGGCCATTCCATCCGATACACATAATTATTCATATATACTGCACCAGGTGAATACATTTATCAGTACATTCATTGCATATTTCAGAATCGTGATGCACGCTTAGTGTTTTCAGTTGGTCACATACATCTCCTCTGATTAGGGAACTCCACTGGCTCCCTTTTTCACAACGTGTCATTTTAAAACTCTGTCTCTACATTTACAAATTGATTAATAGTAATGGTCCTTCTTATCTTGTAAACACAGTTGCTCATCTACGTTCTATTAATGACGGTTTAGTATAGCCGGATCTAGACTTTGGAATACCCTCCCCTCTACCATCCGAACAACACCGACCATATCATCTTTCAAACGACAACTCAAGTCGTATCTTTTTCCAAATACCTAGTATATACTAAACTATATTCATTTATGTATTGTTTTGATAAATTTTGACTGGCTTACCAATCTGGGGCCTGGTGGCCTCAAGTGCTATACTAGAGCTACTGTGAATGATGTGCTGACCGGGCCTGTCCCTTAAATTATTGGTGAACGGAGCAGCAAGAGGCCACCAGGCCTCACCTGGGACAACTGAGTATACAAATAGGTGATTCAATTTAATGTACACAATTTGATATATATATTTTTTTATTTACATTCTATGTCTGACAAGTGTAAACGCTGTGATACCTTTGTGTATAGCGCATATATAATAACCATTATTATCATTATTATATTGTACAACAGATGAGTGTAAAACCTTTATGATTTGGGCGTTCACGTAATCAGTGTTAAAAAACTATTAAAACCGGTGTTCTTGTCAATACAAACAACGGCTATTTCCTATGAACTATAGAGTGACATAATATATATTTTGGGCGTTAACATGATTAACGTCAAAAATATAATTATCCCATGCATGAGTTTCCAATCTGATAGACATTTGATAAAGCGTCTTTTCCTTTCGGTAACAAAAAGCTGCACACAAACTACTCCGTGTTTGGGCCACTTAAACAATAATTAAATAAGAGTTTTGTTCCAAAAAAATAATATTCTCGTTACAAAACAATTATACTTTAGGGCCTGTGACAAAATAGGCGGAAATAAAATGTGTTCGATGTAATGGGCGTTTACATAATTAGAGTTTAAAAAACCTATCAAAATCAGGGAGTTTTGTTACCAACAATAACATTTCCTATACAAAAAACGGAAGTTTCGAAGGAACTGTAGTAGTTTGGGCGTTCACATAATTAATGCCAAAACATATTAAAATCAAAGAGTTTGTTTCCAATAATAATAATATATATGTATTTTAATTACAAAATCGGATATTAGGTAGAAACTGTAGCAACAAAGTAGGGGGAATGAATGATTGTCCAACAATCATGATAATATTGGTAAAAATGTGAAAATAGGGTTAAAAGGCAAGAAAAATCGTCAGATTTGACGTCATTTTCGTGTTTGGGTAAAAACATCTACCCGACCTCGTATTGAGTGAACCTGTGTGTAGATCACACAAAGCTCGTGGCAGCAGGATTGTTTTCAATTCCACAAGATATCACGTTTTCTTACGAAGAACACATCTGTTGAATAGGTGAAGGATCCTGTTTCAACGAAAATAAAGCAGATGTCAAAAAAATAAGTAAATAGAATGTTCTTTTCAGAGTTACAAAAATGGAACAGTTCCTTAACAGTGCGTTCTTTTAGATTTGAGGACGACGTCCTTCCAAATATATAAGAAAAGACTATCTTCATTTTATTTGCTTTACAATGATAGATAATTCTCTCTTTTTTATGACGCAATCTGGAAATGCCAAAAGTCGAAGTAACATTTGGGGTGAGGTTTTTGTGGCAACTTACACTGCTATGTAAGAAAGTGTGGCGGCTTTAAAGTACATTTTGTCAAATTTCCCCATTTAAAACCAAGTTAAAATTTTTAATCGAGTTCCGGGTCTGATGCAGTAGTCACATCAACTTAGCTACATGTATTTCTGACCAACTGAAGTTGTTTCTGTGACTCAGAGTCCCAGATGCTCACTCCTGGTCGAATTCAGGTCTTTTTCGTTTATATGTTCTTTTTAAAACAAGAATGCGTATAGCATTTTCATCTATTTGAATGCAGGATAAAACAGCATTGTATATTAAATGCCTTACTCAGGGGCATAGGTGCCGCGGTCGGGTTTCGAACCCCGGACTTTCCATGTACAGTCAGGCGTCTTAGAAAATGCACTCAGCCATGGCACCTCCACTGCCCCGGGCACGAAATTATTTTTCCTACCGAAGTTCCGGTCCCCAATATGAATATTACGGTTGTCTGTTGCGTGCGTTCAGCATCAGGATACACACGTATTCAACATAAATTCATGTTTGTTTTTTATTGTGTCATAACCTCTTTCGTCGCATGCTGAAAACTTACTTTGTATCTCTATTATATTCATTGCACAGAGAGGCATCATGTTTAGTGTAGGTGATATGCTAATGCTTATACTCATAGATGGTAACAGCTGCGGCGGTGAACAACTGTTTTGAAGATGAGATGCCAATTTATGATAAACCGTGAACTATCACAATTATGATAACGTACTCTCCCATCTCTCTCTCTCTCCCCCTCTCTCCCTCTTCCTATCACTCTCTCTCCCTCCTTTCTTTATTCATTTTACTTTCCCCGGCCCACCCCTCTCTTTGCTATAGTGGCGGCACCAAGAGAGGGGGCCATGGGCCGGGTATCTGCCACCAGTTGCAACCCCCCCCCCCCCGAAATTTTGAATGCTTATGGAAAAAATGTAATTTGTAAAAACTAGGTATATGCTGTCACTTTAAATACATTTTCACTTGCTCCCTTCCATTTGTCCCCCCCCCCCCTAGCTTCCCTATAGACATCCTGGTTCTGATATTTTTCGTTTCCACATCTCCCACTCTAACCCCCCCCCCTTCCGATTAGTCTGCAGGCACAGACCCTGATTGAAAATTTGATTAACGAGTGTGTCTCCAGACAAAAACTAGCACATATAAAACTTGCTGTTGGCCTTCAGTACACAAGGCTAGGCTACAATTCAGACCCTTAACTCGATTGAAGGGTTTGCACAGCAGACAGTCTTCCGATATTGACGGTAGCACCATCAGCAAAATGGATTGATTAACCTCTACCTAAACCAGATATAAACGAAGGCAGGTATAAATGTTTTCCCTTATGCATCGGTAATTGTCACAATTACATGTAAGTTCATTTCGGAGTTATACGAGTAATGCAGAGTTGGGGACAGGATGCCAATGACATGTACTTTGTAGCTGATATTAATCATGATTACCCTTTATTTTAGGTGAATCCCGTCATCGGGTAAACGCTTTTTGCAAGATGTTGAAAACCCTGACATGATGACGGAATTGGGCCGTTTTTCATCAAACTAGAATCGAACTCGACCCACCTTGGCAATTTGAAATCGGCAGTGGCCAGAAAATGATACAGGGGAACATTGGAAGACCGCAATGAGAAGCAAACATTCAAGGAGAAACTGCGCCACCTACTTTTTGGTGGCAACTGCAGTGGTCTGCATTGTTGCCAATATGTTATTTGTGGTACACCACTTGAACCACGAGGATGATTTCCACCTGTCAACAATCGACAACAGGCGAGATGTCGCCGGCCACCTCGAGTAAGTTACGTATTGAGGTAATGAGGTTTGAGACACAATAGGGGTTGGGGATGAGGAGGGAGGTGGAAACGAAAGTCAGGAGAAGGAGAAGAAGATGCAGAGGAAAGAGGAGGGGGAATGTTATGAATGTGATTGATGGTGATAATGGTGATGAAGATGTTAGTGATGGTAAAAGGAGACATATAGGGAAATGGTAGCAGTAATGGAAGTAGTAGCGGGAGTAGTAGTAGTAGTAGTAGTAAGAAGAAGAAGAAGTAGTAGTAGTAGTAGTAGTAGTAGTAGTAGTAGTAGTAGTAGTAGTAGTAGCAGTAGTAGTAGTAGTAGTAGTAGTAGTAGTAGTAGTAGTAGTAGTAGTAGTAGTAGTAGTAGTAGTAGTAGTAGTAGTAGGTGTAGTAGTAAGAGGAGGATGAGGAGGAGTAGTAGTAATAGTAAAAAGAAAAAGGAGAAGAAGAAGAAGAAGTCCCACCACCGAGAAATGGTAAAAAAGAAACAAAAATAAACTCAAAAGGAAAGGATGAAATATGAAATTTTCTTCAGTATTATGTTATAAGATATCACAAAGTTTTATTTTTCGCTCGCTTGCGAAAATATCCTTCGTAAAAAAAACATTCTGACCCCTCGAAACTTTTGATTCGTTACGCCACTAATAAGTCGAAGTAGTCAGCCGAAGCAAGTCTGTGAACTCAACATGATGCTCAATACTAAGAATGCCAAATCAAGTCTAGTCACTCAGTAGCATTTAATTTCAATATTGTAAACCAGATACGCTTCAGATGATGACAAGGGGTACGAGATCACGAATGACAAATCAAACTCAAAGCTTCGGAATAACCATTTACGTTTCCATGGCGAGGTCAATGTCGACGTCGATCGTCAGAAGTTCGATCTCCTTCGAGGTGATGACGTGTTCGGAATACCAACAGAGGAGGTAATGGATCGCTTGCGAAAAAAAATGGCGGGTAAGCTAATTGAATTCAGAGGAATTACCCCTTTTAATACTTTTCTGTCTTTACCTGACGTTTATTCTTCCCTTTCTCGATGTTCGATTTATCTCTATCGTCTCCCCTTTCTCTCTCCCTCCCCCTCTCTCTAACTCTCTCTCTCTCTCCCCCCCCCCCCCTCTTTCTCTCTCTCTCTATCTGGGTATAGACAAATATAAATTCACCTAATTAGTAGTACCGTTAATGGGTAAATGTCCTCATGTGTTACTTTCAGGGGGCGGTAGAAATGCAGAATTAGACAAACAAACGAACAAACAGCAAATGCTGACTCTTAACATGCAATTATTTTGGATTGGAAAAAAAAATTATATTCCTTTTAATTCTTTAAATGATATGAAAAGCCTTTAGGGGTGTGAATAACTGGAAATCATTCCACAGACACACACACAAATGTATCGATGTTTTGCAAGCATGTACTGTCTGCTTTGATTGTGGCACGTGCGAAAAAAAGACAGAAGTTAGAAGGGGTGTAATGTCAGTGTTTTCCTGTCTATATACGACACAGTGTTCGTAAATTCATTTAAATGATATCCTAATGAACTTCACGCTTCTTTCATTAAAATGTCAGGTGAATGAATTCCATCAAATATACGACGTCCAATGACTTTTTCCCTACATTTTAGATTGATTATCTACAAACTCTTTTAGAAAATGATATTCTGGTACGTGTAACTTTGCTATGAATCAAATGATTATTATCTATAGTAAAACTAAAATTTCCCTGTCTGGTGGTCTCTTTCTTGACGAAAGATTTAACAAAGAAGGTAGAAAAATTGACATTTTAATTATGACGCGATCGTGACTATGGCAACGGTATAGAAGGTCTCATGTTTCATTTCTCTTAACTTATTTTACTATATTGATTACATTTTTATTTAGGTCTTTACTATGACGTAGGATATGTAAATCCCTGATTATATTTATTTTTCTAGCTTTTAATAACAACGAGTTTTAATTTGCTGGTTTTAGATAAGACCTGATAAGAAACTAATTTCCATCCATATTAGTTTTTTCTAATTTCTCATAATTATATATGATTTCTGACAATCATCAATAGCATGAAATCAAACTTTCCTGAACTGAAGCTTGGAATGAATGCATCTGTGTTGAAAATAAACTTGAAATGATGGGGCAGTGTAAGTATTAAGACTATCATGAGATGTGTCATCTGACCACTATTACCATCATCATCATCATCGTAATCACAGTCATCATCATCATCATTATCATCATCATCACCATCATCATCGTAATCATCATCATCATTACCATCACCATCATAATTATCATCATCATCACCATCATCATCGTTATCGCAGAAATCATTATCTTCGTCATCATCACCATCATTGACATCATCATCATCAACATTGATTCCATAATCGTGGTTATCATCATCATCGTCATCATCACCGACATCTTCATCACCACCGTTGACATCATCATCTACCTCTTCATTTTTTGCACGTTCTTCTGAAATATCATTATCATGTTAACCTGGAGTTGTTGTTTTTTCTGGATTAAAAGACGGAGCACATGAGGCCCTACCAGATGAAAAGCATCGAAACTCAACTCCAGCTCCAACATTTGATAACAAACCGGCCGCTGATGTGAGGAAACTTGGGGACGAAGGTGCAGGAGTGAAGCTTGCACTCTTCGGTGAAGGAAAGAAAGTCGAGGAGACGAGATACAAGAAACATTCATTTAATGAACTAGTCAGCAGTAAGATTTCACTTCATAGGACACTAATGGATGGCCGCTATGAAGAGTAAGGATGTGTTCATGATATTCGTAAGACAGGACAAATTTCACTTTACCATGTGTTTACAGTTTTACAGCACTAAAACGCTTAGTTTTAACAGCTTAAAATCATCGGTATAAAATAAGAGCCTTCCTTGTAAATTGCCTCTATACATACACCTTTCCACAAAAATCACAATTTGATTAGTCATACTTTTTAGGACACTCTTGGTAAGAAGTAGCCCTCAACCGTGTCTGTGGTAAGGCAGTTTTTTACTAAGAAAGGCTCGACATTTGTGCAGGATTTGCCTTTACTCTTTCATCATGTTTATTGTACTTTTCATGCTTAAACATTTGATCTCATTCACCAGAAGCCAATAGTAATGGTTGTTTAAGAGACAAGTCTGTTCCAGCGGATCTTTTTTACACGGCCTCAGAACACAGTAATTCTCCAAACATTACGTGATTGCCATGATTTCATTTCTTGATATTTACTTGATTTCTCCACGAAGGTGCAAGAACATCACTTATCCTCACGATCTGCCAATGACATCCATCATTATTTGCTTTCACAACGAGGCATGGTCAACGCTATTGAGAACAGTCAATAGCATCATTGACAGGAGCCCTCTTCGGTTGATCAAGGAAATTATTCTTCTCGATGACGCAAGCACTATGGGTTCGTAATAACCAGCTTCGCTGAACTGCTTCCATCCTCCTCATCTTTTACATTCATCATCATCATCATCATCACTACTATTCTTCGTTCTCCTATAGCTCCACTTCCTCTTCTTCTGTTCTTGTTCGTGCTTTTCTTCTTCTTTTTCTTTGTATCTTCTCCTTTTTCCTTTTTCTTCCTCTTCTTCTTATTATTATTGTTTTTTTTTTCTTCTTCTTCTCTTCTTCTTCTCCTTCAGTCTTATTATTATTATTCACATTCTTCTTCTTCTGCCTTTTCTTCTTCTTCTTGTATTTTTTCTTCATTCTTCCCTTTAATCTCCTTCTTTCTGTCCCCTTCCGCTTCTTCTTCTATGTCTGCTTCTCAATCTTTTTTTTTTATTTCCCCTGTCGCTTTTCTCCTCCATGATTGCTTTTATCCATTTTATTACGAATCCAACGGAGATGACAAAAAAAAATAAGTGCTAAAAAATTTATGTCTTCCCAAATACATTCCCTTCCCAAAAGGTACTGCACAACAATTTTTTTTTGACAAATAAATGTAATATCAAAAGGGGAATACCTATCTGATTATTCAATTCAATTTCATGGAGGGCTAGCGTTGCACGAATTAGGCTAGCCGCTAGAACTATGTATTTTTAGGAGTGTAGAGTAGGAGGCCTAATCTAGAAATCTCTTGAAGAAGATTGATTTGAATAATTCATCATTTCATTGGAAATTAAATTCAAATGCAAAAGAAGATTATCTTAATTTAGACGATTAAGTGTATTCTGTGCTCCAGACTAAATTTCAATCCATGTCAATTTATATGCGAGATTCAACAGCAGAGAAGGGATAGTCATATCTCAATATAAATTTTAAAAAGCATTTTGATCTAGATATAACACTTTTATAACATCATCGTTAAAGGGGGAATTCGGAAAATTAAAATGTGTGTAGGACTCAATCATCTGATTTTATTTTCTAAATTCCATAACCCCCCTCTCCCCCCCCCCCACCTCTCTCTCTCTCTCCCTCCCTCTCTCCCTCTCTCTCTGTTTAAACTAAGATTTAAGGATACTCCACAATTAAACTGAAGTCTTGTCATTTTTACTGAAATTTGTAGAGTTACTTTGGCCGGTTAAGGAATATATAAAGAGAAATGCCATGTGCTTATATTTTTCTCTTGAACATTTTTTTCATTGTTTTGGTCCATTTCATTTAAAGGTCAAGTCCACCCCAGGAAATGTTGATTTGAATAAATAGAGAAAAATCAAACAAGCATAATGCTGAAAATTTGATCAAAATCGGATGTAAAAAAAGAAAGTTATGACATTTTAAAGTTTCGCTTATTTTTCACAAAACAGTTATATACACAACTCAGTGGTATGTAAATTAGAGAGTCGATGATGTCCATCAATCACTATTTCGTTTGTTTTTTATTGTTTGAATTATACAATATTTCAATTTTTACCAATTTGACATCAAGGACCAACTTAACTGAACCGTAAAATGTTATAACAATGGTAATGCCACATGTTCAGGGAGGAATAAAACTTTGTTTCACAGGACAACAAGGAAAAAATTAGAATATTCCATATGTCATATAATAAAATACAAAAGAAATAGTGAGTGAGTGATGTCATCAGTCCCCTCATTTGCATACTGACCAGGATGTGCATATAAATGTTTTGTGAAATTAAGCGAAACTTTAAAATGTCATAACTTTCTTATTTTACATCCGATTTTGATGAAATTTTCAGTGTTTTGCTTGTTGGATTTTTCTCTTTTTATTCAAATCAACATTTTGTTGGGGTGGAATTGTCCTTTAAGGTTTTGAGCCCAAATAATAATAATAATAATACACAAAATAATTTATAAAGAGCTTTATACAAATTTTTCAAAGAGCTAAGAAAAGAAAAAGAAAGAGGTAAGAATATACAAGATATTTAGGGAAACTTCATTCATTTCTTTTTCAATGTTCAACAGACAAATCAGAAATACAGCAATAGAAATCAATGATAAACAAAATAACAAAAGTAATGAGCTTACAGTTGTAAACGGGTAATATTAATAGAAGCTAAATACAATAAACTCATGTCATTTCTCAGAATACATGAATACGGAATTCAATATTGGAAGCCAATGACTTGAGAAAAATATAGAGGGCCGTATTAAAACCTTTGTTTCGCACCCATCGGAGCACCGACCCTCTTATGTCATGTAGTAGAATCTTACAAATTTGTTGAGGGATATCTAAAATTGTACGTATGGGCCCATGGGAGGTGTGTCGGGAGTTTTTAGGCTAATTAGTCAGAATTAGAGTATATTTTACTCAAAATATACGAGATTACGTTAGTTAGGGCTAACCTGCATCAACAATTTGACTTTTAAGTTCGATAGTCATTAGAAATATATCAAAATATACATCTCTTTAATTATTTATACGCGAATAAATGTACGGAGATAATCGCTTTACTTGAGTGACTTTCATAATTGTAGAGCTAATTTACAGTGAATGTAATTATTTTCATTATGTTCTTATTTTTCGTGGAATGTGAAGCATAAATCAAATTAAAATAAATGTGAAATCTTGATTAAGGGAAAGGCGGTAAAGCAATAAATCCTATGATTTGGTTTTTTATATTCTATCAGATCATCTCAAAGAGCCACTTGAAGATTACATATCACAAATCCATTCCATGAGGATTAAAATTTTGCGATCGGAAAAACGACTGGGCCTCATCAAGGCTCGCATGCTGGGGGTCGAAACATCAGAGGGCGAAACGTTCACATTCCTAGATTCCCATGTTGAGGTAAGTTTTGATTTAATAATGATAATAATATTCAGCATATTGCGCTTACATAGCGCTTAATACTGTTACCCGTGCTTTAGCATGGCTACCCTGATCTGACGCATGAGCATATTACACTGCACAAACTCCGGTGTTGATTTAACACCAGCCCGGAATCTATATATATGTCCACCCCAGAGAAGTATTGAAACAACACCAGTCTGGAATCAAACCGATGCTGTTTTAATACTAATGGATGTTAGACCAAAACGAAAGTGGTGATGTTTAACTCTCCTCTGGTGTGAACATATTTAGACTCCGGGCTGGTGTTAAATCAACACCAGAGTTTTTGCAGTGTACTTCCTCCTGGGTACCCAAGGGGCAAATGTAGTTAAACGCCTTGCCAATGGACGTGAGTGCTGCAGTGGGATTCGAACTCCGTACCTTGTGGTTCAAAGTCCGGGGGCTTATCCGCTGAGCCACAACACCTCCACATGACAAGACTAAAATAAAATATATCACGATACATTGATAGAATTTTAGTAAACATTAATGAATTTTCAGTAAAAAAAAGGAAGAATCTAAAATTTTACATTGATGAAATTCGATAAACTCTCAGTAGTCCGTCTTTCAATATGAAATAATTCATGTTCATTTTCATTGAGCTTTGAATTGCATGATTGATTTATATCAATGAAAAATGGATTGCAGTTTAGGGAAAAAGTCATTTTAAAGGGATGGTCCGGGCTGAAAGTATTTATATCTTAATAAATAGAGTAGAATTCACTGAGCAAAATGCCGAAAATTTCATCAAAATCGGATAACAAATAACAAAGTTATTGAATTTTAAAATTTAGCAATATTTTGTGAAAACAGTCGTCATGAATATTCATTAGGTGGGCTGATGATGTCACATCCCCACTTTCCGTTTTCTTATGTTATTACATAAAATCATAATTTTTTCATTATTTCATACTTGTGTGAATAATATGTCTCCCTTATAATGAAATAAGTTGCAGCAATAAATATCTAATGCACTAAATCAGTTGTCAATCAAATTTTTCTAGTTCTTGAAGGAAAAAAATTGAATAAACCTAATTTCATATAATAAAATACAAAAGAACAAGTGGAGATGTGACATCACTAGCCCACCTAATGAATATTCATGACGACTGTTTTCACAAAATATTGCTAAATTTTAAAATTCAATAACTTTGTTATTTGTCATCCGATTTTGATGAAATTTTCGGCAATTTGCTCAGTGAATTCTACTCTATTTATTAAGCTATAAATACTTTCAGCACGGACCATCCCTTTAAAATGACTTTAGATGTAGATATGCAGACACTTCCGTGAAAGTAGATAATCTATTGTCAAATGCTCTTCATGACAATGAAGTATTTGTCGAGGGTCGGTGAATCGAAACAGCCGTGACTCCGGATAAACTGCGTATTTACAATCTTTCGTCAGCTCCGAAATTTCGGATGAAAGTGTTGTTTCGATTCACCGACAAAGACCTTTCAGGTTTTCATTGTGATTTCATTCTATACTTGATGTGTTATTTTGTTGTTGTAAGCGCTTTTGGGCCAATTTGGGAAAAGGCTCAGTACATAAATAATTATAATAATAATGATAATAATAATTTGACGGGCATTTTCAATGCATTTGCTGCGTGCTATAAGCTCCCCCAATGGCTTTCTAAGGAAGAGCAATAGTCTCTTAATCCTTGAGCGGATCAGGGGACGGCTTTATAAAGACTTTATACAACTATTGTAACTTTGCCATTATTGTGACTACCATGGAAACCTTGATTGTGAATGACTGCTCATCCATGTTAACATGGCAATTGCCATAATGTCACAATAGTTGTAGATCTTTCATGGAACGGGTCCCAAATCGGACCTGGTCCATTAGTAGGGGTGACAGTGGGAACCTATAGGCTTGCTCAAGATTACCTCAAATCTGTTCCATTTCAGGTTAATATCGGGTGGTTAGAGCCTCTCCTCGCCCGTCTCGCTTCAGACAGGACCATCGCAGCCGTCCCCGTGGTCGATGAGATCAACAAAGACACCTTCAACTACAAGATCGTACCAGATCCTTTGCAACGAGGAGGGTTCAACTGGAGATTTGAATACAGATGGAAGACCGTACCCAACTACGATGAAAGACCATCTAGGGTGTCTCAAATAAAGTAAGGGGAAACCGTTATGAAAAAAAAATTAAAAGTAGCGACAAAAGCAAAAATCTGTACGAGTTTTCAGGGTTCCTTTCCATTTTGTTTTCTTTATAGCTTTATAGATAATGTTGTGGGTGTTTAAAAAAGGGTTGACTTAATTCTAGGAGAACAATGATTAAGGATGGGATCAATATTGATTTTTTTAAGTGGTTCCCCTCCCGCAATGGTAAGTGTACTTCATTGATTTGATCATTATTAAATGCAATCCGTCCTGTATATCTATAATCTATGCCGAAATGAATATTATATAACTTAAGGGGCAATCCACTCCATTCGAAATTTTATTTGAATAAAGAAAAAAATGTATATCAAACAAGCACTGCGCTGGAAATGTCATCAGAATTGGATGTGAAATAAGAAAGTTACGACATTTTTTTTTTGTCGCTTTTT
Source organism: Lytechinus pictus (assembly GCF_037042905.1). Taxonomy (NCBI): domain Eukaryota; kingdom Metazoa; phylum Echinodermata; class Echinoidea; order Temnopleuroida; family Toxopneustidae; genus Lytechinus; species Lytechinus pictus. The sequence goes on from NC_087257.1 coordinate 19,606,109, forward strand.
TCACTAGTCAGTTATAAGCGTATGAAGACTCACTCGCTATTTTTCTGTTTATTTCATGATTGAATAATAATACATTTCATTTTTGTAGGCTCTTCATCAATTTAGAGTAAATTACAATAGTGCCAATCTCTCTTAATTACATTTTTTTTCATTTATTTAAGCACCTAAATGCCTCTGCCAGCAGACTATTATATAGCAGGACCGTACATGTTCATGGGGGAGTCAATTTTTTCCACAACCCATTGAGGAGGAAATCGAAATAACCAAGTTTTCTTATAATGAAATGAAAAAGAAATAGGGCGTGGGTGAAGTCATTAGTTCCCTCATTTCTATACCGACAGCAATATTCACAAATTCCTGTTTTGCGAAGTAAATCGAAAGTTTTTAATGGCATTAGTTTGTTATTCAAAATCTGATTTTAATGAAATTTTCAGCGTTATGCTTGTTTGGTTCTTCTCTTTATATTCATATCACTTCTTGGTTTGGATGATTTTGCCCTTTAAGAATTTGAATAAATGATCACTTACACGTAACTGCACACACTCACCCTCGCAAAAGAAAACTCAAACACAGGTGTAAAATTATGTCGATTCAGGTGTACTCAGTTAAACAGTTGCGCGTGCGTATTGTATGTATGGGGCATAGGCATGTTGGGAGGGTGCTCGTGAATGTGAGGGTGAGTAGGTGTGAGGGTGGGCGCGAGAGTGGAGGAGAGTAGGTTGATTTTTCTTGGGGGCGACTATTAAAAAACCTTATATTATTAACAGTTTCATTCTCTGCGTCTGTCTGTGGGAGGGGGTAGGTCGATTTTTCGGGGGACGACGATTAAAATATGCATTGATTATTAACAGTTTCACTCTCAGCTTCTATCTGTCGGAGGGGGAGGGTAGGTCGATTTTTTCGGGGTCGATTAAAAAATGCCTTGATTATTAACAGTTTCATTCTCTGCTCCTATCTGTCGGAGGGGGGTAGGTCGATTTTTTTTGGGGGGGCGACTATTAAAAATCCCTAGATTACTATGAGTTTCATGATCTTCGTCTGTCTGTATCATTATGATCTTCCAATCAGAACACCTACTATGCCAGGGGGACTTCTCACAATGGATCGAGCATTCTTCTTGAAGCTCGGAGGGTTCGATCCAGGTATGGAGGTATGGGGAGGGGAGAATCTCGAAGCATCTCTGAAGGTGAGAATATTTTTGTTCAAGGAAAGGGTTTTTAGTTGAATAGTTGGTTTTGAAAAAGAAAAGATCTACCGTGATATACAGGACCTACAGGTACAGGGTAACTCCAAAAACTAAAGCTTCGCATGCTGCAGTATGAACACAATATATAATAGACATGACATCTCTATTTTTATAAATAAAACCAAAAATATTAAAAGGAATGAGACATTACCGATAGTAAAAAGAACAATATATATGTTGTTAAGGAGGATTATCAAGATATTTGTGGTACAAGTAATACGAAGATTTTGAATTAATGTGGTGTTTTCGGAAAAAATTAGAATATAGGACAGAATTGGGCAGCATTTTTTCAAAACTGAAGACAGGGTTTTTTCTAACAAATAGGTTCTCATCAGCAAGGAAAAATAGTTAATCTTAAATTAGTACATTTTCTGCACTGCCTTAAACAAAAATTAATCGTACGCTTTCTTTTTGTTATTTTACACTAAACTTTTTTTTAGATATGGATGTGCGGTGGGTCGATTGAAATGATACCTTGTTCACGTGTTGGTCACGTGTACAGAGATACGTCGCCATATTCCTTCCTAGATCAAAACCCGATTGATATAGTAGAACATAACTCGATGAGGGTTGTCGAGGCAAGTATTAATTTCGTCAGCCTTTTTCCATTCGTAATACTTCGTTATCATTGTTTTGGTCCATAATTTTTCGTGATATTACTAAAGAAACGAAAATGTTAAATATCTCAAAGAGTGATAAAAAGCTAATTAGATACTTTGGACACACTTTCTCCTCCACATCCAATTGTCCTTTAGCATGGCTCACGAGCATGTATTATTTAATAATTATTACGGAAGTGATCATTTAAGCTAGCTGGTTTATTGAACTGACTTAGACGCACACAGCCTATTCTCTAGTAAAGATGAACTGCATAAAATTATTCTTATCACCGTGCATAATAACAGAATATCAGTGTTTGGTGGTATTCAGAATAATTTACCGATTTTTACAGAGTTGAATTCAGTTGACTACTCCCACCCAAAATATAATAATAAGAAGAATAATAATGATAACAATTATAAATATATAACAAATGATAATGATAATAATAATAATAATAATAATACTACTAATAATGATAATAATTAATAGGTTCATAAATGAATAATAAAATTGAGAAATAACATCAACAAAAATACATCAACAAAGAAACAAACGAAAAAAATTAGTAAATGGAAGATAAAGAAAAGTGTTCTCACAAAAAAGAAAGGTTAATATAAAAGGACATTTCTTTATTTTCCTTTCTCGATTTTACGCAAACCATTACCCTTTTTTCCACAATACCTTTAGGTCCTAAAGGCACCAACTATTATCAGAGGCAAAGTTTCTTATATTAAAATATATTTCCATTAGGTATGGACAGACGATTACAAGAAACATTTCTACGATCGACACCCGATGCTCAAGAATCGTGATTTCGGAGACGTCTCTGAGAGGAAAACGCTCAGAAAGTCTTTGAGTTGTAAAGACTTTGACTGGTACTTGAAAAACGTTTATCCTGAACTCTACATCCCTTCTCCTTCCTATGTTCTTCGGAGCACCGTACAGGTGAGTTTGTAGATTACAAACTTTCATAAAAATTCAAAGTTTACATACAGACTTAATCCCATATCGGTATAATGGGCATATTGGTTGCATCAGGACAAGACCTGTGTAACCATTATATAATTACAGTAGCAGTGTCAGCCAGGCGCTAGCTGTTCTAAGGCTTGAGTCCCTAAACCATTCATTTGCTTGTCATTTTGAGGTAAAAATCTCCCCCCCCCCCCCATTCTGTTAAATCCTGGTTCCGCCCCTGGATCTGCCCCTGGGTGTGGTAAGACTGGCGATTTTAGAAAGAAACAGTAGCATGACTGGTCCGTATTTACCTGGTACCTTGCAGTCAAAATACAAATGCGTTTCTCCAGTTCTTGAAAATATGAGGTAATTCCACTTTCCTGTCTTAATCATGTTAATTGAATCAAACGCATAGCAAGTGGAAAATTTAGTTCTAGTTTTATCCAGGCCAGGCTAAATTCAAGAAGCTGTATCTCACATTATGTTCCTATGAAACATAATTGGCCCGTATTCTGAACTCAGGTTCCATTTAAACCCTGTTTTAAAGTTGCGATTTAACTATGGATAGCCAATTGGGGCACAAATCCCTAAGAGTACACATCCAATTTATTAACTCATTTGACACTCAAATTGTTCATCATTGTCTGGAAATGATAAATAAGGACAGAGATAGACCGTGGTCTAAGTTAAACCTGACTTCAGAATACGGACCTTTGTATCACTGTTTTGATTTTGATGATTTTGATTACAAGTTTGATTCAATAATCTGTATGATTTATCGTCATATTCATCTTTATTTCCTTGAAGTAGTTTCAAAATGTTGGAACGAAATTGTGCATAGATTCCAACGACCAGAATGGACAACCTTTCAAGAATCTCATCGGCTGGCATTGTCATAAACTCGGGGGTAACGAGGTATTGTCATATTTCCTTGTTTTATTCTTATTCCATCTGTCAATTATTGTTCTCCTCGAAGTCTTTTTGAAGAAATTACTGAACAGTCACAGAAGATCTGGGATCTTAACCCAGACTCAAAGTTATTTTAAAATGCAACTCTCAGAAAGTTTTGAAAATCGAAGTCGTGATGCAATTATACTTTCAAAGGAACGTCGAAGTGGTTTGCGCAGTTCACCTGGTACCTGCTACCAGTTAATGATCAAAAGTGGTTTTCTTAGAGACAGGTGTTCCTATGACAACACCATACAAATTATGGGTTCATTGAGTGCGTCCCCCCTACCTTTGAGAAACATTACTTAAAATTTTCTAAATTTCATTTTAAATGTTACTAAATGTTGAAATGTTCATGATAGGCACAGCGCAATATTTTTAAATGAATAAAGTGTAAAATATGATGTTCTGAAACTGTTTAAATGTCATTTCCACCAGCTAATGGGACTGCCACCACCTTTCCCAATACGTGCTTGAAATGTCGAGACTGGCGGTTATTTTAAGAACAGCAGAAAGATCATAAAATGATGGCGTTAATCAATACTATACCATGCAGTACTCACTTTAAATGCTTGTCCTCTTTATTTTCTATTTCCGCAGTACTTCGAGGAAACCAAGACTGGTGAGATTAGAAACGATGAGTTGTGTTTAGAAGCTAACAGTGTCGGTACGCACGTCCTTCTCAACCCTTGTAGCCCAACGGGGGATCCACCTGACTCACAAAAATGGACTGTGAAGGTATGTTCTTTTAACGTTCTTCTCCAACAAAAAGAGTTTGGAAGCAGTGATTAGTTCCTCCAGTCCGACCTATAGAGGACAATTATGTTGCCCTTCTCCATATCACGATTTTTTTCCCTATGGGCTAAAAGGGACTGCTTGGAAGTTTCATCGAGAATGCTGATCAATTTTGACATGTTTTGCTTAGGGAGTGCTTTTCAAGCTCACTAAAAACCTCTTAATTCATTTTTCGGCTACTTACTTTGGGTTTTTGGGTGGCTGGTCACAGAGGATAATGTAGAGCCTACATTAACTACACAGTCTCACTAAATGTCAGTCATTAATGTGTGTTCTTTACATTTTCTTTCTAGTCTAGTGGTCTTGTTTACAACGCCCTCAGCGACCGATGTATGTACATGACTGGTACAGAGGCCGGATCTCAAGTGCAATTAAGGTTATGTAACCCCAACGAACGGCGGCAAATATGGGAAATATCATAACAAAATAATATGTGTAGATGTATATAATTATGGTGCATATTTGAAAGATCTCTATTTTTCTGTTAAATTATCTTTCTCTAAAATATGATTATTATCTGAAATTAACCATAAATTGATATCTTTACTTCAACTGTAACTGAAATAACCCACCAAGCTGAATTCCAGGACCAGAATATGTATTTATTTTTTTCTCCTTTAAACGGTGACCTATGTCATTACCTATGGACTACAGTTCATATTATTAATAACTATTGATGGCAAATGTCAGTTGACATCTTATTTTCTTATTCGTTTGGGTATGTGTGTGTTTCGTGGCAAAGTATATTTTCAATAATCAGTAATGATAATAACTTCAACTTTCTGAAGGGATGATGAAAGTAATCTAGGAATTGGAAATGTGAAATCGGCTTTAAAAGTATACTTATTAGATTTTATATAATATAAATCTACATGATTTCAGAGAAAATTGTAATAATATGTGTTGTTTGACGACCCTGTAAAAATATCGTAAAATACTGATTAAGGATGCGAGTCAGATAAACCTGTAGGAATTGTTGACATTCTTCTTCGTGGATATTGTTAGAACATTTTAGCAATCACTTCGCCGATCCTTTCTATAACTCTGATAATCTTTTGTCAAAAGCCCTTCATACCAAAGCAGCCTTTGTCGAAAATCAGTGAATTAAAACAGCAGTGTCGTCAAACCACTAATTTGCAATTGTTTGTCCGGTCCTTATCTTCGGACGATCTGTTGTCCCAGTCCACCAACTTTCGACAAAAACCTCCTCTCAGCTGTCCATTGTGATTTGAATTGCATTTTCGAAGGATTTGGTGCGTTGTTGAAAGCGCCTTGCTAGTGATTGCGAAAATACGCTATTGTCAATGTGCAATAAATGTGAATGAAAATTTGCATAATCATCCTTTGGATTTACTGTGTCTTTGTTACTACGTGTATTGATTTTTTTTTATAACTCAAACCCATGAATTATTTTCACTACAAAGCAGTATGGCGTGCGCATAAGCGCACTCTAAATAAACTCCTCAAAAAAAGTTTGGAAATCTGACTTTGATCGATAATCCCTCCTCGGTTATAGTAAATATCAATGTGTGATTAATATCAATGAATAGATCATTTAATTTTCTTTAAAATGATACCCTACATGATATGATTATGGTTCACACGAAGGTGCAGTGCCTTGAAATGTGGGGCAAGGTTTAAATTCAAAAGTTAGAAAATGAGACAATATTGAAAGTCACTGTTTATTTTTCCGTGGTGATGAGTGAGTTTCTCAGCGGTTTCTTTTGATATTGATCGATAATCCCTCCTCGTTTTAGTAAATATCAATGTGTATTTAATATCAATAAAAAGATCATTTAATTATCTTAAAAATGATACCCTACATGATATGATTATGGTTCACATGGAAGTGCAGTGCCTTGAAATGTGGGGCAAGGTCAAAATTCAAATAGTTGCAAAATGACACAATATTGAAAGTCACTAAGTAAGTTTCTCAGCGGTTTCTTTAATTTGTTTTTATGCACCTTAACATCAACATTAACATTGAATCAAACACACCTCTGCACAAGCAAACACACAACAAACAAACAAACATGCATGGGTATTTCAAACCACGACTCAAACCATATTATCTCCCAGAACCATCACAACATAAACCACAACAAAACATAAAAAATGAAGAAGCAGGGGATTTATTTGAATGTATTTTCATCTCTATTGACACAGACAAAAGAATCGTGTTCTGTATTGACCCTTCATCACTATTTCTGCTCGTTTTGCAGCTTTTCAATTCAGACCTCACCCAACACTTTTGAATCCTGCTCTTTTCGTGATGGTATGATCATATTAAACAAGCATGGTATCATTTTAAAGAAAATTAAATGATCTTGTAAATGATATTAAATATGCATTGTGTAGAATTGGGAGTTGGGAGAAATAATGGCCAAATTCAGATTTCCAAACTTTTTTTTGTTCGTTTTGCAGCTTTTCAATTCAGACCTCATCCAACACTTTTGAATCCTGCTCTTTTTATGATGGCATGATCATAACAAGCATAGTATCATTTAAAAGAGAATTAAATGATCTTTTGAATGATGTCAAATATGCATTGTGTAGAATTGGGAGTTGGGAGAAATTAATGGCCAAACTCAGATTTCCAAACTTTTTTGAGGGGTTTATATTTGGTTAAAATGCTCCATGGGGGTAATTATGTGTCTAATCAACATTGGGCATTTCTTTTGAGCATTTTTATTTATCCAGTGTGATGAAAATTGTGCCCATTCTAAAGTCATTGCTGCTTATTTTCTAACCTTACTGGACAATATGCTTCCCGCATTGGGTAAAATACTGCCCCAAATTAGTTGGAGTTACCCTCGAGCTGGTTAAAATTTTACCCAATATTTTGTACAGTGCAGGGGAGAGGAAGGAACAGTTCCCAACCCTGCTTTATAACCGAGAAAGAGAGAGAAAAAGAAATGTCCTCTAGTCCATTTATATTACTGACCCTATACCCCTATTAACCCTTCGAAATTAAATCTAAGTTCTTCAGTATTATCTTAATACTGATTAAGTATTGGAATTGTAAGCTCTTTTAATTTTGCGAATTTCTCGCTTCACGATAAAAAACCCAATTGTGTTTTCTTGCGAGAATTCCCTTGCTTACAAACATCAATACGGCGTTGTCTTGGAAACTGTTTTTAGCTTGAAAATGCACGTCTTTACAAATTATTATTTTTCTCATTTCCTCTTGCGAGTTCAAAATGTTCACTTTATATTGTGAAAATAGCCAATATCCTTGCTCGGCCGCTACACTATCACATAATTACCACTTCACTGGAACATCGTTATGTTGAGTATATTAAAGCTTATTTCGGGATTTGGTGAATATAAAAAACAGGATAAATAAATATTAAGTAGGTACGGTTTTGCAACTGGTAACAGGGATATCTTAGACAGTTTCCGCTGGCAATCGGCACATAAAGTAACCTTTCCAACGTTTTTTCTTCGCTAGGAAATGATTCTTGAATCAAATAGTGCGAGCGTCATTTTGGCTGTGAAAATGTACAAATTAACGAGTGTAATTACATGTTTTAGACTAGAAGGACACTCTATCTAAATAAATGATTTTACCCCACTTACTGTATAAAATTTAGGATTATCCAGGTTGTTTAGACAGGGGTGGGTGGGTAGCAGGCCAACGAGAGAGCGACTCCCAGGCACCCCCCCCCCCCCGGTTAACAAATCTGTTAACATAATAATGTGCTTTTCTCTCTCGATTTTCTGTACATTAGAAGGGGAATTGTAAACGATTACCGCTCTGCCAGGGAGTAGTTCAGTGGTTACAAAGTTGTAACTGATTATCTCAATAAGGGGTGAATGTTTGCGAACATAGTGAATTCGTAAACAGGGTTGCCAGAAAGTTCGCAAACAGGTTTCATGGTTGCAAACAGTTTTTCTTGTCGCAAAGAAATTTTTAACATGTTCAAAATCTATTTGCGAATCTATATTTCTGCAAACAGTTGCTACGGTTCGCAGTCGTAAGCATTTGCACACGGTAGATCTATCACTGGAGCTCTCTTTTAGTCGCCAATGATAGTGACCAAGAGATCACAAGTCATGGTTCCTGTATTGAATAGACCCCCTGATTAAAAATGTGCGTCAAACGTTTGCGAAAAAAATTTCCCCGTTTTAAAGCAGTTCGAAAATAATTGTCATGGATGTGAATCTATTATTCAATTAAAATGTTAATTGATGGCCTTGCGTGTAAATGTTTCCAATGAACACACAGTTTGTAGATTAATTCACAGCCTTTTGAAAACCAACGAATATACAAATGAATAAAATGTAACCCCAAAAAGGTCTTTATGGATTGACAAAAATTTGCATTGCATCCTTTCTTTCTATAAATTTTCACGCAAGTTTTAGTAGCCTTACACAAACTAAACAGCGTGTAAAACTACCATGACTACGGATGTTATCCCAAAAAACATCGTTATACGCCTTAAAGCCCCCTCACACCTAACCGAATTGCCTGAAATATGCCTTGCGATGGCTGGCGAAAGGCATATTTTAGAAATCGTTTTCAATGATAACTGAAAGTAAATCATAATTATTTACCCTTCGTGTTTGGGTTCGTACACCTCCTGAACTAACAGCTGCGATTATTCAAATTCGCGCGTAAATTTTGAACATGTTTAAAATTTCCCAACGAATTGAAAAATCGTAGGTCATCTGTTTGAATTCACATCTCTTATTCAGTCTGCGGTAATCGTTTTTTATCGTTCGCGTGCATTTCGTGCAGTTTTCCCATTCGTCACCCTGCGTCCGCTTACATTCGGTCAGGTGTGAGGGGGTTTTAAAGCGATACACCATTGTTTAATTGGGTACACATAACCGAGTGCATGGAACTATGATAGAAATGATTTTCTCCCTCGTCCGCGCGCACACGTCCACACGACACACACACACACATCTCATAAGGGTAGACACGCACATACACCCTCATTCACACATAAATATGTAAACGCATACCATTTGCAATGATCCGCGAACTGAGGACGTCCTCGGTTCGCTTAGTGTCCTCGTTTGAATATTAAGTTAAAAGTGCAAGTACCCGGTTGCCCATGTGAGCTGTAAGGACAGCCTCTCTCTCTCCCACACACATCTGCATACCCAAACACCCTCACACACATGCATCCCATCTATCAGCAAACATGCGAAAATTTGAAAAACAGTTGTGTCACAGTGCATCTCACTCACAACTTAATTCATTGTATCAAATTTGTCTTTGTTTTCTCTTGTTTCGTATCACCAGGATCGTTATTGCGCTGCGTAAAGGTGAATGACTACGTAATCTACCAAATCTAATGCGCTGAATATTCCTTAAAATGGGCATGACTGATGATAGCTTGAATGATTTAGAAAACCTTCACCTTCATTAATGGGATCTGTTGGTATCATCCTCTATTTTTCACTGGCTATTCAACTTAGAATTTGCATCTTTTTTCTCTCTATTTTCTTTATAAAGACTATAACGTCTATTCAGAATGATAACAACGATTCAAGGTGATATCTTGTATTTGGTCGGCTTGCGTTTCTTACTTAATGGCTTTATATTTTTTTTCTTTCATTATGGAGAGTTGTATTATTCTGTATTGGGTGGATGTAAAGAAAAAACAGGATTGGATAATTTGATAACGTTTTTCTTTTGTGTGCATGTGTGTGCGCGCTCGCACAAGAACCATATTATTCTTATCACTTATTCAGTTGAATCAAAGCAAGCTTTCTTCGTCTAATTTGCTGAAAGATATTTCATAATACAAGAAAAATTTAAAAAAAATCTGTCTTGAAAGAACGTGTTTTCATGAATATATGGAATAATAGCTTTAAAATTCTGCAATTAGGCCAAAGGGGTATCTAGGGGATCTGGGTTTTGGTTTTCTTACAATATTAGCGTTTAAATTCCGCAATTAAGCCAAAAGGGTAACAGTGGTATATGGGTTTTTGCGCCGAAAGGCAAGTTTGAACCATGGAGATTGTGGCCATGAGGGTGAATTCATGAATGTGGGAATCAAAAAGAAAATACAGCGATATATATTCATCATATCCTTTAACATGTCAAATCATCTCTTTTCTACTTCTCCTTGAATTCATGATGCTGTAATACTCGACTGGTTAAATTGACAGCGCACATTAGAGCGCATGCTATCAACTGCCTTTAAAAGCCATGTCATCGGTGAAAGAACCGGGAATCAAAGATGACTTTAGTATTAGATTGTGGATAATTGCACCTTTCACTGTCAAATCGTGGGAAGAACATTTAATGCGTAGAACGGTAGAGTGACATTAAGATGACAATATCCCTCTTTCTTTCTCATTTTGCAAAGGCTCTTCCGCTATTAGTGCCTCGCTGATTGTTGACAGAAGATCCACATTGTGAACTAATGGAGATCAGAAATAGAAATCGATAAAGGGATGTATCCATCTGACAGCCTGGGAGTACACCTAACATATTTGGCATACTTATATATTTGGCTGATCTTGATTACGCGTTCAAATTAGAATTATAAGTTGTGTACATTCTTACCTGGGATATCAGACCTTCGCTTAAAGTGCACTTTTTGTCAGTTACGAGGATTTTTTTTTTCAACTTGTTGCAACTTCGCTGAGCAAAATGCCCAACTCGTCGACAGACTCACCGGAAGGACCTGATGAAGGGGTGTCGGATGTGGTTTCCAAAACAATCTACGGTATATTGGGAACGGTGGGAATAATTGGGAATGGTCTTGTACTCGTCGTAATGATAGGAGTTCGGGAACTTCGTACTATCACCAACCTATTTATCGTCAACCAATCTGTGATTGACATGACGACTTCGATTCTCCTTCTAGCATCCTACTTGGCCCCACGTCCATCCCTCCCTTCACCGGAATGGGCCGCAATCTTTGTCTGCTCTGTATGGAACTCCGGCTATGTCTTCTGGGGAACCCTGATCAGCTCCACATTTAACCTTGTCATGGTGACGATAGAGAGGTACTTTGCGGTCGTGCATCCCATCAGGTACCGCAGGATGTTCAGCTACCGCCGCGCTGCAGCTATGGTCTCCATCCCCTGGCTGTTGGGGTTCGGATACGAGACCTACTGGGCCGCGGTCAATAGGTACTCCGATGGTCAATGCATAATTCACTATGACAGCTTTTTCGTGCAAGCATTCTTAGGTGTCTTCTCGTGTACGATCCAGTTCATCATCCCCCTCGCCATCATGGCTTTTGTTTATATCAACATCGCAAAAGTACTCCGGCAGAGGGTGGAAGATATCGCTCCTTGTCCACCTGCCACAAGCAGCCCCAACAACCATCAACAACCAACGCAGCAGCCAAACTACCGCCTCAAGGCTCGAAAGAATGTCATCAAGACTCTCCTGGTTGTCAGTATAACCTACGTCATATGTCTGACGCCTAATACCATCACCTACCTCCATTTCAATCTAGGAGGGGAACTTGATTTTGACGGACAGTTGTTTTACTTCACTGTGTACCTGGCTTTCTTGAACATGTGTGTAAATCCATTCATATACACTTTCAAGTACCACAAGTTTCAGAAGGGTTTAAGGAAACTGTTTCGGATCAAACGTGGCGGAAGTGTGGATGACCCAATCACGGCAACTGTTATTTCTGGTGGCGTCTAGATGTCTTAACGGTGAACCTGATGGAGATTTTAATAAAAAGAACACTGGTTGTTGGGCCTTTACAGGTTATGAACTTGCTGAAGGACCTTTTTTTTTTGTTCTTTGTATGATTTGAATACATTTTGAATTAAGAAAAGTTATTATTCAGCAGGGTGTCAAACTATCTAAAGAAAAAAAATTGAAAAATAATAGGTTTATGTATATAGACTCACAGGCTTATATATGGGCAAGATGAAAAGTTACTGAACTGAACATGATTATTTTATTTTTCGAAAATTATATTTTACATAAATCCAAAACAATCAACTATTGTAACATTGAAAATAGGATGACATTCTATCACCGGAAAATTCAGTTACTCGAGAGGCAAGTACATACTCTTTCAAGAATAACATATTTCACCTAAATTTGCGAAAAAAATGAATATTGATCTTTAATCGAATGTTTAATGTTAACATTCAGGGTTTTCATATGAATTACTATATACAACTCCACAAATTGTATACTTGAATGAAAGAATCTGCAAGCAATTGTTTATTACATTGAAGGTTCACTATTCAATCATATCACTGGCGCCTGACGATTTAGATCCGATGTATGTTTGGATGGTGAACCACTGTTTGTTAACCAAAAATTAACTCACCCTTCTACATTTTTCCTGTAGGGGGATACAGAAAGTATCCAGAGCGGCGCCGCGACGCGCCGATAAATTACACATTCTGTCAGCTACGCCTGCATTGCTGCCACCAGTGTGGCTAAGCTATCACTCCTTCTTATTCATGGCATTTCAATAAGTAGTGATGGATTAAAATTTTCCAATGTTTTATTCAGGCAATTGCTCGCTGTTAATCTTTCATATATATATATATATATATATATATATATATATATATATAAATATGTAAAGTTATACATGTACAACAGCTTTGGCAACTCTTTTTATTTATATTGTAAAGAAATGGATGAAGAGAACAATGGTAGGCTTTACTATATATATATATATATATATATATATATATATATATATATATATATATATATTTATATATATATATATATATATAAAATACTTCTGATACGGGGGTCCAACATTGCTCATAATAATAAAAAACGAAGTATTACAAATTTGACATGTGTGTATTGGTTTGATGCGCGTCTGCAACTCCTAAAAAATCTTAACTTGGGAGAAAAATATCAGATAAATAATTCAAGAGCATAGTGCATCATATATAATTTTTTAAGAAAAAATAAAACAGGAGAATAATTGTAACGTGTATGCCTACTACTATTGATTTACCACCTTCCAACATTTTCAACCTCCAGTAGATCTATTTATGATTCAATCTATGCCCCACATTTTATGATATAACGAGACCTACTTCTATACGAGGCCAATAAATGCATCTTCCATCTCCTAATGCCCCCCCCCCCTACTCCCTGCCCTTGACAACTTCATATAAAGAGAATAAGAAATCATATGGAGCCAAACTTTTATTTAAAAAAGCACGAAAGTAGACATCTTCTGATACTTATCTAATCTCATAAGATTTCGTTTTCTGTGAGGAATGAAGCTAGTTATTGTCATATTTAGTGATACTGTTTCTAATTAAGTCTGGTTTAAGCATAAAAAACAGATGAAAACATGATATGACATGTGAGAAAGGAAAAGGAAAATTATAAACTCTAAAGAAATCCATTGTACATGTTGTAGCGTTAAGAATACTTCAGAAGACCGCTCCGTCACTGTGCATTTTTGGTGCCTGTACATCAATAAACCTTCAGAGAGAACCTGATGAAGACTCATTTTCGGAAGCTGCAAGGGAGAATAATGAATACACACTATGAATAAAATGTGCAGTGTAACAATTATATTCATTTTATTTTCCAAAACCCTAATTTTTATGGCAATTCGGGAGGGGATCTTTTTTTAGGAACAGATAGATTTTCTATATCAAATTGAGGGTTTACTGTTTTCAAATGACATAGTTGTACTAAGATGTAATTGGCTAATAGTTGATTTTTTTTTCTTAAAAATCTGTATATATCCGCTATATAGAAGAGATTTCGTTTCATAGCATTTAGTTTACAAGTATATCCATTTTTATATGTAAATAAAAACATCTTTACAATAGAATAATGTAATTATAGTCGTACAAACTAAATGTGAAATGATCGATCTATAGGGGGCTCGAAAATATTTTTTTATTAAACAGCAGTGGTCGTTGGAAACCCAGCTGGTAGATTACAGCCCCTTATAAATTCTAAATATCATTTTGGGGGGAGAAAATGATATGATTGAAATCATTTTATGAAAAAAAAACCTTTATGACTTTCAATATGAATTATCATTTCGTGAAAAAGAGTTCGGTTTTGGGCACGCGTGGTGTATGCATGTGTGACATTTAAAAATGCGAATATGATCGCACGCAATGGATTGGCAAATGAAATGATTGCACATTTCATTTGCTTAAGTAGGAAACAATGGTGGACCTTTATTTGCATTTTAGTAACATGTTTGTGACATTGAATAAATGTCAAAGAAATTGTCATATTCTACGAGGCATCAAATGACTATACCAGTCCAATTTCTTAAGTTAAATAATACCACAGAGCAAGCAAACACATCATAAAGTGGAGATAATAAATATTCATGGTCTTTTAGGCTCATTGAATGCCCTGTTCTGAATTATATCGTTGTTTGGATAAAAGAAATCATGACTGCAGTGCATTAGGCAAATTTCATTTTATTTTTAAATGTCAACTAGAGAATGAAGCACAGCCTGCAGGGACAGAGGCGCATTTGCAAAACTGTTTCACCAAATCAGCAAATATTTGATCTTGATCAATAAAAAAGATAACATTTTCATCCTGACTACATTTCATGTAATGCAAAGACATTCTCTCTTGTTCAGATGAAAGATACTTACTATCACAAGTTGGTTTCTCAGTGTCCCTTAGGAAGCGGCAGCAAAATGTCTTTTTGCATTTCTCATTACCTTCAAAAATGGATAGATATTTTTTATGATATGATGAACTATCTTATGATCATGTTAATGTCTCATCGTTTATATTTCATGAACAACTATATTAAAATGACATTCGAAGAACATTTCAATAAAATGAAGCGATAAATGTGTTTCGTTTGAATAAAAATCATCAAAAGAAGTCGAGATGTAAATCTTGTAGTTAGATTCGTAAGTCTTCACGTTTTCGTGTTATTGCTATGTTGCAGCTATACTAGTGATTTTTTTATATACACAACATTCAACTCTCGACATTTTTTTCCTATAATGGCTGTTTTTTATGATTTTAGAAAACTTACCGTCGATTTTGAGGCACTCATCTTTGTAGAAGCATTTGGGTTTAGAAAACGCTAAAGGTCGCCAAGGAACAAGCCACCCTTGTGATTAAAAAAATACAATTTCAGTAATTCACATATTTTGTCACAGACTTTAAATGTAATGTGACCACTGACCTGCCTCCCAAAAAGAAAAAATAAGTCGCCATAGACGTTTCTCTGAAAATAGCCAAAATAGTAATTTGGTCTTCAAGAAGCAAAAGAGAGGAAATGAAAATAAATTTATCTGAAAGACTAACTGTTATCCTTCATATTGTTAGAATTTTAAGTTGTACAGTTGAATAAAAGACAATATCATGTTCGTACGCAGAATCTTTTTCCTCTGTGGCAAGACGCGTTAAAAAAAAATCTAAGAAATTCAAAAGCGAGGGAGCAAAGAGACCGAGCTTGTCAATGTATTTATAGAAAGTTTTCGCTCATGCCAATATGTAATCCTAATGTTAAAGTAACTTGTTATATGTTATAAGAAAGAAGACTGTGTATGTGTCTTAGTATGAGAAGGAAGGTGTGGATGTGTATCTGTGGGTTGGGTGTTTCCGTGTGTATGTGTGTTTCTAATGAATGTGATGGGGGTAGAGAGGGTTGGAATTTATTTAACCTTATTTCTTGTCTATTTTGCATGCATGTATATATTTACGATTATAATTTGTATTATTTTTAACAGGGCCCAATTGTAACCAGCTTTTCATCTTTGCTAATGTTTTTTTTATCATGTACAGCTAAATTGGTTACCCTGTGTAAAGATGTGAAGTGAATAGATTGAATAAATAAATAGGGCGCTTTTGCACAGTGAAACTGAAAAATATTATGCACACTTTGGTGACTTTTCTGAAAGTTTTCAGTAAAGCACCGTAAGTTTTCTAAATTTCAGGGGGAGGGGCAACTGTCCCTCCTCCCCCCCCCCCCCGGTGCGGGTTTATTTCCAATTGATCTAATGCCAATTTGTTCAATTGCCAACTCGTCTACTATCATTCACTATCCACATGGTCTAATTGCCAATTCGTCCACTCACCATTTCGTCTAATAGCCAGTCGGTCCATTAACCATTTAGTCCATTTACCATTTGGTCTAATTGGACTAAGTTTTAATTGTGCAAAATGATTGAAAATGAAATGGATACTAGACCAACTGGTTATGAGACGAAATGGTAATAGACGAAATTGTGATAAGACGAAGTGATGATTGGACCAAATGGTTGTTAGACGGACGGAATGGCATTGACTAAATGAAAGAAGACCATGTGATGAGTGGACGCGTTGTCAGTAGACGAATTGGCCGTTCATCCTGGTGCGGAAGGCCATGGACAAGACACAATATTTTCTTCGACACCTTTTTTGCGTACTGCACCTAGATTGCACGTCGGCTCATCTCAAGCTTAACGCTCTTAGTGAATTTATTCTGCGTTCAATTGAGTAATTATTGTTGTTGGTCAAATTTTAACAAGCTATTTATCATTCTAAAGCTTTAAAAAGTGCTTCTTCAATCCCAATAAAATACTTGAAAATTAACTTTCGGCGACTTACTGTTGGTTTTGGGGTGGCAGGTCACAAATATCAACTTAAATGTGTTCTATTACATGATCCTATATAATCTTCCCTATTATGTTCAATGAGGGACTCATGATTACCAACCCAATTCTCGTGCCATTCACTGATCATGCTGATAATGATTTTTTTTAATCAGATTCTCGAAACAGAATTGACAGAAACTCCATGTAAGAAAAATTGTAATAATAGGATATTTGGTGTTGTTATTGTCTGTACATTAGTATAATGCGTACTAGCTTTATGAGCAAATAAACATCCTGAAAAGCGTGTCTAACTGTTACTGTTTTTAAATTACGGCGATGAGTTATTCCTATCATTATCTTGCTCTCATATCTTTTTTTTTTCATTTTTCTCCGTCACAAAGATTCCTCCCCCTCCACGTGTCACATTTTACTTTCTACCCAACTAATATCCATCACATATTTTTTTTTGTTCTACTTACAGACTATTACATATAACCAAAGTCTCATATTGTTTTATATTATTATGAAATGAGATATAATTTGAACTAAAAATTTTGGGGGAAAAATTGCATTTTAGCCATAAGGGTCTATTGGAGTACATGGAATAGTAGTCCTTGCCTTGCATCACTATATGACATCATCACTTTGAAGTAGTCTCCAATGGGTATAGTGATAACCAACTATTTTACAACTTTTTAAAAATTCTTAACTTTGTTATTGTTTGTCCGATATTGTTCAAACTTTCACCTATATACTTGTCTGATTTCCCCCATTATTAAACACGCCTTTCCATTTGGGTTGGATTCCCTTTCAATCAGATTCCTTACCATTACTGTCAGCCTCTTCATAGATGGGAGCCGACATGGTGGAGAACACCAGTGCAAACAGGAAGAACAATGCCGCAGTACGTTGGTCCATTGATATGGTAATGTCCTGGTTAAAGGATAGGCATGATAGGGGAAAAAATTGATCACCACTCTTATATTTCAACTGCTCAAAAAAATACAATGATCATACTACGGCTCTCTTAGAAAAGTATTCGAAAAAAAAGCATACGGGGGAAATTCAAACCACAAATCTCTTAAACTTTACCCGGCATAAGGCATTGCATATTCATTGTTCAACTCTTCAAGTGCACACTCTTAAAACGGATTGTTCAAAATTACCTTTCTTTTGGTTGATATGTGTCCGACCGAGACAAATTGTCAAAATCAATCAAATCATTGGTTAAAATCTACCAGGAATTGGATTGATTTTGACCAGATCTATCTGTCGGACTGCAGTCATATTAACCAAGAGAATGATCATTTGACCAATCCTCTTTAAAGTGTAAATGTGTAATCAAATTTAAATTATTTTCAATAATCAAACTTCATGTAATTTAGCCTTTCCGCAGCCATGCGTTATTTTAAAACAATATATCTATACCATTTTTAATACTGCTACTACTATTACTACAGTATTTTGAGAAATTTTACCCAACAAACTTGCAAATTTCCAACCAACAATTGGGTTAATCTTAGTGCAAACACGTGAAAATCCCATTAACCTACCATCATTATTTAATTTATTTAATTCATCATTAATTATTTATTAAAGTAGCGATTCTTACCTGCACCTTAGCTCTCCAAACTCCAGTACTAAGCTCTCCAAACTGCAGCAATCAACCAAAATCCGAAATGCGACTCAAATGAAAACACGAAGTAATCTTCACTTAAGTGGCTTTCATTTTTTGTAGAAACCCGACTAGATTATTTTCTTTCTTGATTCAACGATGATCAATAATATTCAGCAGCCATACGGTACGGGGTACATGAAAATAGTACTTGTACTATCATTTTTCATATGGATTCTTAATTTCAAAATGTTCTTGTAAAATGTTTTCCATATTTTTTTTCAGTGAGAACATGTCGCGGAATGGAAGGGAGAAAAACTTTACGTCCGGGAGGACTATCAATTATGTTCTGCGCCAGGAAATGTCCTTTCAAAAATAATATGTACCAGTACCTTCAACCTGTTTGAACTGCACCAGATCGAGACCTAAATTTTTTTCTGAATGTGTAATCAAATTTGAATTATATTCAATAATCAAACTTCATGTAATTCAGCCTTTCCGCAGCCATGCGTTATTTTAAATCAATATATCTATACCATTTTAATATAACTACAGCATTCTGAGATATTTTACTCAACAAACTTGCAAATTCCCACCCAACAATTGGGTTAATCTTAGTGCAAACACTTGAAATCCCATTAACCTACCATCATTATTTTTTATAAATATAATAAATGATGAATGTATATATTTATATTTTTCATAACAAATTGATTTATGTATGAACTTATGTTTACAAGAAAAATATGTGATGAAATGGAAGAAAATAAATGTTTTATTTGAATTGAATTGAATTATTCATTAAAGTAGCGATTCTAACCTGTACCTTAGCTCTCCAAGCTCCAGCAATCAACCAAAATCCGAAATGCGACTCAGATGAAAACACAAAGTGATCTTTACTTAAAGTGGCTTTCATTTTTTGTAGAAATCCGACTAGATTAATGTTTCTTTCTTGATTCAACGATGATCAATAATATTCAGCAGCCATACGGTACGGGGTACATGAAAAGAGTACTAGTACTATCATTTTCCATATGGATTCTTATTTTCAAAATGTTGTTTTAAAAATTAATGTTTTCCATATTTTTTTTCAGTAAGAACATGTCGCGGAATGGAATGGTGAAAAACGTTGCGTCCGGGAAGGCTATCAATTATGTTCTGCGCCAGGAAATGTCCTTTCAAAAATGATATCTACCAGTACCTTCAACCAGTTTGAACAGCACCAGATCGAGACCTGATTTTGTCTGATAGTTAATGGTTTCTTATCCAGGATGCAACATGTGCATGATGTGTATCACTTATTCCATCTGCCTCCTTGTCTTCACCTCTTCCTATATCACTCGCTTTAGCCCCCCCCCCCCTCTCACCTTTTATATCCCACCCCGCCATCTCCCTCTCTTTCTCATCCTATCTGCCCCCTCTCCCTATGTATCTCCCCGCCTATCCCCCTCCTCCTCTCCTGTCCTTTTCTTCCCCTCCTTTTCCTATCTCTCTCTCTCTCTCTCTCTCTCCCTCTCCATCTTACTCTTTCTAATTCTCTCTATCCCTCTTCCCATCCCCATCTCCATAGCAGTGACATCGATTGCCATTGCATTGTGGTTAAGCGCGGCTGACTGGTTGCCATTAGTACACGTCACGTTAAAACCACAAACTATTCAATTTTGAACGATCCTGCCATATAAGCATGATGAGTGGCAGAAATGAATTATATATTTGCCGTTCGATTAATTCACATCATCGGTTATTGAGAAAAACTTCAAGAATAAAGTGCAATACCCCGAAATTTCCTAATTGGAAAATTACTTGAGCAGAAGATACTTTACCGAAATATTGCTTACAATAGAAAATTTCACAACTTTTTCATTGGTAATAGTATTTTTTTAATTCCTAACAGAGAATACCTACACTTCCATTTGAGCGCTCGAAGTTTGAGGAATGCTGATTGAACCCAGGCTGTAAAAACGGGGGGGGAGTGGACCTTGGCCATTTTAATCGGAATTTTAAATGTTAAAGTTTTCATGTATGATAATACCTAAATACCTGATAGAATGAACTTGTTCTATGAGTTCTTAATCAATATAAATATTAAGACATTCTTTTGACTTATAGTAGAAATTCTCATTGTTTTCGTTTTACTTACATTTTTCTTAAGACGATTTCTCTTATACCACTTATCTAGCGTGTTTACAGTATTTTGTAAATTTAGAGTAACATTCTGGATATTATCACCAGTAACATAGATAACTACATCATCAGCCTAAATAGAACATCCAACATCATGAATACCACCTGATATATCGTTTATAAATAACAGAAATAGAACAGGAGCAAGAACAATGCCCTGTGGTACCCCAATGATAATTCCTTTATTGAAGAGTTTTGACCTTTTGAACAAACAAGTTGTTTTCTCTCAGTAATATAGTTAGAAAACCATTGTAATTCTTTGTCATAAATACCATATTTCTCTAGTTTAAACAGGGGCAAATCATGATTAACACAGTCGAAACATTTTGAGATTTCGAGAAAACAGTGAACCAATTAATTCTTTATTATTAAGAGCATCATAAAAATCATCAATTACCCGGTGACGGCAAGTGATTGTAGAATGGTGAGGAATAAATGCATATTTTTATCTATATTTATCATATCATTATCTTAAAGATAGTTTAGTAATTGCAATTGAACTTCTCTTTTCTATAATTTTAGATACGTGGCATACAAAATATATAGGGAGATAGTTCGTAATATCATCTTTGTTCCCTTGCCCTTATATACAGAGTTAGTGTGGGTAATCTTCCAATCACATGGTATTTGACCTGTGTTGAGACTTGGATTAACAATAGAACATAGATATTCATATACATAGGGAGCAGCAAGTGTAAGTAATTTGGCATCGAAATCCGATACGTCGAGATGACTGCTATTATCAAGGCTACTCAAATAATCTAAAAATGTTGAAGATTTTATTTATGCCATTTTTTAAGTGTGAATGTAGAATTATCAAGTCTCTTTGCCTATATTAGTGAAATAATCATTCATAACATTGCAGTCAATGCTACAACTTTCTGAGTGAAAATCTTTATTTGTAACCTTTAAATTATGCGCTATTCGATCAGACCTTGTACTGACCAATGCTGTACACTCACACAGGCGAAATTGAATGTATACCGATCAACGTGATAGCGTTATTTCCATTGACATACAATTTGGAGTCGAGATTGTTGATGTGACCGTATCATGACAAGGAAGCAGTACATCACTATAAATTAAAGCTCGTACACTTACTGGTCAAATGTCATTGCACCACATTGAGAGTTATTTCTAATTGCATGTACCTACTTAGAGTGACATTAATATTCCATGCAAGCCTTAACACAGTTATTAATAATGGTTCAATACCCATGTTCTATTTACAGTAAGCATGGTAAGTAGGTAAACAAAAAAGAACCAAAAGGCATTATCATGTACTGGATGTTCCCAAATGGGTGCATGTAAATAGACTTATGATTCAGATGTACTCTTTGAAAACTGGCTCTGTCCTATGTGCTTGATGTAACAGCTTCCCTTTTTGAATAATGTAGATGAAGTAAAATGAAATGTTGACATCGACATAAAATGCAGTGAGATGTTAGCAAGTACATGTACATGTAGTAAAGATGAGTCGAATAGCAATTTTAAATTAAACGCAATCAAAGGAATCAAACCTGCTCATCTCAATGTTAGGAGTCTGGTAGATAAGGTTGCTGATATACAAACTTTGCTTAGTATATACATATATATATTCAGTTTGTCTGAACATGGTTGACAGAAGAATATTCTGATAGTTTGCTTTCTGTTGAAGAATATAAGATTGAGAGAAGAGATAGGAGCATCCATGGAGGAGGAGTGGGATGTTATATATCTGAAAATACTTCCTGCGTGAGAAGAAAAGATCTTGAACTTGTAACATTAGAAATATTGTGGCTCGAATTGCTGCGTGCCAATATAGCAGCTCACTGTTCGTTGGTATATTGTATAGGAAACCTGATAGTCACTTAGAATTCTTTGAGAGTTTATAATAAAATCTCGAGAAAGTATTTGCAAAGTCATGCAATGTTATTATACTTGGGGATTTCAGCTGTAAAATGTTAACTGTTTAATAATCTGTCAAAAAAGTAGATAAAATATATGTAGGTTTAGGTATGAAGTCTCAATTTTTGCCGTTCGCGCTTCGCGTTCGCATTAATTGTTTGATTATATACTTATACCGTTCATGATTGATAAAAGTGCATAGAATGTTATTATTTTAGGCCGGAACGTCAAACAATTTTCAGCTTGCGGTTCGCGCTCGCATTATTTAATCATTGAAATATGTACCGACTTAATGGCTAACTGCAAAACGTCCTTAACAGGTCCCTTTTCGACAAGGCCAGAACGCATTATATAAATTTCTGCTCGAGTTTCGCGCTCGCAGTAATTATATAGTTACATACGCATCTTGTTCAGGTTCACAAACATTGCCCAGGATGTTCAATTTTCAGGACAAAATACATGAAATTTCAAAATTGTTTAGCTCGCGCTCACACAACTTAAATAGTACTTATGAAATTATTACACATTTATGTTGTTTATAAGAATAAAGGTAAGAAATTACTGTAAGGACATGGGCGTTTTGCCCCCCCCCCAAAAAAAAAAAAAATAATAATAATAATTATTCACGATCAAGAAAAAAAAGAGAAAAGGAAAGGGATGAGTGAAATATAATATTATTTTCCAAATATGTCAAAATCTATCACGAACTTGGATATTTGTAATAAAAATGTCAACATTTTTGCTCACTCGCTTCGCTCGCTCGTAAATTCTTATTAATTTTACGCGATACGCCATATCGAGCCCCCTCAAAATGTTTGGCTCATTACGCCACTAGGACAACCCCTTCAAAGAACCAAACAAAAATCAACTTTGAGCGGCCGATCGGGGAAAATATGGGTGAAAAAAATCGCCCCCTCCCCTTTTGGCGGAGGCTGGATCCGCCCCTGGATGTAACTTATAAAACACGATATTCAGAACAATGTCCCCTTCATATACCCTGCCCAAGGGCGGATTATAAGAGAAAATCTTTTGAATATGTTGCTTCCGTGTTTTTTAATTCGCTCCCTTACTTATTTATTTATTTATTTGTTTAAAAACAGGGAAGCCCATTCAATAATGTGTTGATCTCACATGAGGCCCTATGACAATGTACATAGCATAACATAACAATTATAACAATTCATTTACATTTTCCCTTGTGATATACAAAATTGCACGTCCCTCCATGCATTAAAAAACATTGTAAATCATTAAGATTCTGATGTCATGCATGTAATTATACTGAATAACTTGATATAAATATTATATCCTTTTCTGTTGCAATAAGGTAAATGGTGTTTTGATTACTTTATATGATTATCATTACCTCAAATCCTTGCATATTCTTGAACTTCATGTCTAATTTTTTTTTACTTATGATTTTCCATTTCCATTCACTTTGATTTCAGACCATGTGTTGATATCAGTCGAATAAAAAATCAATTTCTTCAGTACTATTATACATACTGTCACCAGCTCCCCTGCCCAGTACGAAACGGCTTTGCGCATCGTGCCGGTCGAGATAATAGGGCATTTTCGCAATCTCTACGGAGAAGCTTTCTATAACGCAGAAGATCTTTTGTCAAAAGCCCTTCAATGACAAAACAGTCTTTGTCGAGAATCGGTGAATCAAAACAGCAGTGTCGTCCTGGACTCTAGACAAACGAAATATTGGCAACTTTTCATCCGGTCCGAATCACCGGACGGTCTGTTATCCTGGTCCCCCAACTTTCGACAAAAACCTCCTCTCAGCTGTCCATTGTGATTTGACTTGCATTTTCATAAGGATTGGTGCGTTGTTGAAAGCGTCTGCGTTGTGAGTGCGAAAATAAGTTGATGGTAAGAGAATAAAATACTGACACATGCTCCATTCGAATAAACCTCGCTATGCGAAAAATGGATTAATATGAGAGGGCGCGAGGACTTCCCAAAAGACCAATTTTCATCCGGCTAGATTATACACCGCTGTACGAAGGGAAAAGCAGTGTCAAAATCGGGTTTTACATAAGAACTTTATTTCACAATGGTAAGAATCAGAGCGTCCAAAACTTTTTTTCTAGACATCAAATCAATTAACAAATGAGTGCAATAGCGTAGCTATTACAGTACAAGTATAAAATACAGATGTAGTGTGAATACCACTGTTAAGAAACTCTTAACAAAATAAAAATAACCCTACAATAAATGTGTAGGTTCAACCCATAATGAAGGCGCCAGTCCCGGCAATGATATACAATGTTTCTGTTTGTTTGTTTGTTTGTTTGTTTGGGGGAGGGGTTGTATTCATGTATTTATTGATTTTTAAATAAATTCAATACAATATACAACAAATTAGCAAAATTACAAAAATCATACACACTTAAAGTAAATATATATAAAATCAATTTAAAACAAAAACAAAAAGCAGCAGCTTACAAGATTGAAGCCCGATCACAGGGGGGCATTGCCCCCAAAAGCTTATATTGAGTGAAAGAGAGGATGCCCACGGCACACCGGAGATAACCCCACGAGCCAACAAGCCGAATGACCACTAAAATTATAATTATACATGTATATAAAGAGATCCAAGATGTACACATTTCACCCGGCGGCGCCAGGTACAATGCGGACATACGGATCATTCTACTATTATAAATGAAATCATGTTCCCTCGCTATTACATAACCTATCCTTTGACACTCCTTTAACAATAAAATATTCAATGTATAATGTATTCGTTCTCCCTATATAATCATGATGACTATCTGAGGCTAAGATAAAAAAAAACATAATTGCCATAATGAAGAAAGACAACGTTAACACAGAAACTCACGGCCATTGAAGCCCTTTACATTCATTAGCATAATTCTTACCATGGAATCTAGCGTTATTTTATGGCATACCGGCATAATATTCATGATATTAGGAGTATTTAAAACTATTTCCGCACTTGAAAAACAAAACAAAAATGATAAAAAATATACTGAATTATCATTTTGAAAAATAGCGAGGGTCTCTCTTTTCCTTGTTTGCTTATCAGAGCAATTATGTGAGAAATATATTATTACCTGGATATGTATGATTTTAAACCTTCGCAAATCAGAGTTTCCTCAGTGAAATCCTCCCCAGCCCCCCGCCCCTGGCCCCACTCTCTATTTAGAGAAAATGCATATTTTAGTGGTCACAAATGTAAAATGAACGAAAACAAAACTACAAGAAATGAATTCAAATTTGACAAAGTGAATGTCGTGTTTATGAAATTGATAATAAACCAAAAAGGTACTTAAAATGCATTATCGTCTAAAATAGTAATGAAAATGAAAAACTTAATTTAAAAGACTTCAGGTTTCTTTGTCGTAGACGATTATAGGTATTACAAAAATCTCAAAAAATGTAGCTGGTGTACTTTCGTTCTTTCTTCAACCACAAATGGCAGATTTGCAGGTGAACTTTCAGGCTGAAATCAAGCTTGCATTCTGGAGGGTGTCGGTAAAACAAACGGATGATTGACACGAACATTTAGAAGAAATAAATATCCGTGATTTGAGAAGGAGGCTTGGATTTGTACTTACAAAGAGAAACACAACGTATCGCATTCTTTCGTTAGATTTATTTGATTGGGTTATTTTTCAAGGAATTGGCAGATGAAATTGAGTAGTATAAGAATTAAGTAGTCGTGCGATCTTCGTCAATTTGAAGGAAATCCATTGGGTATATATATTTCAAGACAGAATGATTTCTCCGAGGGGTAGTCAAAAGAACAGGTTAATGCGAGACATGCTTATAAATCATGTAGATTGTCGCTCATTCGCTTCAATGTTAAATGTCCTAAACATATCCAGACTTATATTAAGTTCATTATTCGAAACATATTTGGACTCGAATACTGTGCAATCCTGATATCTTTCTTTGTTCCATTGTTTGAATACGTTCAAGAAGAACTTAGCACCTTTTAGCGAAATCAATGTTTTGGTGGGAAATTCGAATGACACAGGAACCACAATGGATGCCAGGACCATAGTCGAGATTATAATCCTTGTTACGTATGTGCTGACTGGTATTCCGGGAAACCTAGTCATTATTCATATCTATGGCGTAAAGAAGGTTCGCAAAATTTCAACCGATTATCTGATCACAGCGCTAGCGGTGGCGGATCTTCTAACATCATCGGGTTTAATCGCTGTCACTGTTTGGACGATCGATTCCAATCTCAGGTCAGACAGCTCCTGTAAATTTGTTATGTATCTGCGCCGATCGGGGGCATTGACATCAGTCATCTTGACTACGTTTCTCTCCTGCGATCGGTATCTCATTGTGCACCGGTCACTTAACAAACGCCCTTCGTTAAAGATCACCATCGTATCCATTTCCGTTTGCACCATCTTTTCTATAGTGTGCCAAATACCGTATCTGTTATTTGGAAACTCGATCGTTATCTCCGATAAAACGGCTTGCGTCTACGCGGGACCTCGGTGGTTCTCGTTAGCTAATGGAATTAATTATGATATCGTATTTGGTTGTGCTACCTTGACATGTACAGTGATGTATTCAAGGATCTACTTGAAAATCAAGCACCACATGAAAGTTGGAACTAAAAATAGAGGACTGGACGAACGAACGGTTGATGAAAAGTCAAAGTCCCTGTGGGCTCTTTCCAACCGAAGCATCTTTTCCCAAAACAGAAAAGAGACAGTTTCGGAACATAATAATACTTGCTCAACCGCTGACATTCTTAGTGGGTATGATGATGGAGTTGTTGAAAACATTCCAAAGAATACATTGGCAAAAGAACCGTCGACTGAGGTCATTACGACAAGTTTGTCGCCAGGAGTTTATTCCGAAAAAACCTTATCACCACCACGAGGACCGAGTTGTTCAGTAAGCGAAATTGACAGCCATAGGAGCTTTGTTGGGCCGAATGTTGCTCGATGTCACAGTCAGGTTAGTGATGTGAACAATTCCGAAAAGGGTTTCCCAACTAATGGAATCACAATTTCATATGGTCAGTTCCTGGATGAATCGGAAGCGTCATCTAGCCAGAAGACTTCGTCCTCTATACTTAGAAAGTCTAACAACAAGAACAGTTCCGGAGGACCTGGAAAAATCGCCCACCGTAATTTCAAGTTCAGAGACTCTCGGGTTCAACTTTTCAATGGTAATCAAGTAACAAGAGGGCACCAACCGGAAATCCACGGCACGTCCGGCACGTCTTTGAAAAGGAGCTTCTCCAAACTCGGGACTTCCCGGAGTGGACCAATCAGTCGTCCTCGCAAAGATGCAATGACCCGAATGCTCCTTATCACAACTGCTATCTTTTTCGTTACATCTTTACCCGTGGCTGTCTTCGAGAACATGCCTTTAGCCCTGGTGACATCATTTCGAAGTTCATACTTAGGAGAGAGCACATGGATAGTATTGTACCATCTTCGACTTGTCAACCACGTTATCAATGTGTTCGTTTACATCATCGTTAACTCCCGTTTTAGAAAGGATTTTATGAGCCTGTTTTGCAAGAGCAGTGAGGAATAGCCGGTACAGTAAAAACGTGTCTATATTGACCACCTAAGGGAAACACAACAGTTAGCCTTTAACATGTTTGAATGTACTTGTTACAGGGCGGTCGTTAGGAAGCCTCAATTGCTAGGCATACTAAATAGGCTTTCGCATCCTACCGGGTACCCATTTAACACCTGGGTGGAGAGTGGCAAAGTGTGGATTAACACTTTGCCAAAGGACGCTAGGCCGTGGTGGGATTCGAACACACGACCCTCTGATTGCAAGGCGAGAGTCAGAACCGCTACACCACGACGATGCCGCATTTCCCAAAATTTCAACTCTTTTCTTAATTGCTTCGCTCGCTTTCACATTATCGATCAACCTTTCGGCATAGACAATAGTGAAAACAACAGGCCAAAAATGCAAATGTCCAATAATGGGAGGCGGGTGTTATCAGTAAATACCCCCTCCCCCTCTGCACGCCAGTATTTGAGGGAATGTCTTAGAAAGAAAACAATTTACTTATCTATTGTAAAATTCTATACATTTTATATATATATTTCGCTTTACAACTATAAATCTGACTCGACACATCACTTTACCGAGTCAAAACGTATTTACTTCTCAGAAAATGCAATGTGTCACAATTTTCATGGTGCATCATTTCTTAGCTATTTGTAAAGTATTGAAGTAGAATTGGTTTTTAACTCTATCAAATATTGTATATTTCGATAGAGAAAACTTCATCGGTTGGGGATGATAAAATATGTTTACATTTTTACCAATCTTAACAGTCATGTGGCAAGCTTTCGCCCATCTTGATTGGTAGAAATTTGGACATTATTTAATCGTATAGTTTGTTCTTCAATTGTTGAATCACATTTTTTGTTTTTCCTTAATGTCTTTGCCATGTTCACCTCTAACGTTTAATAGAATAGACACACATGTAAGACAACCTCTACGTGTTTCATCTCTTCATTTGAATCCTATGTATCCTAAATCGAACAAGATGATAATCACTTCGTAAAAATAATATTAGTAATCTTTATCATAATTATTGTTAGAGGTATGATATCGTAAAATGATACTTGAAAGGTATTATAGAACACGCTTACTTTGCGAAGGAAATTTGAAGGTTAAGGGGGTAACTTTTCCTCGAGCCGAATTAAATATTTTCCTCAAAAATATAGGCCATCCACCCCCACCCTCTCTCTCTCTCTCCCTCTCTCTCTCTCTCTCTCTCTCGCTGTCTCTCTTGGTATTTTCTTATTTTTGTCCTTCAACCTAATTCCAGTGAGCAAACATATCGGCAAGCAAGATTTTCGAAAACATATTAAAGTAAGCAAGGTAATTCAAAAGGATGGAGATGGTCAGGTGCATGGGCAGGCGTTTTCCTTGTTCTTTTTCTTTTTGAAAAAGCAATGCTCCATATAAAGACAAAGGTCTGCGATGGATTGGATATGCCTATATGAAATAAGTCTCCTGGGCTCCATAACACAAAGGTTTGCAATCAATCGCTAAATACCAGTGACCAATCAAGATGATCGTTGCATGCGAACTCTGTATAAAATACTGACCGGGAACAGTGCGGTTCTTTAATATTTGCAAGTCATTGCAAACTTTTGTGTTACGGAGCCCTCGTTAGTTCTTGTTCACTATTGTGTTTAGAAGAATATGCAATGCGATTGCAATTTACCAGGTAATTACGACATTGTTGTTACAGAGGCATCTTACATAATATTTTTCCAAGAATTATGTAGAATTTGATAAAGTATATTTACCAAAGTACCCGCCCCATTCCGTACGCCCTTGACTGACAAGTATATATTGATGTGATATTCAAGGCAGTTCCGAAAAATACCCAAATAAAGGGACAATTACATTTCATCGGATAAACCCTTACATTATTCAATCAATTGCGGAGAAACGAAATAGAGGTACCAAAGTACGCATTTTTTATTTTTACACCTGTCCACTTTTATTTATTTTCATCAATCGTTTTTCTCCATCAGTGCATTTGAACGTCACTATTTTTTCCCCTTCATTGTCCATTATCAGTTGCTTTCTATTGCAAATTTAGTGTCCGATTCTAAAGCTGATATCACGGGCACACGACGCCATTATGACGTGTTTTGTGTGTGGCCTTTTTCAAATATTTATGTACACAATGTCCTATTTCTTATTTTTGAAATATTCATTTTCCCGTCTGCCCTATACTCATGATCCTTTGGTAATCTTGAAATTTTCACTTTTTTAGTTTTTCATCCTCCCATACGACAGTTAAACGTCAGAACACCCTCGAAAAACAAGTCATGATAATAGAAAAAATAAAAATCATTATAGTAATGATAATAACAATAATAATAATAATGACAATAATATCATCATCACTCACCATAATTAGACAATAAAACCATGAAAAGTGATTTGAAAGCAGTGATCATGATCTTACGGTCAACAATATTCTGACTAAATCCACCTCAAAACTGTACAAGGTGCAATTTCATAAAAACCTCTCTGACAGTTTAATGAGAAAAATTTGTTCTGACAATGAGGTTCACATCATTTTATGGCATTAATGTACGTGACAGAACATTAATTTGTTTTCTTTCAAAAGAACATTGACCCCAAAGTCGCAGGTATGTTTATTTGGCGTTATATATAACAGGGTAACTGGGTAATGCTTATTTACTTGAAAGGGGCGTATTATGAGAACAGTGTCATAAAAGTGGACACTCATAACAAAAGAAAACCCTGGTCCCGTTTCATAAGACTCGATGTCAATGGCCTTGCCGTTATAAGCTTCAGAAATATAATGTGATTGGTCTGGAACATACTATCTAATTAATTCTAGAAGTTTTTTAATCGTTAGTGGGTCTAAGATCTTAGTAGTTTTGAGTATCGTGACCACGACTGAGGAATACAGCTTATGAAGGATATCGCTGTAACAATTTTCCGGGATAAGGAGGTCAAGATTCAATTATGTTATATGGTAAGTATATCAGCGGCAATTTGTACGTGTATATTTGTCATGACAGTGAATATGCTGCATTTAATGAATGAACGGTCTTCTAAAGGATTGAAAGTTGCCCTTCTTTTTCAATTTCATTTACCCAATTTAGATCCTTTTGTTCTATCTACGATTATAACGATTACGATTTTAAAAAAATAGTGATGAGGATAATGATAATAAAAGAGGAAGATGTTCCCGTTCATGTAATGACGATATAAATGATGAAAAATATGCTGCTGTCGATGGTGATCGTGACGATGATGATGACTGTGGTAATAAGCTCGACTAATATGATGAGGACCATTGTGACGATGATGACGATGGCGTGTTTGATTATGGGTTTGATGATGATGATTACGATGATGAGAATGATTAGGATGATGATGGTGACGATAACGATGATGATGATGATGATGATGGCGATGTTCAAATGATTTCCAAACCTAACATTCATTTCAGGGAAAACGGTCTTGTGTGTCGTCCTGTCGCTGCTGACGACTGGGGTCTTTAGTTCTAACACTGAACCAAACTTTGCTGATGGGCGAACCGTGATTGTACATCTATTTGAATGGAAGTGGACGGACATCGCCGAAGAATGTGAAAGGTAACAAAATAAACACCGTACGCACATGACGTCATAATCGGGTGGGAGCGTAGTGGTCTGGTGGTCAAGTCTACCGTCTTTCAATCTGAGGGACGTGGGTTCGATTCCCAGCCGTGGCGTGTTTTCCTTCAGCAAGAAATTTACCCATATTGTGCTGAACTCTACCCAGGTGAGGTAAATAGGTACCGGCAGGAAATAATTCCTCAAAAAGCTGTGAGCATCGATACCACCTTTACATCAACGCTACGTCCATGCAGTTTTCGCTACGTCAACGAAAAATCGCCATATCATGACGCAGTAGGAGCTGCTACAGAGCGTAGCGAGAACTGCCATTGACGTGGCATAATCCGCGTGATCTCCAAAGACCCATTTTCCGCTACGCGGACTTCGAACATGTCCAAAGTCCACGCAGCAGGAGCGCCGTCTGGACAATGCGTAGCAATGACGCAGCAAGGACCTCCTTATGATCCACTAACAGCTCCAACGACGTAGGATAGACGTGGTGGAGTGGAAAGAACGAGCAACAACTCTGTCCATGTCTACTGCGCTGCCGCCACTCACATTCATTTTTCACTACGTCCTATACATCAGGTGAAGTTCCCGCTACGTAGTTGAAATTCCGAAGAAAAGCTAGCACCCAGCGCCAGCTTTATTTGAATTTCTATTTGAAAAAAATGTGAAACTGTCAAGTGCATGCTACGTCCGCGCCAGGTTTCTATAAAGTTTCCACTTGGTTTATTTTGCGCGCAAAAGCGGTCCATGCTGCGTCGGAGCGGTTCCCGCTACGTTCTGACTACATCCAGCAAATTTCTGTTCTTGTTGTTTCTTCGTCTATTTGGACGTAGCACCAGCTGGGTGTGCGTGATGGCCGCGCAGTGGTCTCTTTCTCATCCTCTCTCCCTCTCTATCAATCAAGATTCTTAGGACCTCACAAGTTCGCCGGTGTCCAGGTGTCACCTCCCAGCGAGCATCTCGTATTCGCCGACAACCCCTACTCCGAGTATGATTACCCGTGGTGGGAGCGATACCAACCCATAGGCTACCAACTGATAAGTAGGAGTGGAACCCCCGAAGAGTTCGCCGACATGGTAACACGATGTCTGGCCGTCGATGTCCGTATCTACGTCGATGCCGTCATCAACCACATGGCAGGAGGTAGGGGCGCTGATGACGTCGACGACTATGATGACGATGTTTGAATTACCCATTGGCCTACTCATATTTGGCAGTACCTTATGACAATCCGATGCTTGGAGATCGTACTGTACACTGTGTCCATGAAAAAAATAAAACCGATAACAACGTTTGTTTACCTTTCTTTAATCACAAATACATTTTCAAACAATTCTGTTTATGGATCAAATACATTAACAAACTTGGCATCCTCAAGTTTGCATGCCATTCCATGCTTGGCTTATGGTCTTATACCTACCCCCCCCCCCACAAAAAAGAGCAGTTGTTTCAGTCTGATCAGTAAGGTTGAAATCGCAAAATACATCCACTCAAATGCGTTTTCATATCCTATATCATCCACATCGCCACAGTTCTAGGAGAGACACATACATGAAATTTTATTATCACAGGAGCGTTGAACAACAATAAAAGGGAAATTAAAGGGGCTTTAATCACAACCTAAGAAACCCCCATGAAAACCCCATCAAAACTCTGCAAAAAAAGTATTAACCAATTGCCTACTACATTATGTTATCTGGGTCTTTAATCCTCATTAGCTTTGTTAAAGCGACTATCCGGTTCTAATACGAAATTGTTTTGTTTTTTTTCTTTCAGTGAATTCGTTAGAATATAAATATGTTGATACATTCTTCATGCAAGTTCTTTTTTTTATTCTTATGAATCATGCCTCTACATTTGTATTCATCCCTTTATTAAACACAGGAGGTTATGTTTTCCCGAAGGTGCCCTTTGATGAAGGTGACTTCAACGTCAAACTTGGACTGTGTCCCACCGAAGATGGCGGCATTCATGACGTCAACGATACGGTCCAAATGCGTTACTGCAACCTCCTTGCGTTGGCTGATATACATTACGGGGATCTGAATAATTATTATGGAAGGGACAAGGTGAGAGTTGAAAATAGATATATTTAAAGTTGATGAATTAATTAGATTTATTTCCCGGAGAGATAACGAAAGGCATAAACTGGACAAAAGGGCATCATACGGACATTTTTATGTGGCAAAGAGCATAACGGAACATGACGAATAAATGATGAAATGAAATGAATAGAAAATTCTATGGCTGGTCAAACAAGGAATAAATGAGTTGATTAATTGATAAATCAATAATGAAGATATGAATTATTTCATTATTTAATTAATGGCCACATCAGTAAATCAAGGAATTAATGGATGGGTGAATTGATTAGTAAACGAATCTCTAAATTATACCACATACTTACTCATCCTCTTTCCTCTATCCTCATCTCTCCAGGTTGTGGAGTATCTTAATAAAATGATTGACATAGGCGTGGCAGGGTTTAGAATTGATGCTGCTAAACACATGTATCCCGCTGAATTAGATGACGTGGCCAATCGGTAAGTGCTTAAGGTTAAAAGCGCAGTTACTTTTAGGGTAGCAATGCACATTCTGTACGTCGAAAAGGACTGAGGCCTGCGTCGGAGGCGACTTAACCTACGTACAACATTCCCTTTTCAACAAAAAAAAAACCGGATGGACGCCGGCTCGGATTCAGTTCACATCTGGACGTGGTTTTAAGCCGGCGTCACGCCGGAAAATATGGTGCAATAACATTCATTGTAAAATGCTAACATGGTATGAGAGTTAGGTGACCGAGCCAGAACAGGCGACTTCACGACGCCTAGCCTATAATCTAGGCGGAGGCTGCAATTTTTTTCCTTTAAAAATCTGATGCTGTTACCGAAACGTCCGTAAAAGACAAAAGCTTTACGGTCTCTGCGACAAGCCCATAGGCTTGACGGGGTCTAAGCAGTAGCGACTTACGTCGGGAGTTGTAGGATGATTTGGAAGAGTGTCTGTCAGAGAACTAAAAAAAATCATAGTAAGGAATGCAAATATATGTTTTGAATAGAATTGCATAAGACTAACAGAAATACTATAAAAAACATTCAGAATTGTCAAATTTCGGCGCGCTTTCACTTTCTCCCCTCCATTCGACACATGGATTGACGTCCTTAATGAAATGAAGCGCAGACAGTGTTGTCTTGTTCGCAGGGTGAGAACAGACGCTGTTTTATTTGATGATGTCATGAAAATCAGGAAGATGGAGTGTTGTTAACATACACACACGCAAAAGAACGTCGGAGTGCGTGGATTTGCATTGTTCTCACACCGACGAACAATCAAGCTCCGTCGGAAATCGTGACTGCCTACTCTCTTGCTATCGTCATCGGCACGTCCTTAGCAAGCGTCATAACCAAGCCATGTGTAGTTACAGTTGGTTGGAAACTGAATTCCCCATTTGCTATCTATATTTTTTTTTAATTTCTCATATTTTCAGTTTATGCGAGATTTCTGAATTAAGGAAAGGGGATTCAATTTTATTTTTACTTTTACGTCTACTGACCTCAGGGAATATATTTTGTGTTACTTTAATCATTATATTGTTAAAACAAACTATTGTAAAACATTTTTGTTTGTTCCTTTTTTTTCTTGTAGTCTCCATGACTGTACATTTGGAGGAAGACCTTACATCTATCAAGAGGTCATTGACCGATTCAGCAACGAGGCCATCAAACCTAGCGAGTACTTTGAAACTGGCGATGTCACGGAGTTTAAATTCTGCGACCAGATGGCTTTACTCGGTCGCGCCTCTGTCCCGGCTGATCGGTTCCAAAATTTCGGTTTTGATCCAAGCTGGGGGATGATGCCGAGTGAGAGTGCAATTATCTTCGTAGAAAACCATGACAACCAACGCAATCACGGCGGTGGAGGTGATATCCTTTCATTTCAAGAACCACGCGAGTACAAGATCGGGATCGCGTTCGGCTTGGCGTGGAATTACGGCACCGCGCGAATCTTCAGCGGGTATGTCTTCGAACACAGCGACCAGGGACCCCCATCCGATACTTCAGGAAATACTTACAACGTCGTCATCAACGCAGAAGGGATGTGCGATGGTGGGTGGATTTGCGAGCACCGTTGGAGGGAGATTCGAAATATGGTATGTTTCCGTAATGTTGCCGTAGACGAACCGGTTGAAAACTGGTGGGACAACGGGAATAACTTCATCGCGTTTTCTCGTGGCGACAAAGCCTTCTTCGCGCTCAACAACGAAATGATTCGCCAATCGGAGACTCTGCAGACTGGTCTTCCACCAGGCACCTACTGCAATCTTATCACCGGCGAGCCTACGGCTACTGGTTGCTCAGGGTCATCGGTTGTAGTCAATGAGGGTGGCTTTGCCTACGTAGATCTACTACCGAGCACTGATGAGCGGGATGCGATGGTAGCCTTAACCATTGCTGCAACGTCGGGTCGATCTGATTATACTGGTTGTGTTGTCGAAGCTGCCGCAGTGCAGTTGAAATTTAATTTATTATTAATTGCAATCACTGTGTTAGTGCAGTTGATTTATTAATTTTCCAAGAATTCCCAGAATATCAAAATGTCCAAACTAGGAAAATTCAAATTTACTTTGCTTCTATTTCTCTTTCTGTACCCTTTCCCTCTCTTCTCTTCTCGGCTGTTTGAAACATCATTGTATCTCCCATAACGTCGGCTGTCCCTCAAGATTGTGTAATTTACCCTATCTTTTTTATTTGCTTAAAATTATGTACGTCCGATCTACCAAATTTTATTTCCGGGGGTACAGGTTTACCACAATATTCAAACGAAACTGTACGTTTAATCGGACATTATCCTATCCTATCCGTGCTTCAGCGAAATACCTACTTCGTAATGCTTGTTCAACGATAGGTTATGTAACTCAATTTATTTACTTACTCTCCTTTCCAACAAAAATGCAACTTGATCGAATGTGCATAATTATAAATGTCATTTCACTTTCACTTCTCTCATTTATTCCTCCTTGACGACCTCCTGTCTTTCAGCTTCTTTCCCTTTCTATTTTTCTCACTGTATTAAGCTAATTGTCTTTCTTTATCTAATATTTATGTGTGTCTGTTTATCTGAATCATTATCGGATTAATCCAATGATCATTCTATTTCATTCATTTTGTTAATTTTCCCCCATCGATAGTTGCACTTTTATCCGATCTTTTTTTTTACTTACTAGCCCTATTAACTTAAGTTCACCTAAGTTCAAATTTATCATATATTTTATATTTTTATGTATTAACATAATTTGATTTATATATTGTAACTTTGTATTTTGTTGTATTTTATGAAGGAAATAAATCTCAAATCTCCATTGCATCTGGATTCATCAATCTGTATTATATTAATGTTTGTATTACTTACGAACATGGGTGTCGATCACGGGGGGATGGGGGATATATCCCCCCAATATTTCAAGTGGGGGATGGCCTGTATTATCATCCCCCCCCCCCCCCAATAATTTAGGGTAGAAAATTTATAATAATGATGATGAAAAAATGTAAAGGTTTGATCATGATGATTATAGTGATGATTATAGTATGCCATCAATCAGTTTGTTTCCCTCGCAATTCGTGTATATTGTTATTAAATAAAAACATTCTTTTCCAGGACTGTTAAACAGATTGGTGGAGGTTCAAGATGAAAAAGAATGAAATGTTTACGTATATGATATTTTTTAACACATGACATAAAAGGACCCCGACGAAAAACAACTTTTGTTGATGGGGTGTTCCATCCCACCAGTGGTAATATGATCATATTTTTACAATTTTTTAATAAGTGAAATCAATTAATGGTTTCAGAAAGAATAATCATTCATTTCTCTCTAAAGCGTATCTTCGGATATGAACATCGGATTTTTTTTGCATGTTATTCTTGCTATTGTTATGGACTTGAATAACTAAACTTGATTGGCTCTTTCTTATTTTGGCAAAAATAAATCTCTTTTGAGTTTGGAAAGGGATGACAGTTTTGCATTCTATATGAGCACACTCATGCGGTACGTAAATTTCATTTTAACACATATATTAGCTGATATTACACACTGATGGTTCAAGAAAATGTTGGAGAAATATCATAACATGACAGTTGAGTTTTGATTGTTTTTATGTTTGTTTTTGTTTTATGCACTTATAAAGCATTTAAAACATGGTAAAATCCAGGGTTAAAATCGTCTAAGGAATGACGGTAATCCGATGGCGCACGAGAAGCCACACAGTTTGTAATTTGTGCTAGTCTTAATTTGCCCGAATCTGCATTTTATCATCATGCATTAAGAAGATAAAAGATATCGCCAGTCGGGTTAGATTTAAGAGAGAAGATGTATACATCATGTCCAATAAACAGATCACTTTGTACATGGTCCAGACAATTTTTTGTCATTTTTTCTTTCGTATGAGTTTAGAATAGGCTTACTTGTAACACAAATTTAATTTTCAAAAAAAAATTAGAAGTACATTACACTGTAATAATGAAAGAATTTCCAAGAACACAGTGGCGTAACTACGGGGGGGAGGCATGGGGGCACGTGCCCCCCAATCGGGGAAGAGGAGAAAGGAAGAGAAACGTAGTGGGAATGAAGAAATTATTGTTCATTATAATGTTATATTATAATAATGTTATGTTATAATACATAAGAAACATTTTTCATAACTTTATTTTGCTCAGGCCTAGATTTCTTCATTGTTCCCGGTACTCTCATTGTCTGTTTAATGTTTTTAAGTCGATATACACCAAATATATTTCCTCGCACTTCGACTTATTATTGTTTTATGTAGTGACATATGGTTCTTTTTCATGACTACTTAAAGTGATTGCCCCATTTTAAGGTGTTAATATAAAACATTTCCTGTCCGTGCTTACGTTCGCACTAGTAGATTGATGAGATATGACTGCTCTTCATGAATTCCTAAAAATCAGTCCTTAAAATGTCCCTTTTTCTGATCTGAATATCAAAAATTTTCGATCGCATCATTTGTTTAGTGAAATACGTATCGTATGGTCTTAGTGAATTTTTACAAACAGGCCTTAGAGATGCGTATTATCATGATTACAATGACTACAAAAAGTGCTTCATGTGTTTAGATGTAGCAAAATCAGCAAGCGCTTTGCACTCGCATTAGATGACTATGGTGAGATATGTATACTCTTAATGGATTCCTAAAATATAGTCCTTAACATGTCCTTGTTTGGGGTAAATATTTACAAAAATTTCAGCTCGCGCTTCGCGCTCGCATTGTTTGTTTAGCGAGACAGGTATGTATCATGATTACAAAAATTTGCTTATAATGTCCTTTTTTGGTCTGCATATCAAAAATGTTCAGCTCGCATTATTTGAGCAGTGAGATACATATCCGTTTAATGGCACTGTCCTTAAAATGTCCCTATTAGGTCAGTATACCTGGCAACTGAGCGCGCTTCGCGCGCTCACTAAGTGACTCAAAAATTTTGCTGGTACCCCCCCCCCCCCCAATGCCGTGACTCACGGTACGCCACTGCAAGAACATTTTAGTAACAATGATTTATTCTTTCCCATTACGTTTCTCTTCCTTTCACCCTCTTTTTCTCCTTTTCCCTGATTTGTTTTTGTTTTTTGGGGGGTAGCCGATTGGGAGGGGGCACATTCCCCCCCCCCCCCCCGTAGTTACGCCACTGGCGAGAGAGCAATTTTCAGTAGGTGGAAGAAAGAATGTTGCCCCAAAACCTCGTAGACGGGTCAATATACGACCAAAAATATCCTTACCCGGAACAAGTTGCAACAAATGATTTTTAACTGTTTCTGGCAGTATTTTACCTCAGGAATAACATACTAAAAATCTACCCAAATCCGCATATTGGAGAGTAGTTATTTTGACCCGTCTATCTTTCAAGTGGTGTGTAATTATCACATCACGAGCAATAAAAATTATGTACAGGGGTATATATATGCGTGCATAATACTACCATATACATATCCGTTTAATGGCACTGTCCTTAAAATGTCCCTATTAGGTCAGTATACCTGGCAACTGAGCGCGCTTCGCGCGCTCACTAAGTGACTAAAAAATTTTGCTGGTATCCCCCCCCCCAATGCCGTGACTCACGGTACGCCACTGCAAGAACACCATGCATATCAACCACTCCCAAATGTCCTAACTTGTGATTGTAGTGGGGGTAATGTTGAAAGATCCCCATCCACAAGAACATTTGTGTCAATGAGCATAGCGAGAGACAGTGGTGTATCGTGGGTCACGGCATTGGGGGGCACCAGCAATAATTTTGAGTCATTTAGTAAGCGCGCGAAGCGCGCTCAGTTGCCAGGTATACTGACCTAATAGAGACATTTTAAGGACTATATTTTAGGAATCAATTAAGAGTATACATGTCTCACCATAGTCATCTAATGCGAGTGCCAAGCGCTTGCTGATTTTGTTAGAATTACATTTAAACACATGAAGCACTTGTAGTCATTGTAATCATAATTATCATACGCATCTCACTAATTAAATATTGCGACCGCGAAGCGCGAGCTGAAAATTTAGGAAATTCAGACCTGAAGAGGGGTATTCTAAGGCTTGTTGGTAGGAATTTACTAACACCATACGTATTTCACTAACAGAGCGCGAAACGCGAGCTGACAATTTTTGACATTCAGGTCAGAAAAAGGGACATTTTAAGAACTAATTTTAGGAATTCATGAAGAGCAGACATATCTCACTAATGCGAACGTAAGCACGGACAGGGAATGTTTTATATTAAGACCTTAAAATGGGGCAATCATTTTCAGTAGTCATGAAAAGAAGCATATGTCACTACATAAAATAACTCGAAGTGCGAGGAAATATATATTTGGTGTATATTGACTTGATTTGACAACGTCAGGTCTCTCAAATATACTTGAAAACTATAGTGTTCCGAAAAAATATTTGATATGTTATATCTGAGCAAATTATGTTTCATAAAGTTATGAAAAATTGTTTCTTATGTAATATACAGTAACATAGCATAATTATAATATAGTTTACATTTTAGTGAACAATGATTTATTCTTTCTCATTACGTTTCTCTTCCTTTCACCCTCTTTTTCTCCTTTTCCCTGATTTTTTGTTTTTGTTTTTTTGGGGGGCAGCCGATTGGGAGGGGGCACGTGCCCCCCATGCCCCCCCCCCCCCCCGTAGTTACGCCACTGGCGAGAGAGCAATTTTCAGTAGGTGGAAGAAAGAATGTTGCCCCAAAACCTCGTAGACGGGTCAATATACGACCAAAAATATCCTTACCCGGAACAAGTTGCAACAAATGATTTTTAACTGTTTCTGGCAGTATTTTACCTCAGGAATAACATACTAAAAATCTACCCAAATCCGCATATGGGAGAGTAGTTATTTTGACCCGTCTATCTTTCAAGTGGTGTGTAATTATCACATCACGGGCTATAAAAATTATGTACAGGGGTATATATCTGCGTGCATAATACTACCATCTTTCACTCGAAGGACTATCACAATGATGGTTATATTGAAATGGATTTGTTGTGACGTAAACTACTGGATTGCAGTTAGTATTCGAATGCGAGCGAGCGAAGCGAGCGAGCAAATTTTCCATAGTTGGAAGACTCAGAAACAGAATGATTATCAAGTCGTCTTTCAAGGGAGTGTGATTATGGGAGAAATTGCGCGGCGGTGAGCGTAGTTAGCGAGCCTAAAAAAAGTTGTTTCAGTCGTTTAAAAAAATATGCATTTAAATACACAGGATGATAAGGGTATATTATCAATAACGTAAACTTTAGGATATGAACAAGAAATATATCAAAAGAGCAAATAGGGATTTAAAATAGTCGAGTTTTGTTCAATGAAAACTCATTTGCTCACTGGTCAAAGGTGAGATGAGAATGAAAACAAAAATAGGATCATGATTATCGGTAATAAGTGTGCCATATGAAATGATCATATGTCATCACAGGCCGCAATATAAATTTCAAAAAACGTGGACATATTACCATGATAAATTGAAAATGAAAGATTTCGAATAGTATATATTTGGAGATGATGCAAAATTCAATTTTTTTTTAAATTACTGTGATTTAACGTCCCCTATAAATTGATACAGCGGTAAAGATGACTTTTTCATTAACGGCACTGATTTGATCAATGTCTTCAGTAACTCATCGTCAGAGTACGGTAGGCCAAATATTTTTCGTACAAAATCCCCGCTTCCACAAAGATACCAGATGACCCCCTCCCATGTTCACGAAAGTGTATTTAAATGATGTTTTAATTTGTTTATGATAAAATTTTATTCATATTTGTAAAACACTGGAATCACATATTCATAAATGACCTTAATATAACTTAACTCCCGTGATGCAGTGGATAATACCTTTGCAATAACCTAAACGTATAGGGATTTGTCACGGCCAAATTCTTGTAAGAATAGTTGAGCGCGGGAGCAGAGTGACCGCTCGAGAAATTTTGCATTTTTAGAATGCAAATTTAGGCCAATTTAAGCACTTTGACTGCATTTAAAGATATTCCACACATTAACAGTAGTATTAAACATTTGATGATTATTTTTTTTTCCTATCTTGAAAAGTGGGGGGGGGGGGGTGATTGTACATGCCATCCCCCAATCTCCCCAAAGTGGGGGATGTACCCCCCCCCCCGGGATTTACGCCCGTGGTCACGTACTAGATGCATGGTTACACAGTTCCCGCCCTTTTTAACGTCTCCTCTTCACATTACAATCTGATTTATTTTTTAAATGTTCTGTTAGTGTGCTCTTTGTTACCACTGCCCCCCACCTATGTCCTAGATAAAAATGTCACCCATGTACTTAGTAAACCTTTTCTTATTATATTATGAGCGATAAATTATTCTAGTCGTCTATGTTTACTTTGTCCTCCTTGTTTAAAGATCTAATTTCATGTCACAAAGCAGGTAAATTTGAATATAATATTACTTTTACATTTTGAGCGAGAAGGCAATGATATTTTGAGGTAGATTTATTGTGACGAATTTGGCTGCAATAAAGTGCTAAGCCACAAATTCAAAATGTGATTAAAAATATCCTCTTGAAATCAACCAAAATGTTGACTAGTAAATTTCTTCAACAGACTATTTAATCTTGAGTATTTAGAGGTTCTTAAAACAAAAGATTTGCCTTCTTGGACCATTAACCTGATTCATGGATTTTTTTCAAACTTTCAAAAGCGATTATCTCAAAATGACTATTGTGTGGGTTAGCACTATATACTGCACCGACCCCCTCAATTATGAAATGCCGTAATTCCACAATTGCGTTATCAATATGATGTCATCGGTAAAGACAAAGGTGGTAGTTTTCATGGTTTTATGCCTACCTTCATGTCTATACCTATTTCTGGCAGTCTGTGATTGGGACACCGACATTTTGGAGGACGTTAGTTGTTCAAAACAAACAAATCATCTATCATTTGTTAATCCATGCAATGAAGTTTTAACGAAATATACCCTACTATATGACGCCAGGAAGGAAATGTAAGAAAAATAATATACCCCCCCCCCCCCGTTGCTCTAACGATTCCAATTGATAACTATATTTTATGAATGTGTATGCCCTAAAACATATATGAGGGCATGAAATGAAAATGTGTTTTAAAGGATCCTGCGATTTACATAAAATTTAATCTAGATCGGCTAGGTGGCCGATCAAAATAAATGTGGGGTGGGGGTTCTCACTCTCTCTTTGATACAATTTTTTTTTCAGTACATACAGTATGTGCTATAGTTTTAAGGAAATATGGTCTTTGTCAATAGCGTTCTGCTATCCATCCCCCTTAAAAAAGGATTGGTCAAAGCAACCAATCTTCTCCTCCTCCTCTTCTTTGCCTCCTTCCTCTTCTTCTTCTTCCAATAAACACATGCTGCTAATAGTATAAATATCATTTTAAACTACTTCTATTTAAAGGGGAAGTTCACCCTGAAAAGGTTTTGTTGAAAAATAGCAGAAAAAAATAATGAACAAAATTGGTAGAGGTTTGAGGAAAATCCAATAAATATTAAGAAGTTATCAAAAGGTTTTGATTTGTGACGTCAAAAAC
The DNA here is from genome assembly GCF_037042905.1 of Lytechinus pictus. Classification (NCBI taxonomy): domain Eukaryota; kingdom Metazoa; phylum Echinodermata; class Echinoidea; order Temnopleuroida; family Toxopneustidae; genus Lytechinus; species Lytechinus pictus. The sequence continues at coordinate 19,650,079 of NC_087257.1, forward strand.
GAGCAGCTGCTCCAGATGTTATGTAATATAAAATGCATGAATTTCACTTTTGTTAATGGTTCCTGATGACTTATTTTTGTTTTCTTTTCATGACCGGGTTTGAAATGACTTGTGTATTGATATGATATACAAATGGTACAGTAAAAACCATTTTCAATTTTCTGACAAATGATATTTCATTGTTTTTTTAACCATTCGCTATGTAGAGATGCTGCTCGCATATGACATCACAAATCAAATAATCAACATTCTAATTACTTATTAATTCTTTGATGGATTTTTCTCAAACTTTCAGCAATACTTTTTATTTTTTCTGCTATTTCTACAATAAAATATTTGTCAGGGTGAACTTCCCCTTTAATATTTTGGTAATCTGTTGCATACGAGTTACACATTAAGAGACTGACGTTTCAATGTCAAATCAAGACTAACCACTCAAAACCTAGTTTAGATACTACAATCTTGCATGAAAAAAGGATGGCCACATTAACAATTTTCAATACAATTATCTTATTAAAAAATGCTTCATCTTAAACAATGACTACCTCTGTCCTATTCAACTTGGCTAACACTAGACGAATAAAAAAGATCATGAATGCAAGTGTTAATCATTTGTGAAGATTTCGTAGACCATATTTTATTCATATTTGTAATCACTGAAAATGTTAATTTGTCCAAAAATTTATCACTATCTCTCAAGATGTACTGTAAGTATGTTCCTATCAAATTAGTCCATTAAATCCGGAATCGTTTTATTTTCATAATAAACCAATGCATTTCAAACAACACAACCATCTGCTTTTTTAAACAAGTGAAATGCAAACACTCCCATTCCAATATAGTATATTGCATGTAAGGAGGGCACGATGCCTTCTTTAATATACATATGGGCTTAAATAAGTCGCATTTGTACTATGTATTTTGTGCCAATGCACGATAGAGCATATAATGCACAGGAAGAAAATCATATCATCGATATATACAAACCAAGAGTGCATATGAATGTCAATGTCACTAGGAAAACAATCACATTATGATGCAAATAAATCTGGGACCGATTTCATAAAACTTGTTATAATAACAAATTAGCAATAACAGTTAAAAGCTACTGAAATCCTTCAGTATGATTGGCTGATAGTAAACTTATAAAAAGTATAACAAGTCTTTGTGAAATGGGACCTCAGCCCAGTATACTGTTGGGATACACAAGAGAATCATAAGGAAGGAGCTGTAACTCTCATAATTGACAGGTTCTAAAGCCAACAATGGTATTCATAATATACTATTCCACTTGGCTTTAAACTTCCATGCGGCATGCCCTTCTTCTGCCGAGGTGATTTTCGGAAGTCTGGTACCAATTTCAAATTACAGACAAAGTAGTTATATTGCAATATGAATTATAAAGCTCATGAATGGTTGTGTTACAAATAGGACACAGAACTAGTAGTTTCTCAAATTTAGCAGGATGCCCATCTCATAACTTGGGCACGAGAGTCAATCAAATGAAAATGAGATTTTTACAAATACTCAATATTTCAGTACCGGTACGTTCCAATCATTTGGGCACATTTCAATGTCTTGTCATATTCCACGATTGTGCATGTTCCCATATTCTTTTTTTTTCTTTTCGCAGTGGAAAAAATATAAAATTACAAAAGTGTGCATTCGCTTATGAAACACATTACACATTTGACAATTAATAAGAATTCATTAAAAGTGACAGAGAACGGTTGCAGAGATACAATGTTCTGTTGCTTTAAAAATAAATTTAACCCGTCAATTCATGTGTTGTATTATCTAACTACCTAGGTTAACAGATGCAAATTAGCGGGTAACTCCTTAGTGGTGTCGATTATGGCACCAAAAAGAAAGCAGCTTGACTCCATTCCTTCCTTACTCTATCCTGGATACACTGTAATGCCATCAAGGAAGATTGCACCATAAATTTCTGATTGTCTGATTCTTGAATATCATGGAATTGTAATAATTTTGTCTGACACATATTCATATAACAGACCCATTTTATAAAACAAATGATGTACAGTATTCACACAACAGTCCCATTCCATAAAACAAATGATGTATATAAGCTTACACCTCTTACCTTTTGCACTATTCCATTTACCACCTTGCACTTTAAGTGCCAATTTGCTGTACTTAAACCTTTTCTGAATACTGTAGTTTGTGACAGCGGAAAGCTGTAGAATTAAATAAACACACCTCACTTTTTTATGGAAAGAACAAGAAATAATATATTATTCACTCTTAGTGATCAAAACAAAGCAATCATCACATCATATCTTATCAACTTGCAAATAATTAGAATGAAATCTTTACACGTATAAAATCAATCAAAATATACATAAGTACCGGTAATCAATAATACATGTACACACTATGAGTTGACAATAAAACAGCACACTTTCTACAGAACTACATCTGTATCTCTATCCACATGAAGTTAGAGGCATAGGCCTGAATTAAAATGGTCAGAAACAAACATTTCAAGCATTATCGTTTGATTCATGAAAGGCTTGAGTAGATCAGAGAAGGCTGGATGGAGTCTGCAGGTGGAGTTGGAGAGCTGGGGGGTGTTTCACAAAGATTTAAGTATTACTTAAGTCGCACTTAAATGCCGACACGTACATGATATGCAACGTGCGATCTCATTGATAGATACGCATTAGTGCGCGTCCTCATGACACGATCTGACCAATGCGGTCAAGCCTTTCATACTGTACGCAGCTCGGTATTTAAGTGCGACTCTAAGTCTTACTTAAATCTTTGTGAAACACCCCCCAGGAGTGGGAGAGAAAACTCCCAGCTTTGCTAAATACTATAGTTTGTAACAGCCTTCTCTTATCTACTCAAATCCTCTCTTACCTCTCCAACTCAACCAGACTTCTACGCAAGCCTCTCTACTCAAGCTTTATACTCCTGGTTTACACTCCATTCCAAAGGATACTTACTTTCTAACTTCCATTTTCTCGCCTCTCCACTTCACTTCTACTTCTATCCACTTTTATCTCGGTCCTTTCCAGGACTTTACACATGGTGTACCGTAAACCACTTCTGCGATGGTTCATACCACCAGGCAAACCTTCAAACATCATCCTTGAACCAGCTTTATAGATATATATATAAATATGAAAGACAATTACAAACACCAAAAATATGTAGAGATATTTCAGCCACATCTTTTGTGTTTGCATCTGTCTTTCCCATTTGTTTCTCAAAACTGAAACAGAAAACTTTTTATACACACACACACACTGAAAAATAATGCATGAAATGTGCACAAACCATGGCAAATAACACACCACCTTGGTGAATTCAGGCCATTGTGTTTCTACATGCAGGCTCAAGCACCTACTGCACGCTACAAAGAGAACTAAATTTATAACTACATATTAGTAGTAACAGATCAACGTGGTGACACAAGGGCCGCATGTCCCCTTTATATTTGAGAATTGCCCAATGAAATACAGTGAAACCTGTCTATAGTGACCACCACATGGAAATAAATGTGGCCTTTAGACAGGTGGCTGCTATAGACAGGTTCTTATACACACAATCTTCCTCCATGGGATTCGGTTTTAGTGGTCACTATAGGCAGATGACCACTATAGACAGGTGGCCACTAACACAGGTTTGACTGTACATATTTATGGCTAAATCTAAGAAAATTGCCATCTGGGCTCCCTTTTTTTTTTTTTTTGCTATTTGGCAATATGTGTCCCCTTTATTTCCAAAGGACTAACAGATAAACCAACATCCATTAGGTCTACTCAGCATGCGGTTGTAAAGTAATAAATAAATCATAGTTAACGGCAGAAAAAAAATAAAACAGCTTTATCAGTTTATTATAATATAGAGGTATAATTCTGACAAACCCTGTCTAAATGGTACAAACATCTGATATATTACAAAAAGAGAGATTTCTCAAGGTTCTGAATTCAGCTTATTAGACTTTACAGAGTGTATAAAGCTAAGAAAAATATATATTTTCAGGGGCTACTTTTCACAACTTAGTGCAGAAATCTGTAACATTGGATAAGCTTTAACATTGCAGTGAATGGAGGGTTTCCCAGGGCTCTTTTAAGTATCTCCGGGGGGGGGGGGGGGGATTGGCCCGAACCCCCGTGTAATGTTTTCCCTGGCTAATATGATATACCAATAGTGATATCAACGCAAAATATGCAGTGAGAATTAAATAATATGTTATTCACAATAATTTAGCAAACAAAGATAATGGCATCAGTGGATGGGGAGGGGTACATTTCTCATCGAGACCTTACAAACCTCATAAACAGTGTACATGGTATCAGCATTTTATCAATAAAGGTGGAAGAGAGTATCTAAAAAGTATAACACATAATAGTTTTCATGCAATGATCTTTTTCACAGCTAATAGCCAGTACAGGAATTCATACTATTGAATTCAGTTAAAGTCACCCCTTCAAAATATTTGTGCAGATAACTCATAGAAAATTAACTGCATTTCATATTTTGTGAAAATCGAATGAAGAAAAGACAAGGAGAACCAGCTAGATGACCCCTCCCCCCACCCCCCCCCCTCCTCCGCTCATGCAACTACAGTGTAGCTATGGCTACGTGAATGCACATACAGCCCCTTGCACAGGAAATGATGATTTGGCAATAAGATCGATCGGTATTAATGATGATAATGATAATAACGGTATATTTACCCAGGGTAGCCACTTCAGTTTTAAAAAATGTTCTCCCAGCGGACCCTGCTATTATTACTACGTGGCTGAGCTAGGCTACCGATTAAGGTGCACACAGCTTTTTGAGGAATTACTTCCTGCCGGTACCCATTTACCTCACCTGAGTTGAGTGCAGCACAGTTTGGATAAATTTCTTGCTGAAGGTATTAATCAATTTTTACACAGCTGGTTGCTCGAAATGAGTAACCCATTTTGATCACCTAAATGAATACATTCATAGTTTGTCTTACATTCAAAACCAATGAGTGATTTCAAGCATGGTTTTTACCTCTCTTTTTTTTGTATCATGCAAATTCTCACATATGCCCAAGACTTTAAATAAAGCTGCATGGACCTGGGACAATCTAACAAGGAGCCGAGATATCAATAATGTGATTATTTTCGGTAAACTATTACGATGTTGGAGCAAGGGAAGATAAAGTCAGTTAAAGGAATAATTGTTTGTTGCTGTAAAATAGGAAAACGGCATTAAAAACTGACATATTAAAGCTTTTTGGCATGCACTCATCGAAGTAAAATCACATGCTTGAATAGAGTGCTAATATGAAACAATATACAGAACCAAGAATACAATGGACGCTAAATGACGAGCTGTGATTGGGTGTCAATTAAGCTTTGAAGACCAATACCATGCTTGAAATCACCCATTAAGGAGACCACGTTGAGATCTAGGTCTGCCATCTTTTACTTTGGAGCATCGAGATTTTCGCTGCTTCCTTTGGCTCCACCATCTTCCTCTGCCTGTAGCTGCTGCTGCCACATATCAGCATAAACTCCATTTATTCCTAATAGCTCTTCATGCCTGTCAAAACAATAAGATATTATTAAAGTATCGTTCATTTCTGCTCAGAATTATTTTGGTTTTGAAAATGTTAGGAGAAAACAGTTCCTTTCAATCAAGACCATAGCTTCACACAGATTCTGAACTGAACTGCACACACAGTAGAAATTTATGTCTACTTCTACTATTCTATTTCACTTATTAATTTTACATAAGAAAATAAAACTATGTACAGATTATTAAAAATGGAAATCCCAAGCTGATTAAAACAATATAAATATGAAACCAAAATATACAAATATTAGATTAAGAAATATGGTTAAAATAACAATGAAAAATGGATCATCCATAAAAGCGAATGAAGCTTGATAAATTAGATGCACAAAAACGCACAAGAATTATGACTAAACCACTTTCAAAATGGAATCGGACTCGACCACAAACGCCCAGACACAAAAATCCAAATCCACCCGCCAAAAACCAACACATACCAGGCAGTATGTCAAACATTGAATGCCCGACATAGCAACATTCAAAGCATATGATCCACACCACCATTGCAATATGCAGACACACCCAACGGGTGAACAGATCCACCTGCGCTTAGGCGCCCGACAATATTCCACGCGCTCAAATCCAATCAATATAACGCAATGTATATAATCGATGAGATCAAGAACTTTAATAATACAATCACATGATATTCATTCGTAAAACAAGTTTAATTTTAATTTTGATTGACATACACATCCAGTGTTCACACCATCAATCCTACCTACCTTCCATTCTCTATGATGATACCATCCTGTAGCACGAGGATCTTATCAGCATTAATGATAGTCGAGAGTCGATGAGCAACCACGATGGTCGTTCTCCCCTCGCATATATTTGATAATGACATCTGGATGTTACGTTCTGTCTTCGTGTCCAATGCAGAGGTGGCCTGAGGGAGGATGTTATGTATGGATATATGTTATTATATGATAATATACGGTTATATGCCGATTCGTTAAAAAAAAAACGAAAAAGAAAAGTTGGAAACAAATCAGATGATCTTTAAAAAGTTGTGGTTTTTTTTAAGATGATCACTAAACTGTGTAAACCTCAAATTGGCAACTTGGTTAGTAGACTGGTAATTTCAGGGACTCTTTTTAATTTTCAAGGGCTCTTTAGGGCGATTCGGGGGCAAATTCGCCCAAGCCCCTAAGTAAGTTTTTTTTTAAAATAAGATCACTAAACTGTGTAAACCTCAAATTGGCATCTCAGTTAGTAATTTCAGGGGCTCTTTTTAGTTTTCAAGGGCTCTTTAGGGCAATTCGGGGGCATATTCGCCCGAACCCCCATGTAATTTTTGCCCTGTTTCCCATATATACTCACCTCATCTAACAGTACAAAATCAGGAGCTTTGAGTATGGTTCTAGCAATAGCGACTCTCTGTTTCTCACCTCCACTCAATTTAAGACCTCTCTCACCTACCACGGTACCATAACCTGCAACAAAACAGCAGCATTTTATAAATATAATCATATACCATTTATTTAATAATGTTAATAATAATTTAGGATTTGTATAGTGCATGTATCCACCTTGCTAGGTGCTCAAAGGCACTCCTGTATTACAGACCTGCCAACCTCTGGGAATGAAAAACTGTATTATTCCCCCAAAATATTTCATAATAAAATGCGTGGCACACTCGCTCATCGCGGTACTCAAGCTGCATGCAAGCTAAAATGCGCACTGTTCTTGCAGATGAAAAAAAAAATTTAAACGTGTATATCTCACCCTGGTTTTAATAAAATGATTGAAAAAAAAACAAGTTACCTGAAATTACATTGATCTAATAACCATATTTGTGTAAGTTTTATGAAAGAGACATATAGAGATGATTTTTCTCAATAAATTACAATTTTGTAAAAAAAAAAATTATTTTTTAAAGAAAAAACGTACTGCCATATTTTGGTTGCAAAAACGTACTGGTTGGCAGGTCTGGTATTACCCTGGCTAAGCTAGTCTACCGATTCCGGTGCGCACAGCTTTTTGAGGAATAAGCCAGTTCACGGTTAGCTCATGATCAACTTTTCCCAAATGACCTTTGTGATTTTTCATTAGGATAAGCACTACCATTTTCAAATGTAGATGTTGCGTAAGCTTTACCGGTAGAGTATTCAAATTCTAAGAACAAAAGGCATTGTATAGACCAGGTGACTAGAATAGTACATCAGGGATAAAGTTTGGAAATCTGTTTTATTGTCTAGCTTTGGCACATTTGACTATTGTTTAGGCTACTGCCAAATACCAGTGATTATGAAGGCTCTATTTATTACTCTTCAGCTTGGATGTGAAAAAATGAACATTTTGAAAGGAATACATGAATAATCATCAAATCACAAATGCCTATGTCAGTGAATTTGAAAGCCACCTTCATGGTTTATCTCAAATGACCCTTTTCTGCTCGTGCGCAGTTTACAACAGTGAACAGGCTTATTACTTCCTGCCGGTACCCATTTACCTCACCTGGGTTGAGTGCAGCACAATGTGGGTGAATTTCTTGCTGAAGGAAAACATGCCATGGATTGGAATCGAACCCACGTCTTTCAGAATGAAAGACGATTGAATATAATAATTCAATAGCATCATTTACATTATGGGATAATCTATATCATACACCATGTAAAGATTCACTCACTTGATAATATCGTTTTACATTATGATATACTCTCTATCATATACCATATACATGTAGTGTGAATTCAATCATTCAATAGCATCATTATACATTGGGAAATAAACTCCCATCATATACCATGTGTTAACATTCAATCATTTGAATGAAATATTCATTTTTCTCCAACAATTCCTCAAGGGTAACACAGCAACTGCTGCGTTATGCCTGCTTGCAGGCAGTCCGGGCGGGATTTGAACCCACGACCTCTGGATTACTAGACCAGTGTAATAACCACTAGACCACCGGCGTGCCCTTACTGATCTTGGTTCAAGCTATCCCATGTATTAGATATCAAATCAAAGGAATAATTATTCAACACTGCTGTGTGAGGTACATATAGTTTCTGTGTTATCCTTGTGGTATTGTTGGAGAATAATGAATATCTCATTACTTGTCTTTATCACCTAACGAATAATTATTCCTTTGATTAGATATATTTACATATTAAAAATGATGAAATGCCAAGCTATACTTGCCTTCTGGGAAAGATTCAATCCTTGTATGTATGTCAGCCGCCCTGGCTGCTTCCTCCACCTCTTCCGTTTCGCATTGCACTTTGCCATATCGGATATTATACCTGAAGGAGCAGCGAAATATAATCAACTCAGGAAATAAATGAGGGCAAGAGGCAATTTTGCCCTCACAACCACCTAAATAGCCCCTAAAATTCCCCCAAAATGCATGCTATGGGGTGACCATTCTTTCAAGAGTCGCCCAAAATCTGTCACAAGAATTATTCAATATAATTTAGAAAATCAATATTCTATCTGGCAAAATATGATATTTGCTTTTACTGCATAACTGCTTGTTGCCCCTAAAATGTAGCCCTTAAAATAAAAGAAATTGCCCCTGAAATTCTGCAATCCTCCCAATGTTAAAAAAAGGAATAGCCCCTTAAAAAAAGAAAATCATTTCCTATCCTGCTGGTATTGCATTCTTTCAAGTATTTTGACCTTTAATTTCATGTCTAAATCACAATCACTTCTACCAATAAATGTTCAAAATCTATGATCCTTGCAAATATCTGCTGGAGTTTCTATAATGTGCAACCTTAATTCATTCATTATACACACCAGTTTGTTGTCTTGAAGACAATGCATATTCTAGTTTATGACAACATTTTGGGGGTCTTTTGAATAGCCCAAGCAGGAATATACTCCACACCTAACTTCTAAAAAATCCATATAATAACCTCTGTGACCTTTTACATTTGGCAGTGTGACCCCAAAGACTGCTCAGATCGTCCCCACTCATATATGCATACATTATCTAATTTCGAAAGAGGTCACTAAAAAGGTTCTTCCATTATTGTGGGAAATAGAAATGTTCAGGTATTTAATTACAATTGTGACCTTTGACCTTGTGATCCCAAAAGAACACAAAAGGGAAGGATGAATAGACAGGAAACCCAAAAGCATAATGCGCCCCCTCCACACACACACACACACACAACTGCCTACGGTGGACACAGGCATAAAAATGCAAAAGCAAAAACATGAATCCTATGTTTTTTCTAGAGTTTCATTAACAGCATAAGATTTAGAATACTCAATACAACCCATAACTACTGTTATTCATATATTGTCACAATAAATAATGTTTGTAATGCAAACACAAAAGCAGCCCAGTCATTAGGAACACTTTTACTGTAATAAAAGTTTTTTTCTTGAATGTCCCATTATGGAGTACAATATTGCAATAAACAATTCACAATAATTAATTTCATGCCTAGTGGGTGTTTCATAAAGCTGTTCAGAAGTTTCAAGTGACATAACGACTGATGACCCTTTTTAGGAGCTAAATCAAAACCAATAAAAATCTGTTGGATATCATTTCCCACAAGAACAGATCCCGTCGATCGTAAAGTTGCTAGTAACTTACAAATACCTTTATGAAACGCCCACAAGGTACATGTAGCAATTTCTGAAATAATACAAACCTGATATCATTATTAAATAGAACAGTGTCTTGTGGAACCACGCCTATCACTTTCCTCAAGGAACTTTGTGCTACCTGTAAATCAAAGAGAAAAAAAAAAAACACTGTGGTATAATCTTAGTAAGGAGGAAATTTATTTTTGTTATCAAGCCAGACCTATGTTTGAAAATCTGTGTGAAATGGTGTTGAGGCAAAGATGCATTAACTCTTTACCCGCCACCGACAGAATCCCTCCTGCGCCACATTAATTTCAAGGTGCAACAGTAAGACGGGTTTTGCACGAGCTTTGCTAATTCAGCTCACCAATAGCTTTTGATTCGTTTATTGTAAAGAAAAGCTTTGTGTATGCACAGTACAATGCGATGCACACATCACTTTTGTGTGAGTGTGTGTGAACAATAGACTTAATGTACTCTGTGTGTATTGTGAATACAATGTGACTTGAGTCCAACTTTGCAGTCTGCTTTATGTGACTCTAGTCAAACAAAGCGGGCAAAGAGTTAACTTGGCACTAACATAAGGGATGGTGTTAAGAAAAATAACACCCTAATATCGTGACCATCTAGTTGATTTAACTAGAAAGAGAAGAGCGTGAACGAGAATGATACCTTACTTGTATCTTGACCATCTAGTATGATTTGGCTAAAAAGAGATGTGTGAATGAGGAACGAGTGATACCTTACTAATATCTTGACCATCTAGTCAATTTGACTAGAAAGAGATGAGCGTGAAAGAGAATGATACCTTACTTGTATCTTGACCATCTAGTATGATTTGGCTAAAAAGAGATGTGTGAATGAGGAACGAGTGATACCTTACTAATATCTTGACCATCAAGTCTGATTTGACTAGACAGAGATGAGCGTGAAAGAGAATGATACCTTACTTGTATCTTGACCATCTAGTATGATTTGGCTAAAAAGAGATGTGTGCATGAGGAACGAGTGATACCTTACTAATATCTTGACCATCACGTCAATTTAACTAGAAAGAGATGAGCGTGAAAGAGAATGATACCTTACTTATATCTTGACCATCTAGTATGATTTGACTAAAAAGAGATGTGTGAAAGAGGACCGAGTGATACCTTACTAATATCTTGACCATCAAGTCTGATTTGACCTCCTTGTACTTCATAGAATCTGAATAAAAGCCGGATGATTGTACTCTTACCAGCTCCTGATGGACCAACCTACATCACAACAAAATAAAACAAACAATGAACAAGATGGACTTTCCACTGTGCTTCCACCATTGCCATATCTGAAACAATAACGCCTACAACATCTGAAATCTAAAAGAAAATTAATAAACCATTTGGATCGTCTTTCCCATATAAAACCATAAAAATCACATCTTAAAAATTCTAGATGGAAACTTTTTTAATAACTTTAGCAATAAGAATTCATTTTGACTTTTCTCAATTTTTTTCTAATTTTAAGAGTAGAAAAATAATTATTGTTGCCAATTTGAGGAGTGAATGCTGAAAATGAGACCTTAGAATCAAGAGAGCACCTCCAAAGTTCTGATAACCCTTTACGAGGAGTACATTGCAATTTAATTTTTGGTTTGTTTTTGTTCTTTTAAATTTGCATTTGTGATATAATTTGGCAAGGCCAGAATGGCACTTGTGCTATTTTCTGGTACTATTTACCATTCTATGTTTCATATGTGTAACTTTTTTGTGATTTGTTTCGTGAAAACCTGTAAACAAATGAATATTGTTGATAAATAAATGAATCAATTAATAAACAAAACAATTTAAATCACAATATGTATTGTAAGTCAACCCATCTCAATACAATATCATGTCTGTATTTTATATTCATCAGTACACAATGCACAAAATGTTGATACCAATATCATTTACTCACAATAGCAAGCACTTGGCCAGGTTCAACTGTAAATGAAACATTTCGCAAGATAGGCTTCCTGTAAAAGAGAGAGAGAGAGAGTGACAGATTTATCACTGCTTGTATTAGGCAAAATACTACTCCTAATTTTAAAATAAATCCAATGACATGACCAATGAATTTCTGTGGGTAACAAGAGTTGCTATAATATTCTTACTGAAATGTACTGCTCTTTAATTGGCCAAAAGTGCCCCTTCATGTGACTTATCATAATTTTATCAGAAAAAATGCCTTGGGAATGAAAATAGGGTCATGACGTCAGAGTAGAATAATTTTTTAATATCTTGGTCCGTATTCTGAAGTCGGGTTTAACTTAAACCATGGTCTAAGTCTGGTCTAAAATTATGGAGAGCCAAAAGCTTTTAACAATTCTGCTTATATTGTATATTTCTTATATTTACTATTTTGATTCCCTTTGCTTTTATAATAAAGAAAATATTTCAGATATCATTCTAAAAAAAGTTATAAATCTTTTTAGTGTCATAAGAGTTAATAAATTGAACGTGTACTGATATAGATTTGTGCCCTAATTGGCTGTCCATAGTTAAACAACAACTTTAAACCTGAGTTCAGAATACGGGCCCTTGTGTTCAATTGCCTGTTCCCTAAATCATGCAATCACAAACAATCACAAAGTAATCACAAACTTTACAGTGGGATGCCTCAATTGGGCAAGTCAAGCGATGCGACACTAATTCAATTTATTTAGCTTTGGAACTTGAAAGATTACAGCTGATATCTAATAAATCATAATAATTCTGGAACACTAAGCTACATGTACATACAAGACTACATTGTGGCTGATGGCCGATTGTGGCATTGTGATTGACTTTTTTGCACAATCAAGGGCTGATCAGATGTGAGGGCCTAAATAAGCCCCCCTCCCCTGGACTGTATATGGCAGGAGAACCTATCGGTAAGCCGATGCTCAGAATCTACTTACTGTTCATTGTAAAAGAAGGATACATTGTCAAATTCCACCTTTCCTTTCCTTACTATTAGATCCTTGGCATCTGGATCATCAGTTATCTATATTCAAAGAACAAATGCAAATTACAACCTCCAAAATATAATAATAATGATAATGTAGTTACTTCAGTTCGGAAAACTGTTCTCCCAGCGGGCCCTGCTTGACATGTTATTATTACCCCTTCTTTAGCTCGGCTGTCTAAGCACATTCAAAGAATTTTTCTCCCTACCCGATACCCATTTACTACACCTGGGTGCAGAGTGGCAATTGTAGACAAACGCCTTGCCAAAGGACGCAAGTGGGATTTGGACCCCAGACCTTCTAATTCAAGGTCAAGAGACTTATCCACTCATCCACAACACCTCTCTAATATCAATTGGTTATCTACATGGAATGAAACATCACCAAAAAAAGTTAGTGTGGAGCAAATTTATCAGGCAGCATGAATTGTAAATTGGATGTATTCATATAAAATGTACTTGCACTCTCATTGGTTTTAACACTAACCTTACATGTACCTCTTGTATCAGATACATGTACATGTAATACACAGTTTGGAGACTATGAGCATCTTAATGACTTTGAAAATAAATCTACCTATCTATTGACATTAAATAACATTTCCATATAGCAAGAATTCTAAACTGATTGATCCTTTTGTTTTTATTGTACATGTACATTCAATGTGTTTAGGAGGGATGTTGATGCTATTTTGAGAAAGGTGCTTGAGTTCAAGGGGGCTGGTCAGCGGGGAAGGGGGGAAACCAAAGAAGACGTGTAAGAAGCAAATGGTGGATGAGAGTAGGAGGGTGGGGTTGAAAGAGGATGTTTAAAGGAAGGGGAAGGGGGCGACTGAAGAAGACATGGAAGAAGCAAGTGGTGGAGGAGAGTAGGAGGGTTGGGTTGAGGGAGGAGGATGTTTAAAGGAAGGGGAAGGGGGCGACCGAAGTAAGAAGCAAATGGTGGATGAGAGTAGGAGGGTGGGGTTGAGGGAGGAGGATGTTTAAAGGAAGGGGAAGGGGGTGACCAAAGAAGACATGTAAGAAGCAAATGGTGGATGAGAGTAGGGTTGAGAGAGGAGGATGTTTAAAGGAAGGGGAAGGGGGCAACCGAAGAAGACATGGAAGAAGCAAATGATGGATGAGAGGAGGGTGGGGTTGAGGGAGGAGGATGTTTAAAGGAAGGGGAAGGGGGCGACCGAAGAAGACATGGAAGAAGCAAGTGGTGGAGGAGAGTAGGAGGGTTGGGTTGAGGGAGGATGGTCAAAGGCAGGGGAAGGGGTGACCAAAGAAGACATGGAAGAAGCAAGTGGTGGAGGAGAGTAGGAGGGTGGGGTTGAGGGAGGATGGTCAAAGGAGAAGGGGTGACCGAAGATGAATGGAAAAAGCAAGTGGTGGAGGAGAGTAGGAGGGTTGGGTTGATGTAGGAGGATGGTTAAAGGAAGGGGAAGGGGGCGACCGAAGAAGACATGGAAGAAGCAAGTGGTGGAGGAGAGAAAAAGGGTTGGGTTGAGGAGGAGGATGGTTAAAGGAAGGGGAAGGGGGTGACCAAAGAAGACATGGAAGAAGCAAGTGGTGGAGAGTAGGAGGGTTGGGTTGAGGAGGAGGATGGTCAAAGGAAGGGGAAGGGGGAGACCAAAGAAGACATGGAAGAAGCAAGTGGTGGAGGAGAGTAGGAGGGTTAGGTTGAGGGAGGAGGATAGTTAAAGGAAGGGGAAGGGGTGATCAAAGACGACATGGAAGAAGCAAGTGGTGGAGGAGAGTAGGAAGGTTAGGTTGAGGGAGGAGGATGCACCAAATAGAGTTAAGTGGAAGGAGGGGGGTAAAGATGATTTTTATGAGTGTGAGGTCAATCCAGCCACCCCTGTAGGTGGGAACGCAAACCAGATTTAAAACCTGGATTACTAACTACATTCCAACATCGCCCCCAAATGAGATTAACTCTAAAGAAATATTTAAAAAAACATAGAAGCTGGTAAATTTAGTGGTCCTGGGCCTGTGACAAAAAGCTAAGTAATTGATCGTGGGGCCGATTTCTATGATTGACTGCACTGATTATCGTGTATAAGTATGATCAATCATAATCAGCTCTATGATCAATTGTCAAGCTATATGTCACAGGGCCCTGTATTACCTCTTGTTTCTCTTCCAAAAGATCAATCATATTTTCCATGTCAATAAAAGCTTGTTGAATCATTCTGAAAGGAAACATAAAAACAGTTTATACCTTTCTCTGAATTAAAAGATTGAACACAGGTACTATGGCTCTGTTTGAGAGAGAGAGAGAGAGAAACGAGATCACGACTGTTTGATAAAGCTTTTTGTAAAGTTTTACACACAAAAATGAGACTTTTTCAGAGGGTCCATTCATTGAGACTAGTTAGAAGTCTGTGTTATTGACAAGTTCACTACTACTAGCACTTGTGGATACTTGATTGTTCAAATGACCAATGAAAACTGTACACTAAAAATAAGTTACTTTGTTTGCAGTATCTAGTACTTGATCAATGCTTGGTCATAATTTTAAGAGAAGTAGTTGAAGAAAGGAATAACTTGGAATTGATCACAGATCAACACTTTACTGGAAGAAAAGAAATACAAAAATATGAAAGTGATTAATAGCCCCACCTTCTGATAACTAATATACATGTACATGTACAATATTATAACATGGTAAAAAACTGCTTTATGAGCCCCATCCTCAGAAACCAAGTTACAAAACAATATTGTAACTTTGTAGAGCTGCTCAATTTAGACCCCATGACCCACATCAGACATCTTTAACCCTTTCCACGCATACTTCGCACCCATGCACATCTGGTGCCACGCGAACTTCGCATTTCACGCTTAAACAAACACTGCATTGTTTCCCTCCCTGAAAATAATTCAGCACCGAGGGGTTCATGGCCCAGCGCACAGAGAGTTAAAGTGTATGGCCTAATGTGACCTTGACGCTTACCTGTAATAAGTTCCAAAGAAATTAAGAGGACTGTATAGCTGCATGATATATGACGAAAACAGTACGTAGTCTCCTGCCTGTAGATAGCAAAAAAATCATTGTCATGATTAGTCTGAAAGGCTTGTAGTAATTTTGCCCAAGGATTAAAAACAGAAATGATTGATTCAGCTGCTAACCCAATCATAAGTCAAATCCTTAGGCCCATATTCTGAACTCAGGTTTAAATTAAACTCTGCTTTAAAGTTGTGGTTTATTCATGGATAGCCAATTGTGGCATTACTCCTTATTAGTGGATGTTCAATTTATCAGCTTTTTTGGCATTCAAAACATTCGTAACTGTCTGGGAATGTTAGGTGAAATGAATGCAAAGTAAACAAAATAGTAGACATAATAAATATTGCCTCCGACGAAGATTCTGCTAGGATCGAAAGCTTAGGCCCCTTTTGACTCTCTAATTTACTCCATTGGCTCTCTTTTATAGATAAGCAGTTTTCAGCAGCTTTTATCTGCCATAATAAATATACAACGAATATAAACAAAATTTTAGATTTTTGGCTTCCCATAACTTTAGTTTGATAGGCCATGGTCTAAGTTAAACTAGACTTCTGAATACCGGTCTTAGGGTCAAACGGGAATAGCCAGGGCTTTATTTGAAGTCAAGTGGTCAGTTATTTATCAAAAAAGCTATGATTTTGCGAGTTACCATAATTACAAATTCTTTTGGCAGGTATGGCAGGGCTCCACACTAACCCTTTTTTTCCTACTGGTCCAACCTGATTGTGTTGAACCAGTAGATACCAAATTAATCCATTTTTTACTGGTCCTAACCTAAACTTTACAGGTCAAAACAAAAAAACATAAAAAAGTTTATTTTGCTGTCTTTTATTGCTCATTACTCCCCCCCAAAAAAATGAACAGTACACACACACAACATAATCCATGAGAGTCATTTCTGAATTTCAAGGAGCCATTTATATATTTTAAAGAGAAAAAATATAATTAGCATCATTTTTATATATATTTTACTGGCCATGTCGGACCAGTAAATCTGGCAATTTCTGAAAAGTTACTGGCCCGACAGCAATTTCTACTGGTCTGGGACCGTCGGACCAGTGCCAGTGTCACACACTGGGTATGGGCTCCATTTATGACAAGATAGGAAATAATTATTAATTATTCACATTGGGGCGAATTGATGAATTTGGGGGCAAATTTCTTTCATTTCAAGAGCAACAGTTTTGTGCAACAAGCAATTGGATGATAAATGAAAGTATTATACTGGTGGGTATAAAATATTGATTTTTCCAAATATTCTTTAATATTGTTTGTGGCATATGTTGGGGTCACTCTTGAAAAAATAGTCGCCCCAAAACATTAAAGAGAAATTCCAGTAGTTGCAGTAAACACTGATTTCATGAGAAAGTCTGTAAAACCAGGCTTAATTGTCAGTATATCATCGAGGATCTAGATCTGGTACAGTTACATAAACTGAACTTTGTGAAATCTTGAAATCTACGCTGAAAAATGTTCAGACTGAACTTCCCCAACACAGATAAGCGCACGTGGGACTGTGTATAATTATTGCTTTGAGCGTCGGGCCCGACGCTCTACCCGAATCCTGTGCTTATTTGCTGATTTCTCAGCAATTACACAATTTCTTCCAGAATCCTTTGGCACATGCGTTTTATTTATACAAACAGACACTTTGGTGGTCATTTCATTGGATTCTGTACGAACTCATTTTATCGTTACCAAAACTAGCATTTACCTTTAAATGTTTCGGCTGTCATGATGGTGATGGGGGTGTTTGCCGTCATTACAAATCGCTCATCATCCTCATGTATTTCCTGTGCTGGAACTAGACCACCTAAACAACATTTGTTGACTTTTTTCTTTAGTTTAACAATGAATTTAAAAAATGGGTATTTTATCAGTTTGTCTGCGATTTACTTACCGTGAGCTGGCCTTTATAGACGATATGAGCACAGAGCAGACATCCCACCAACAGACCAGCATTGACGACAAGATTCTGAGCGGAGTTCAGTATTGATAATGATGCAGTCGACTTCCATTCACTCACCTGTACAGAAACAATTCATTTTGAGCCGCATTTAGAAATCAAAACACCTTGCTCATATACCCCAATACTGAAATAGGATGAAGCAAAGTGCTTAAGCAGAAGTGGAACTATGAACAGGATGGAGAAACTACCTCCCGCTGTGGGGGAGGATCAGATGACGCAACACCTTTTGATATGCCAATGATGTCATAATAGAAAGCAGGTGTGACCTCTTCATCTGTGCGATCCTCAAAAAATTTGGAGGTACTCCAACAACCTTCCCATTATAAAGTTATACTGCCGACCAGTTTTATACAACAAATAATGCACATTTTTAAATTTGTGATGTTAGTGGCGATGCATGCATATCAGGTATTCGCGATAATATGTAAAAGCACTCTGTGTAATGGCCTCATGCATTTGCATACTGCATATACCCTAGAGTGGGCAGCATCGCCATGAAATACTCAGAAATGTGCATTATTTGTATATTTTTACTAGGACATTTAATTATGCAAGAACACATTTTTAACCATGATAGTTCATTACATTTTTACTTAAATTATTGACGAAGCTTGTT